>NC_053391.1:595582742-595902742 GCF_905171765.1 Bufo bufo
GGTGGGGGGGGGGGGGGGGCTGTTCCCGTAGGTGAAGATGCACCCACCTGGCACTAGATTTACAGGGACAGATACATGGCACGGCCCTGACCATTTCCTGCCTACTTCGCTGCTCTGATTAGCAAACCAGTATTTTTATTGTATTTTTATCTGGGACATTGATGGGATATCACTATGATTTGCCATCAATGTCTGAGAGGTGCAGGTCCCACCTCTAGGACTTGCTTCCCTGTCCAGAACAGGAGGGCCCCCCGAAATGAACGGAGAGCAGCATGGCCGGCCACCCTCCGTTCACGGTTTTGGGAGTTACAGAAACAGCTAAGCGCTAATTCGGCTATTTCCAGCAGTCCCAAAGCGGTGAATGGAGAGGTGACAGCGCTTGCGCGGCTTGCTATCCATTCACCACTATGGGACTTCTGAAAATAGCCAAGCCAGCGCAGTCAATCGGGGGGTTAGTTCTGCAAAATAGTGAATCCCACAGATGGAACCTGCACCTATCTGACATATAACCCTTTCGCTACCAGCGGCGTACATGTACGGCGCTGGAGCAATAGGCAAACATGGCACCCACTCGCACATGCAGCAGGCATCATGGCCGGCAGAGACCCACAGCTGATTACCGCGACCGGCAATAATTAAAGGCTTTAGATGCCGTGATCAAGTGAGATCATGGCATCTAAAGGGTCACAAACCCAGAAGCTCATGCTTCCGTGGATCATACCGGCATCCTCTGTGGCCAGTGAAGATGCCTGTAATTGGTTTCAATGCTGAAACCAGAGGCTGACAGTATTGAAGATGCAATTCTTATTTTGGCCACCCAAGTTGGCAGGCCAACATAGGAAATGAGCAATTCTCAATAATAAATCCATTTTAAAAATCCATGATTGTTCAAAATTAAAAATGCATTTTGTAGACTCATATATGAGCTTTAGAATCTTTACAAAAAAATAAAATTCAAAAATATAAAAGTTTAACATCATGGATATCACGCGACCGAAAACGCCCGTACTATCACAATATGAAAATATTTTTCCAATACGGCAAATGGCCCAACGGAAAAAAGGGTCAAAATGGCCAATTTGGCATTTTTTCATTGTTTCCCAAAAAATGTGATCAAAAAGTCACACACACTGCAAAATGGTATCAATAAAAACTACAGATTGTCCCGCAAAAAATGAGCCCCCCGCACAGCTCGGTGGATATAACTATAAAAAAAGTTATAGGGGTCAGAATATGGTGATGTAAAAACTATTTTTCTTTTCAGTTTTAATTTATTTTAGACCTAAAAAAAGTATAAATATGGGGTATTGTAATCGTACTGACCCAGAGAATGAAGGGCATCGGTCAGTTTTGCCGGAAACGGAACGCCATGGAAACAAAACCCGTAAAGTGGTGGAGGAATTGCGTTTTTTTTTTCCAATTCCACCCCATTTGGAATTTTTCTTTTTACCGCTTCCCACTACATTGTATGCCATAATTAATGGTGGCATTAGAAAGTACAACTTTTATCACAAAAATTAAGTCCTCATACAGCTAGGTGAACGGAAATATAAAAATGTTAGGGCTCAAGGAAGATACGCAAAAACGAAAAAACCTTTGGTATCCTAAGGGTTAATGACCTATCCTAGACATATTCCAGATGGGGTTATCCCTTTAATTCTCATGTAAATGCTGTCATTTAAAGCATCTACTTAGAAAAGCTGTCCATTTTTTCTCATCACTTGCAGAGCGGATATAACCTGGCTGTGCTGAATGTTGGAGCCCCTGCCGCTGGCATGAATGCTGCCGTGAGAGCCACTGTCAGAATTGGCATTATCCAAGGGCACAGGATGTTTTCTGTCCATGATGGATTTGAGGGCCTTGCTAAAGGACAGGTACATTTTATAATACATTATATGACCTAGAACCGTTTGACAAGTGTCTCATACCAGAAGCATTGACGGGTGGTGGCGTTGGAGGCTGAATCATGTTCCTCACGCTTGTATGCACGCTGTAAGCTACATCCGGAATTGAGTCTTTTTCAGACTGTCTCCTGTAAACGTTCATTTTTTACATCTGTGGGCAATTAAAGGGAACCTCTCGCCATGAATATTCAGTGCAATCTGCAAGCAATGTGTTATAGAGCAGGAGGAGCTGAGTTGAATCATATATAGTCTTATGGGAAAAGACTCGCTACAGCTTGTCATGTATGTAGGTGGTCCTACTTACCGATTGACGGAGATGATATATGCTTACTCATGCAGGGTTAGCGGTCAGTCACCGAGAAGGACCATCCATATGAGTCCTCAGCAAAGAAGGAGCAACGTTTTAATGAATACAATACAGGTTATACTGAATCTTTTCCCATAAAACTCTATAACGATCTGCTCAGCTCCTCCTGCTCTATGCCATAATGTTTGCAGATTGCACTGCATTTTTCGGACAAGAATAGGAATTGCTCTATATTTTTGCGGGGTCCGCGGAACGGAACTACGGATGCGGACAGCACGCGGTGTGCTGTCCGAATCTTTTGCAGCCCCATTGAAATGAAAGGGTCCGCGCCCGTTTTGCAATTTGCGGACTCATTCATACGGTCGTGTGAATGAGCCCTAAGTATGAATTATTTATCTCACGCAACGGGAAAGTAGATTTAATACTTGGACTTTGAGAACCCCAATGAACGCATAAAACACAAATATGATGTTTATTTCACCTGCAGGCATGGGAAAGCAAACATTTAAAAAAACGCAAATTTTAATACCTCAGAATGAACTCTGTGGGGCACGTTTAGTAATACTGGCTTTTTAGATGCCGGTCTTAATAATGGCCCATAGCTGACGGTGGATCCGCCGAAGCTATGAAGAGGGGCAGGCCTCTCCATATCTTGGGCGCATCCAGCGCCAGTTCTAAATGTAAGACCGCTTCCTAGCTGTCTTACATTTAGACTATTTTCTACGCCTAAAACCAGTTTCTATGCCCACTCCACACTCACAATTTTAGAACCGGCATATTTCAGATGAGTAAATTACCCCCTATGTGAAAAGATGTTACTTCACTGACTAGTAGGACATTCCCCACTGTTGACCACTAGATGGCAGCGCTAATAGCCCACTGAGATTTGAGGGTGACCTTCTATTTCTATTCTCTTACAGTGGAACACTTTGTCCAGGTGTGCACAGTGACACTTGTAGTGCTTGGGGTCTGTTCCCATCCGCGTATAGCATTCTGTCAGGTACACAGCACTATTTTTTGCAAAATGACAGAATCCTTGAACATTGGCTGAGCACATTATAAGTCAGTGGTCCATCGGGTACAGTTTTATGGCTCCCATTACAAATGGGGGCTACGGCCCAGATGTGTATACAGCCCTAGTTTTACTTAAAGAATTGTTGTGGCAGCTGCTACAACGTGTGGACAATGAAGATTAGCCCACATCCTCCCAACTGGAGTGCGGTATGAAGCGGCGCCCATGACATTCTGTGGGGCCATACTGTTTTATACGAAGCACACAGAACATTTTTTAACATGGCCTCTGTGATGAAAAAAATAGTTGCCCGCTAAATCACGTGTGCGTCATGCCTACAGGGTCTGTGCATGAGCCGTGTCTTTAGCCTCTTCTCAGATAAAGACTGTGGAGGTCATTTATTATCTGATTTATGCCAGTTTTTGGCATAATTAGGTCGCAGATTTTGTCGCAAAGGTGTTGGAGGAGTGGCGTGGGTGGGGAAGAGGGCAGGCGCGCCGGTCTCATTCATCATTTTCCACTTGAGTTTATGACATTGAAAATGGCCTTAAACTGCGCCAGCAAGGGAGCTGGCATAGTTTAAAGCATGTCGCACGGCTGGCGGCCTGCGCCTCTACATAACTTTGGCGCATCCTCCAGTAGCGCAGAGGGATTAAGACCGGCGTATAATTTCAGGTCTTAACAAATGTCCCCCTGTGTGTATATTAAAATAAATACATCCATATAGTACATAGTTTAAGAGATGATACCAGTAGCTCAGGTACGGTGTCTCATCGTGTAATTATTGGGCTCCTTGGTCATAACTGCAGTGCTGAGAGATCAGAAAAAGTACATTTCCTCAATAACATAGAATCACAAACATCATTTCAATGATGTTCTTAGTCTCTGGACCTGCTTCTCAAATTTTTCTTGATTTTCCTTGCCTAAACCAAGCCATTTTTGCTTTTGACGTTGCCAGGGGTAGGGATTTCAGAACCACGTCTTAAAGGGTTTGTCTCATCTCTCCGTTACTGAGGCGAGATGAAACGAAGCCCAGGTGGTCGGGAGACAGCAGAGCAGGCTGCGCTCCACTGTTTCAGTAGCTTCCATTGCAGTGCCTAGTGTCAGAATAGTGAAAAGAGGGTGTACGTGAAGGAAACATAGGGCTTGCCTGGACGTTCATCTGGATCCTCAATACACTCCCTCACTCGCTGCATCAAGTGTCCGACAGCACTTAGTCATCTAGGCGTTTATATCATAATAGAATAATATTCCAAATGCTCGTTGTTAGTTTTATAATATATGAAGTAGATCTTTATTACTGTGCCCAGTATAAGCACCGGGTACAGCATGGTGGTTAGTACTGTTACAAATTGTATCACTGCAAGTAAGAGTGTATATATACACAAAGGTGTTACATGACACTACTACAACCCCCGCAGTTTACCAACCTCTCACACCCATCATTATCATACTGGTCATTCAACAAACAGAAGTCCCTAGAATCTTCCTTTTAGTTTACTGGAATGATTTTAACTGGAAGATTCTAGACTGGTCAGCCAGGAACTTTCCTTTACTGGTATCTGACTCCATTTTGTCTGCATTAAACCTCACATCTCTTACTCTTACACATAGTACATACGTAAACAGCATAGCACAGAAACCATGCTATATCCCAAACTCAGAAACAGAATAGCTTGCTGTATAGGTCCCATGCACTGGCCCGCTCCACTGTTTCCTGGCCACCTGTTGATCAGAGCTTAGTCCCATCTCGCCTGGGACATGGTGATAGCTTCCCTTTAACAGCAATAACACATGATCTTACACTATACTGTAATCAGTTTGGCAAAGTACAATAATTGTGGCCCATATAATCATTATGGGATCTTTGCCTAATAGTAATTGGAGTGTTAAAGGGGTTATCCAAGACTATTCAATTCCCCCCACACTGAAAATGCCTCGCTCCCTGCACCGCTCCTGGTCCCTACACCGCTGCTGCTTCTCCCCGTGCATGGATGAAAAGATCCAGTGTCGGGAAAGGGGAGCAGCCAATCGCAGAGGGGGACGAGCCTCCCTAGCATCCCGAGTGACGCTAGGGAGAATCGTCCCTGCCTGCCATTGGTTGCTCCCCCCGACACCAGATGTTTTCATCCGCACACGGGGAGAAGCTGGAGCGGCGCAGGGAGCCAGGTAAGTTCATTGTGAGGGGCCTGGGCATATGGGGGGAATTTAATAGTCTTGGATAACCCCGTTAAATTAAAAATGTATTTTGTCACTTGATTACCTTTAATAGAAAGTACAGATAAGTACAGGGTTAATGGGAAAAATTATTAGCATTCTAGTTATACATATACATACAGTACAGACCAAAAGTTTAAACACACCTTCTCATTCAAAGAGTTTTCTTTATTTTCATGACTATGAAGGCATCAAAACTATGAATTAACACATGTGGAATTATATACATAACAAACAAGTGTGAAACAACTGAAAATATGTCATATTCTAGGTTCTTCAAAGTAGCCACCTTTTGCTTTGATTACTGCTTTGCACACTCTTGGCATTCTCTTGATGAGCTTCAAGAAGTAGTCCCCTTAAATGGTCTTCCAACAGTCTTGAAGGAGTTCCCAGAGATGCTTAGCACTTGTTGGCCCTTTTGCCTTCACTCTGCGGTCCAGCTCACCCCAAACCATCTCGATTGGGTTCAGGTCCGGTGACTGTGAAGGGCAGGTCATCTGGAGCAGCACCCTATCACTCTCCTTCATGGTCAAATATCCCTTACTTTCAAAGTTTTCCCAATTTTTCGGCTGACTGACCTTCATTTCTTAAAGTAATGATGGACACTCAGTTTTCTTTACTTAGCTGCTTTTTTTATAATACAAATTCTAACAGTCTATTCAGTAGGACTATCAACTGTGTATCCACCTGACTTCTCCTTAACGCAACTGATGGTCCCAACCCCATTTATAAGGCAAGAAATCCCACTTATTAAACCTGACAGGGCACACCTGTGAAGTGAAAACCATTTCTGGGGACTACCTCTTGAAGCTTATCAAGAGAATGCCAAGAGTGTGCAAAGCAGTAATCAAAGCAAAAGGTGGCTACTTTGAAGAACCTAGAATATGACATATTTTCAGTTGTTTCACACTTGTTTGTTATGTATATAATTCCACATGTGTTAATTCATAGTTTTGATGCCTTCAATGTGAATCTACAATTTTCATAGTCATGAAAATAAAGAAAACTCTTTGAATGAGAAGGTGTGTCCAAACTTTTGGTCTGTACTGTATATATACATGTAGCTATGTAAATTAACATGTTTCTTCTCTGTGAAGCGGTCCACAGCAATTGGACGTCGTCTCAGTGAGGGCAAAGACAACACCCACTGAGCAGAGATGAAGTTTCCTCCTCCCTATACCAGTATGTGGCCCGATGCCACATCATCCAGGGCCCGGGACTGGTCCGCAGCCCAGTCATTGGGACCACTGCTATACAGGTGAAACTCCAAAAATTAGAATATTGTGCAAAAGTCCATTTATATCAGTAATGCAAATTAAAAGGAATTGCATTAATGCAGCTTAAAATTAGAATTTTGTGAAAAGGTTCAATATTCTAGGCTCAAAGTGTCGCACTCTAGTCAGCTAATTAATCCATATCCCTGAGTAAAGGGTACCTGAGATTGTGACTTTGGGGTTTCATAAGCTATAAGCCATAATCATCCAAATTGTAACAAATAAAGGCTTGAAATATCTCGCTTTGCATGTAATGAGTCTATCTCATATGTTAGTTTCATAAATAAATAAGTTGCAGTACTGAAATAAATGAACTTTGCACGATATTCTAATTTTTCGAGTTTCATCTGTAGAAGGTGTCAGACAGACAGACTGTCTAGACCTGCACCAGATTTATCACAAGGGCTCAGGCTGGAAGATAAATCTGGTGTAGGGAGAGACGCTTTCGACTAACTTTATACCAAGAATTGGTTGGCTTACTTTCAGAGTTATGGAGCACTTTTGGTGCAAAACCTTTCTTGTGAAGCTATGCCCTTCCTGCCAATCCACACCCATTTTTTGAGCAATTTTAGAAAATTGTAGAAACCCTAGTTGTGCCAATATTATGTTACTATCACATTTGGGGTTGAATTTTTTCATTTTTATATAACTAGATTGAAGAAATTGGATGGGGAGGTGTTGGCGGATGGACAGGACAAGGTGGTTCACGTCTTGGAACTAAAAGGTAACATTTTTATTCAACTTTTCCAACTTCTTACTTTTAACCTCTTACTACATACTGCTGTACATAAATGTACATGGAATTGGCTCACATGCTGAGTTCACCCCATACATGGCAGATGTCGGCTGTATACAATAGCAGACACTCGCCGGTAGTGACAGGAATCTGCGATGACGGCAGTCTCTGTCATTTACCCCTCAGATGTAGATAATCAGTAGCAACCACAGCATATGTGGGATTACATCAGAGCCCCATCAGCGAAATTGCAGGACTATGATCAGTTGTGACATCCAGGGGCCTTTTGAAGGCTCCCAGTGCCGTCATAGCAAACTGGCTGCTAAGCAATGTCTGTGGCACAGGTCGGCAGGTGGCCTGTCAGAATCCCAGCAATAGTATTCTGATGCAGTCCATGGTAAAAGCAAGATCAGAAGATAATATGTACAAGTCCCTCCAAGGGGACTAAAAATGACAGTTAAAAGATTTTTTAAAAGCTAAAAAAAAGTAAAAAACATAAATATTAAAAATTTAATAAAAAATAAACCTAACCGGTCCGAAAATGTCCAGACTAATATATTTTTTTCCTGCACAGTGAATGGGAAAAAGATGCACGATTTGCCATTTTTGGTCACCTTGTTCCCACAAAAAAAGATCAAAAAGTCATACATACCACCTGAAAGTTCTTACATGTTGATTAGAGACAGCGGTTTTGAGATCCAGCAGATCAAGCAGCCTCTGTCTTCCCAAGCAGTTGACCCACAACACAACTTCTTGTGCCTTCAATCCCCTTGGGAAAAATGCATTACACCGTCATTGTACTTATACCTGCACCTTATATCAAGGCAGTATCTGCACTTGCACAGACTACTGTGGTTACTCCCACATTAAACCTGTAGGTCCAGTATTGCACCAATCCTACATACTCTGTCCTCTTCTAGCTCTCCTCCATCTCAAGTGGAGTATTGAAAGAACACCAGATACTGTGGCCGCTACTGTATGGCCCTGCCCTTTTCAGGTGCAGGGTTTGCGTTCGCCCTCATTGAGGTGATTCCTTCCTGACATAATGCTTTTGCACTAGGCGCTGGATCTGTAGTTTCTAACATATTATCCTCTACTCCATGCAAAGTATCTGCCTTGGCATTGTATGCTGTAGGTGCTAACGCATTCCCTCTTCTATAGGTGAAACCTTCACTCTGGTCTTAGTTGTGGTGATTGTGTCTACTTTTCCTTCTCAGGTGGACCGCTTTTACGCTACCAGTGGATGCCGTAGCTCCGACTGCTGGCACTTGGGGTCATAGCTAATAAGTCTGCTCATTGCCGCCATCAACAGTCTTGGTATTTGCAATGGTATGAGATGCTATAGCTGAGAAGTCTACTCACTTCGGCTGTGCACTCGTTCGGGGTTCTTCAGCTGACATTGGCGCTAACAATATATGTTGTGACAGCATCAGCATTGCCCCTTTTTTTTGGAAATGATGTAATTGCCCTGACATCCTACTGCAGCGAACATACTTATTCAGTTCACATGCTGTGAGTCACCTACATTACTCCCCCTCAATGGATGGAGCTGTGGTGTTGTCACTCTAGGTCTCATGGTGGCATCAAGGGAGGCTGTGCCTTACTGAAAGTTCCACACCCGTCGTCTACAGAGGGCAATCCTCAGGTCTTGGGACAAATCTATGACCACCCTGGATCCCCCCCATTCTTCTTCTCTCAGCTGGGTCTCTCCACTCACTCCACTGGTGGCTCCACCCCTCCAACCTGTCCAAGGGCAGATCCTTCCTCCCTTATTGGTTAGTCCTAACTACACATGCAAGTCTAAGCAGTTGGGGAAGTATTTTCCTTAACCACATACTCTAGGGCCAATAGTCCCAACTAGAGGTGAGGCTCCCAATCAACATCTGGGAGCCCCAAGCCATACTTCTAGCTCTCAGAACACTGGACTTGGTTTTTGATAAGCCTCCCAGTCCAGCTTCAATCCGACAATGCAACTGCAGTGGTCTACCTAACCAAGGAGGAACTCGCAGCCAAGCCGCTATGGAAGAGACAGCAAAGATCTTCAAGTGGATGGAGAAGACGACTCCAGCTCTATCAGCAGTCCACATCCCAGGAGTGGACAACTGGATAGCAGACTGCCTAAGCAGCGAACGCATGCACCCAGGAGAATGGTCCATCCATCTGGATGCCTTTGACGAAGTCCACAACAGATGGCATCTTCCTGATGGTGTCCAGGCTGAACAACAAGGTGCCACGCTTCGTAACCCGGTCCAGGACACCCGAGCAGTAGTGACCGATGCCCTGGTGATTCCCTGGAACAGGTTCAAGCTCCTGTACATATTCTCCCTCACCGCTGCTCCCAAGGGTTCTCAAGAAGCTCAAAGCAGAAGGCATCCCAGCAATTGTTTTCGCTCCAGATTGGCCCAGTTGGTTGTGGTACATCGATTTGGTAGGAAAGATTCCATCTCCCAAGGTCCAATCTTCCACCCGCATTTAGACACATTTTGTTTGATGGTGTGGTGGTTAAAACCACAATCTTAAAAGATTTATCCAGGACGTTACGCGACTATTTCACCCATACCGTCAGCTTACTCTTCCATAGGACCTCAGTTTAGTCCTGGACAACTGTCCCCCTTAGAACACATAGATTCCTCTCCGCCTTCTTTCTTGGAAAGTTGCTTTTCTTGTGGCCATCACATCTATACGGGTAGTGTCTGAGCTTGCAGCGTTTTCTGCTAAGCCCCCGTTTCTGACTCTACATCAGTTTCCCCTATATTGCCAATGGTGGTCTCCTCGTTCCATCTGAACAAGGAGATAGTCCTTCCTTCTTTCTGTCCAGCTTCGGCTCACGCCAAGGGGGAAGCACTCCACACCTTGGACGCGGTCTGAGCACTCAAAATCTATCTGGACAGAACGGCATCTTTTTGAAAGTCTTTGTAGTTCCTGACGGTCCTCGGTGAGGTCTGGTGGCCACCAAGTCCACTATCAGTCACTGGATCAGGAGGCTTATTGTTTCACGGGCAGAGTGACGCCCCTTCAGGTTACCTTTGTTGGGTTGTTTTCCCGTGGTTCGGATATGTTATCGGTTACATAGGTTCACTTTCCTTATTCATGTTTTATTTCTTCCGTACAAACTGATTAGATCACTGCCTGCAGGAGGAGTATAGCTGGTGGGAGGGCTTAACACTTTTTGCTTAGTGTCCCCCTCTAGTGGCAGCAGCTATACCCAAGGTCTTTGCTGTGTCTTCCAATGAATGAGACAAGAGAGGGGTTTTACCGTAACAAAAAAAATCAAATTTTTCATAAAATTATTTAACCAGTAGCCAAGCTATTTGTTCACTTTAACTCTTTGCAGAAATTAGTAATACAAGATATCTGAAGTAGAAATACAAGGTATCTGACCGAGACAACATGGCGGACCCACAGCTAGTATCCTACAACACCAAAATGGTACCAATAAAATCTACAGTTCACCCCACCAAAAAACAAGCCTTTACACAGCTCTGTAGACAGAAAAGTTATGGGTGTCAGAAAATGTAAAAAAAAATGTTTTCGAAGGTTTTTATTTTTCAAAGTAATAGTATTTTTTAATAGTAAAACAAAATACAATCTACTAATTGGTTATTGCCATAATTGTACTGACCCGTAAAATCAGGTTTTTTTTTTTAAACTCGTTTTATTGAAAATTTAACAATAAGCATGGTTCAGCATATTTTGAAGCATTGACACCCCACGCAGGGGGGTCTCCAGCTCCACATAGTACAAACGTGATACATAATGTGTCAAGTGATTCTCAGCAATATTTCGCTACTTGGCATCAAACAATACAGCATATCTACTTTCTAGTGTTTAGACATTTAATGCAATGTTACCCTCCGACACAGAGTGCAAGTGCACAGGTTGCAAGGAGTGATTTGAAGAGCACCACTCTCCCCACACTTTCTGAAATTTCCCTGGGCAATTTCTATGTATGTATACTACTTTTTCCATATTCATTGCATGGTTCATCAAGGTCTTCCATTGGTTCACTGTGGGGACTCTATCCGCCATCCACCTCAATGCTACAGCCTTCCTAGCCAGGAAGAGGGCTTCCCCTAGGAATATTCTCTGGTGATGTGTCCACTGTTCCTCCTCTAATATCCCTAGGATACATATTTTTGGGCAGGCTCCTATCGATACAGGCACTATCGTAGACAGAATCTCTAGAACCTTGTTCCAAAATACTTGTAAGTGTCTGCATCCCCATATCAAGTGCCAGAAATCAGCGCTCCCCTCTTGACATCTATGGCAACTGCTGCTAGGTAGTCTCCCCATCTTATAGAGCCTGAGGGGGGTTAAGTAGCTTCTATGCAATATGAATAATTGTATCAGTTTATTATTTACCGACGGGGAAACCTTAGTGGGTACCAACATAGCCTCCTCCCATTCTTCAGCATCAAGAGTTGGGATATTAACCTTCCATTTCGCTTCTACTTCCAATGGCTGAAGAATCATGCGATCACCTAGTAAATATGTGTAGAGTATAGAGATAATGCCCTTAGGTCCCTGCGATCTTAGCACCCCTATCAGAGGATATTTGGAAATGCTGCGACCTGTCCCTCTAAACTGATCATTTAGGGCGTGCCGTAACTGAAGGTACCGAAAAAACAAAGAATGGGGAATCTCAAATTTCTCCTGTAGTTGTTGCAAAGTTCGTAATACGCCCTCTTCATACAGCTCAGCTAATGTCAACACTCCGCATCCCTTCCATATCCCTGCACCCTCCAATGTTTCCAAGTGCGGCCACATGGGATTGTCCCAGAGCGGGATTGCATCTGGTAAATCTGCATACGAATTTAATTTGGCTGCTTTCCATATTTGGTTAGCCAGTCTATGAGCAGGAAGTAGTTTCCTGGATACTGTACTTGGGGACTCCAAGACAGGCCACAGATTAGAAAGATTAAGATATTCCCTCAACCAATATTCCGGTCCTGGTAGTTCTCCCTGTTTGACCCATGCCGCTATATATTTCAACTGGCCGGCTAAGTAATATAGAAAAAAATCGGGTAGAGCCGCTCCCCCCCTCGTCTTAGACCTCTGTAATACTTTCTGCGAGAGCTTCCTCCTAGCCTTTCCCCACACAAACGCCGTTATCAGGGAGTGCAGCCTGTCAAAGAAGGCCTTTGGTACCGGGGCGCATGCATGTGACAGGAGATACAGGCCCTTGGGGAGCAGAATCATTTTGACTAGGTTCAATCTCCCCATCACCGAAATCGGTAATGCCTTCCAAGTTTTAAATTTATCAATAAATAAGGACTCTATCGGTTCTATATTTCTCGTCACAGACACTCCAGGGTCCCTTGTGATCACGATGCCAAGATACTTAAACTGGTCCACTACCGGTAAATTATGTATACTCTCCGGCCACCCATGATCCCAAAGAGGCATAATAGCTGACTTCGTCCAGTTTATGAGCAAGCCCGAGTATGTGCCAAATTTCCCTATTACCTCAATTGCTCTGGGCAGAGTCAGCTCAGGCTCGTCCATAAACAGAAGGAGATCATCTGCATATAAGCCTATCTTCTCCTCTCTGTCTCCTCTAGAAATCCCCATAAAGGACCTGTCCTGCCTCACTCTTAATGCCAAATGTTCGATTACCACCGCAAACAAAAGGGGGGAGAGGGGGCAACCTTGTCTAGTACCTCTATGCAGAGTAAATGAATCTGACATGGTGCCATTTACTAGTATATTTGCCTTAGGTCTCTGGTACAGTATCTCCACCCATCTTATGAACCCTGGGCCAAACCCGAATTCCTTCAGGATCCGAAACAGGAAAGGCCACTCCACAGAGTCAAAGGCCTTAGCCGTGTCAAGTGATGCCATGGCCCATTCACGCCCCTCCGCCACTCCTACCTGAGCAATAACCTGAGCTCTCCTGATATTGTCAGAGGTGGTCCTCCCTGGCATGAATCCCGCCTGATCCTGGTGTACTATAGACGTTATTACTTTATTTAAACGAGAGGCTAATAATCTGGTTAGAATTTTGTAGTCTAAATTGAGCAACGAAATCGGCCTGTAAGAGCCACATACAGTTGGATCCTTGTCTGGCTTTAATATAACAACAATAGTTGCATCATATAAGGTCTCGGGCAGTTGGTGACGCTGGAATGATGCTGAGTACATCTTAAGGAGTTGGGGGCTAAGAGTTTCACTATATCTAGAATAAACTTCAATTGGGATCCCATCCGGGCCCGGTGCTTTCCCAGTTGGTATGTCATGCATGGCTAGCTGGATTTCTTCCAGAGTTATATCCTTGTCCAGGAGGGTCACTTCCGCCTCGCTGAGCTTAGGATGTTCCACCTCTGAAATATAGTTACTTAACTCCCTCTCCGTGTAGTTAGCTGCTGTGCTGTACAGCGATTGATAAAACCGTTTGAAAGCGTCAAGTATTCTCTGCCCGGATTCCTCCAATTGTCCCTCAGGGTTCAGAATTCGAAGTACCGGGGGGGACGACTGGTTGGCTCTAGCAATCTGAGCTAAAAGCTTGCCCGCTCTATCACCAGATTCAAATGACTGCTGCTTCATAAAGAACATTTTGCGTTCACTTTTCTCCTTAAGATGCATCATATACTCCCTTCCTCTAGTCATCCACTCTATCCTATTCCCTTCTGTGGGGTCCGAACAAAACAATACCTCCGCCTCCCTACATTTATTATGCAATTCTACTTCCTGGCGGGACGTGTCCTTTTTTACATAGGATATTGAGGACTTCAGACATCCCCTCAGGAAGGCCTTCAGGGTGTCCCACAATAACAATTCCTCTGTTTCATCTCCCTGCACATCCAGGAATACTCTCAGCTGATCGGGGATTCTATCATTTTTTGTCAATAAAGAGAGCCAGAAGGGATGTATTCTCATCTTCCCCCCTCTAGATGCAATCCCGGGAGTGTCAAAACGTGCCACTACTGCAGCATGATCTGAGGGTCCCCGCGACTCATAGTTAATTGCAATCAAGTCCGTATAACTAGCAGCATTTCCCAGGACATAGTCAATTCTCGAGAGTGCCCCCCTAGCGGGAGTGAAACAGGAGTATTCCCTCAACTGCGGGTTTCTAATCCTCCACATATCTATCCATCCCATTTCTGCAGCAATTCTAAACAGAGTGGTCGTCGAGTGGACTCCAGTCTCTCTCCCTTCAGGCGGCCTAAATCTATCTACCTCTTCCTGCATTACCATATTAAAGTCTCCCATGCAAATCAGCCGGGTTGAGGGATACTGCGCCACAAACCCCAGGATAACATGAAGGAGTGAAATACTCGCCGGGGGGGGATTATATATGTTAATTATTACATACGGGATGTGGTCAATAAAGCCATACGCCATTATATATTGTCCCTCCGGATCAGCAACTGACTGCTGCGGTTCCCACAGGAGGCCCTTGCGCACTAATATAGCCGCGCCTCTAGAATTTGATGAGCCATATGACTGAAGTGACCACTGAACCCATTGTTTTACAATTCTGTGCCCCGTGTCAGCCGTCAGATGAGTCTCTTGAAGTCCCAGAATGTGAGGGCTATAGCGTCGTATATGCGAGAACACCGCTATCCTTTTGTTCGGATTTCCAAGTCCCCTCACATTCCAGGACATCACTACTAGAGGTCCCATAGTACAATCTTAAAGTTATCCTTCCAGTAGTACAGGATGTCATCCGGCCCTTGTGGAGTAACCTCACCCATTTTAATAGTTCGCCCCCCTCCCACACTACTGATGCATAATTGATGTGACCATGCTTTCAACAACTTACAAAACATATAACATAACAGATAAACTTCTAATACCTCTGAGCAAACATCCAGTGCATGCATCATAGTATTAACTAGGTGACAATCTATATTCGGAGACCAGTGCGGGGTGAAGATGTTATGCCCGCACAGGTAGCCGAGCATTCCCTGGTCAATGTGAGTTTCATAGCTGCAGGTACATCTAAGCCTCAATAGGTGCAGACACTCATATTCAGACAGCCTGTGAATCAACATCTACAGTAGGACTATAACCATGCTTACAATGATCTGCTATCTGAAAGAGCACCATATTGCATTCAAGTAATGCATATTGCATTCAGGTAAAGCTAAATATTGCACCATATAATAAGGATAAACCACTCAGTGACAAGGCCTCTATAAAGTGCCTTTTCAGAACTCAGTAATACTTGCAACTCAGTCCCAGTGTTTCAGATCAGTGCATTCTTGGACGTCTAGCAACCCAGTCCTCAGCCTCCTTTGGGTCGGTGAAAAATATCGGCCGTTCGCCATCCACTACGCGTAGTCGCGCTGGGTAGGCCATCGAGTATTGCAAATTTAATTCCCTGAGGCGTCTCTTGACCAAGACGAAGGTGGCCCTCTTTTTCTGCAAATCCGCGGAGAAGTCCGGAAAAAGTGACACGTTGGTGTTTTCGTGCATCAATACACCTTTGCTCCTTGCTTGGCTAAGAATTAAATCTCGATCCTTCCAATTTAATAAACGGGCGAGCAGGGGCCTTGGCGGTGCGCCTGGAGGTGGTGGTCTGGCCGGTACTCTGTGCGCCCTTTCAACTGCATAGGCCGCTGAGAATGTGGCTGTAGGGAACTGGGCCTTAAACCAAAGCTCCAAGAAGCTGGCAGGATCTCTCCCCTCCGCTCTCTCTGGCATCCCCAGGATTCTTACATTATTGCGTCGGGCCCGGTTCTCCAGGTCGTCGCATTTCTGCCTCCATAATCCAACGGCTCTTTCCACCTCCGTCAGCCTCGAATCTAGCGGCCTGGTGTAATCCTCCAGCTCCGACACCCGATCTTCAGTGTGTTTAACTCTTTCCCTCAGCTGTTGCACGTCATGCCTCAACAGGCCCAGGTCGACACGCACCTCCTCAATTTTGCAGGTAAGGGAGGATTGGCAGGAGGAGATCGCTGTGAGGAGCTGCTCTGAGACCGCTTTCAGCGTTATCTCCGGTTCTCCAGCCTCATCAGTTTCTATCTGCTGCGCGGCCTGTCCGCGCGTCACCGCTGCACGTGGAGTGGCGGGAGCCGCGGCGCCATGTTGGTTTTCCTGGCGGGCATATTCTTTAAGTTTGTCGGCCGCGGTCTGCGCCTTGCTGGGACCCATATCTTGGTTCCTGGGTTTCCTCCGTCTCCTCT
Organism: Bufo bufo; assembly: GCF_905171765.1. Taxonomy (NCBI): domain Eukaryota; kingdom Metazoa; phylum Chordata; class Amphibia; order Anura; family Bufonidae; genus Bufo; species Bufo bufo. The sequence goes on from NC_053391.1 coordinate 595,599,321, forward strand.
GCACTTGCCACTCTGAGTCTGAGGAATGCAGCTTGGCAGGATTAGTCAGGATTGATACCAGGGACCGGAGCCGCTCTCAAGTGCGTGCGGTCATGCCGGCAGTTAGCCACGCCCCCCGTAAAATCAGGTTTTCATTTTTACTGCATAGTAAAAGCTGTAATAACAAAACCTCCCAAAAATGGCAGAATTGTAATTTATTTTTAAAAAAAAATTCACCCCAGAAAGAATATTCCCATAAAATAAAAAAAAAGATATGGTAAATGGTGCCATTAAAAATACAACTTGTCCCATAAAAAATAAGACCTCCTATGATTATGTGAATGAGTGGAGAGTCACAAGTGCACATTTTATCCAGTATAACAGAGAAATGGGGGTAGATTTGAATATATTGTAGATGCATTTTGATTTTAAAGGGTTGTCTGGCAGGTAAACATTTCTAATAAAGGCTCAGAATGAGAAACACATCAGAGTCAATACTCGCCTCACCGACACCAGTTTAAAATTTCCCAGGTTCCCCACTGGTCTCCTCTTCCTGGTCACATGACACACAGGATATGACCACTTAGCCAATCATTGAGGGGGTCATTGCTGCGGTCAGTGAATGGCTGAGAGTTTATTTCTTCTGTCTTGAAAGAGGCCAAAAGGAGAGACCGGTAGGGGTCCTGAGAAACGATAGAACAGGAGCAGTGGGGATCAGGTGAGTATTGATTCTATTATTTTTGTAACCCATTCTAAGCCTTTTGTAAAACAGTTTAGCTGCCAAACAACCCTTTGAGGTTTAATTACACATGTAAGCATTGATTTTACTCTTTCTATAATACTTTTCTGCTTGTATAGGGTGCTGCCTAAGAAATACCTTGAAGATATCAGTGCCAATATAAGCAACTTCAACCTACATGGACTGATCATTATTGGGGGTTTTGAGGTAATTTTTAAATTTATAGTTGAAAATATTATTCCATCTATCTGTCTAATAGTCACAGTGCAGGTAAGATGAACAGAACATCATAATACGAAGATAATTCACACAGTCATGTCACAGTACAGTAACCATGATCACGATCTATCACTATACAGGGATAATGCACATAGTGATGTCACAAATTAGGATAACAAACATAGTGATGTCACATTGACATCTTATATATATATATATATATATATATATATATATATATATATATATATATAAAGAAGGACGTATATATGTGTATGTATGTTCCGCGATCACTCAAAAACGTATCCATCAGTTAGAACGAAACTTGGTATACACATTCCTTGCTACCTGGAAAGAAATCTTGTGGGTGGGGGGGGGGGGGTCATACGCCCCTACACAGCAGCTGCATGGAGTTTGTATGCTCCAACTGTTTTTGCTACACACACATTGCTCTGTAACTCAAAAACTCATCGATCAACTTCTACTAAACTTGGTACACATATCACTTACTATCTGGGAAAGGATACTGTGGAGGTAACATGCCGGTACACAATGAGTTTCTGTCTGTCCCGACATCTATCTGTCTGTTCTTTATGCGCGACCAAACGATCTTCACCAAATTTGGAACACAGGTACATCAGGTGTGCGGTAAGGTTTTAGAGCGGGTACGTTCCTGAGCTATTCCCATAAAATTACCTGAATTAGCCAATACAAGCCTGCAAGTCTTTCTCCTTATATCCCAACTGCCATACACCTGGTAACATGTCCCTTATCAGCCAATAGAAGCTCACAGGCCCTTAGTCTGCACATACACACAGTTTTACTCCAGGTTTCCATAACAACCCAGCCATTTTTCTTCACTGCTGTAGGTCAGCTTTAGGCTAGGGTTACACGACGACAATAAGTGACCCGACATATGGGGCACAACTACACTGCTATATGTGTTGCGCAATAATTTTTATAATGATAGTCTATGGTGTCGCACTGCAACATGTAACATACCATGACGCGACAGTCGCAGAGAAATCCCTCTTGGATGGATTTTTTTTGCGACTGTCGTGTCGCAGTCACAGCATATTACATGTCGCAGTGCGACACCATAGCCTATCATTATAAAAATTGCTGCGACACATGTCGTCGTGTAGCCCTGGCATTAAAGGGGCAGGCTGCTGTGGAGTTCAATGTTAAAGAGGCGTTCACTGTGGATGTTACTGTTAAGGGGGCAGACCGCTGTGGAGGTCACTGTTAAAGGCGCGGACACTGTGGAGGTCACTGTTAACGGGGCAGGGGCCAGTATTATAGGGGCAACTGCTGTGGAGGTCACTGTTAAGGCAGCAGGGTACTGTGAGGTCACTGTTAAGGGAGCGGGGTACTGTGAGGTCACTGTTAAGGGAGCGGGGTACTGTGGAGGTCACTGTCAAGGGAGTGGGTTGCTGTGAAACTCACTGTTAAAGGGGTGGGCTGCTGTGAAGGTCAAAGTTAAGGGGATGGGCTGCTGTGGAGGTCCCATTTTAAAGTGGTGGGCACTGTGGGGGGGTCAGTGTTAAGGGGTGGGGGACTTTGGAGTTCTGTAGAGGTTCTGAGTGCTGTAGAGGTCACTGTTATGGGGGATACTGTCTATATCTTTTAACGACACACAAAAACATTAAAAGAAATAGATAAAATATACCCGTGGGAAGCCGGGTCCTTCTGCTAGTTGTTTTAAAAAAAAAGGGATTATATGCACAGTGATGTCACAGCTTAATGCTAACAGCCACAGTGATATCACTGCACTGGCATAATGAACACAGGCATCATGACACAAGATTCTTGTGTCATGATGCTGTGTTCATTATGCCAGTGCAGTGATATCACTGTGTGAATTATTCTTGTGACAAGAATAATTCACACAGTGATGTCACAGCACTGGTATAATAAACAAGGCATCATAATACGAGGATAATTCACACAGTGATGTTACAGTACATGGACACTGAAAGGAATCCATGTTTTATATGTTAAAACGAATTCTGTTTTCTGCTAAGTTTCTGTTCTCTGTAACCATGAATCTTATCTCTTTGGCACTACTCTAGGACAATACCCCAAATATGGAAGTTCCGCTTTTTGCTCTATTTGCCTGTAGAATAGAACGTGTTAATATATGATAGGTTGAATAAATAACTTGCGTTGATATGCTAATAAAGGGGGGTAAAACCCCCTCTATATAACCTGTGGGTACTAATAATAAACCTCAGAGCATTCATTCAGTACATCACTGTTGTGTCTGTTATTCCCTACTGAGTGAAGCGCTCTCCTGACGTCAGAACAAGACTCAAACCAAGCCGATACTAGAAGTTCGGTACCAGGGGTAACAAGTGGGACGTTGAGATTTCCTATCAGTTACTAAACACTCAGTGATGTTACAATGTTCTCCTCGTGGCAAGGCCATTTTGTTTGAACCTTTCATACAGTATGTTCAGTCATATTCCTATGGCCCCTTTCACACAGTAAGTGCAAAGATTTGCTCTTAGTCTGTGTTTTTTTTTTACCCATATCTGGTTTTGGCCCAGAATTGCTGATGGAAATAACTGACTGAACACTGAGCATTTTTTGAAGTCGGATGCTTTCTCTAGGATTTTTTCTAGACCCTGCCCAAACAACATTTCACCATGAAAAGGAAGGCCACATAGTTTTATTTTGGAAGACACATCTCCCGCCCCCAGAGCCCTCCATGCTACAACCAACAGGGCTGTAGACCTAGCTGTCATTCTCACGGATTCTGCAATAGCATCCGAAAGAAAATCAACTGCCTTTAGCAGTAGAGTAAAGGAATCCTTCAGAGCATCATAAGGGGTGTTTTCCTTCAGCAGAGACCCGATCTGGCCTAGCCATTTCTTAAGAGATCTTAAGACAAAGGTTGCTGCTAAATTAGGTTTAAACAGAGCAGCAGTCCGCCTCCCAAGACCTCTTAAGGCAAGCGTCTACCTTCTTATCCATGGGATCCTTTAAGGAACCCATGTCTTCGAAGGGTGACGCATTAGTATTTTTAACCAGTTTGGTCAAAGATTCGTTGACTTTGGGGCATTGAGTTAGTACTGCCTTGTCTTCCTCATTAAATAGTAGTCTACGTTTAAGAGTTTTGGGAATGAATAGCTTCCTATCTGGAACCTTCCAAAAATTCCATAACACAAATGTGCCCATAAACCATATTTCATTTAGCAAATGCCTTCACCTGTTTTCTCATGTCTTTTGTAATGTGTGTTTCCTGCAGGCCTTCACAGGCTCATTGGAGCTGATGGAAGCACGTTCCAAGTATGAAGAGCTGTGTATACCACTTGTTGTTATTCCAGCCACTGTTTCAAACAATGTACCTGGATCAGACTTCAGCATTGGGGCCGATACAGCCCTTAACACAATTACTACAGTAAGTATTTGCCTCCACCTTGGTGGGTTGGTATGTAGGGGTTAGTACCTACCAAAAGCAGTCCAAGTAAAGACAACTGGTGACAGGATCTGCTGTAGCACAAATTTCTAAAAAAAAGAAAGAGTGATTGTCTTGGCAATGATTTTTTTTTTTTTTAAGGCTGGTTTCACACAAGCAAGTTCAATGCGTTCAACTCTCAGCGTGTGTCTGAAAGAGCTCCCATCCTGACCTAAATAGCACTGATAGGATCGCATAGCATTATAATGATTTATGATGCTACTTAACCCTTAGAGTTCTGTAATGTATTGTATAACACTGACATAATGCTGTCAGTGTTATTCAATACATTCCAGAACTCATAGTTTCATAAATCAATATAATGCTATGCGATCTGTACTACGTAGTTCAGGACGGGAGTTCTCGCAAGTTCAACGCATTAAACTTGCTCATGTAAAACCAGCCTAAGTCTCCGCATGGCATTAACATGGAGCGATCACCTCTACATTATGAGAATGAGGGATTGCTATTGTGAGCGCTCGTCCTCATACAGCTGCATTGTATCTGTGAAGCAGAGTGTTGTTTAGCCAGCACGATCTCCAGCCCACAAACGATAATTTAGGTGCCTGCACGAACGACAGTTTTACCCCGAAGGGATCGGCTGCACCTTTAAACGGGTAGATTGTCGGGATCGAGCGTTCACAGAACGTTCGTCCCCGATAATCTTCCGACCTGTCGGGCCATGTAAACCCACCATTGGTCTGGAAATTCTGATGAAGTGGACATGCGTCAGAGCTGTGAACAGTCATAGTCTCTAGTGTTAGTAGACCTCTTAACTAGTGTTGAGCGAATTTGTGTTTTAAGTTCGGCGTCTAAAGTTCGGGTTATCGAAGAATTGCGTTATGGATTCTAAATTCCGTTATGGTCCGTGGTAGCGGAATCCATAACGCGATTCTTCGATAACCCGAACTTTAGACGCCGAACTTAAAACACAAGTTCGCTCAACACAACTTTTAACATGTTCTGTTCTATTGTCAAATTAATTTTGTTTGAAGAGGCTCACCCGCTAGCGAGGGTAGGGTGGGTGCCTTTGACAAGACTGGCTCATCCTGTCAGGAAAAAGAAATAAATTGCATATATAGTGTTTGTCGGGCACTCGCAACAATGGTTCACTCAGAGAGCAGGAGATTGAAATATAAAATCCTATTTTATTGTTCTATAAACATATATATTAGGTTTGCCGATTACAGAAAATATACATACAATATACATAAAAACACTCAATAAAAGATAATGAGTAATACATAAAACTTTATAAAACTTTGAAACTTCTATGACTCACTGTTGGTTTACTCCTATAACATACAATTAAGAAAGCTCCTATGATACACTGTTGGTGAGAGTTGGTGGTATATTTTTCTTATGACCAACTATTAGTAAAAGTTGCTAGTGTATTATGTTTTGGACACTAGATGGCGCTTGTTTTGTACTTTCAGTTTGAGCTGCAATGTATTTATCATCAGCCAGATGGCGCTAGTCCTTGCAGTCATAGGTAATTGCTTGCAAAGTTCAGCTGTGTACAGATCCTACTCGTAGATGAGTTTAGTTGGAAATTTTATATGCATATCAAGTGTTACTCGAGATTATTCAAAAGTCAAAACGTTGATTTATCCTCTATAGAGAGGTGCACTTGTACATAATATGGATCTGTCCATGGGAGGTAAATAATTTAAGAGCACAGTCTTAATGTGCTATATAGCCTTTTAACTGTCGTGGCGTCCCACGTGTTAATGTAATATTAAATATCTCTTGTTGCCCTTGATGGCTTTGTCTTGATACCAGGTTTATTACTTCTCATTCCCAATAGGTCGGCTTGGCTTCAGGTCTCTATTGTTCAAGGCCTGCCTGTATGTAGGATTTCATCATGCCTCCATGTGGGTTTAACATGCAGCTTGTACTGTCTATATTGAGGAACTATATCTTATTATTATATAATATTTTTATCAATATGAAGAAAACATCATTATTACATCGTTAAAATGAAATTGTGACCCATGTACATTGTTTTTTGCACATCATAAACTTTTTATACACAAAAAACGCATATGCGGTTTTTCTGTTCACCATGCGTTTTCGGTGGGTTTTTTAAGCGTTTCTTGTGATAAATCACTTTGTGCTTCAATATACCTTTCCCATTACATTTGTGGTTGTTGCAGTTCAAAAAAAAAAAAATACTAAAAAAAACACATATTGAAGCACAAAGTGATTTATCACAAGAAACGCATCAAAAACGCACCGAAAACGCATGGTGAACAGAAAAACCGCATATGCGTTTTTTGTGTATAAAAAGTTTATGATGTGCAAAAAACAATGTACATGGGTCACAATTTCATTTTAACGATGTAATAATGATGTTTTCTTCATATTGATAAAAATACAATATAATAATAAGATCTAGTTCCTCAATATAGACAGTACAAGCTGCACTGTACGGCTTTTTGGGGTGAACAATAGACCCATTAGCCAGGTATAAAAAGGACGAAAGCCACAGTGAGCAGTGAGGAAGAAGTAAGTTACTTTGAAACGCGTTTAAGGAGACGACCTGCTCACTTACCTCCACATTGGCCCGTATCAAACATTGGCGTGAAGTCAGGATATCCAGGAATCCCTCGGATTTACTTCATATTAAACCCACATGGAGGCATGATGAAATCCTACATACAGGCAGGCCTTGAACAATAGAGACCTGAAGCCAAGCCGACCTATTGGGAATGAGAAGTAATAAGCCTGGTATCAAGACAAAGCCATCAAGGGCAACAAGAGATATTTAATATTATATTAACACGTGGGACGCCACGACAGTTAAAAGGCTATATAGCACATTAAGACTGTGCACTTAAATTATTTACCTCCCATGGACAGATCCATATTATGCACATGTGCACCTCTCTATAGAGGATAAATCAACATTTTGACTTTTGAATAATCTCGAGTAACACTTGATATGCATATAAAATTTCCAACTTTAAACTCTGCAAGTAATCATCTACGAGTAGGATCTGTACACAGCTGAACTTTGCAAGCAAATACCTATGATTGCAAGGACTAGCGCCATCTGGCTGATAAGAAATACAGTGCAGCCGAAAAATACATTGCAGCTCAAACTGAAAGTACAACACAAGCGCCATCTAGTGTCCAAAACATAATACACTAGCAACTTTTACTAATACACTAGTCCTTCAAGTTACAATATTAATTGGTTCCAGGATGACCATTGTATGTTGAAACCATTGTAAGTTGAGTAATCTGTTCCAAAGCCCCAAAATGTCATCCAAGATAAGAGAAAATGAAGATTTAAGAAAAATAAGCAGATAACTAAGACAGATAAAGCAAGTCCTTACATATAAAAGTCAGGAATAGCTGCTAACTAGCAACTCATACAGCTATTTTACCAGAGAAGTGACCTTGATTGGTTGGATCTGACTGAGACATTGTATGTTGAGTCTAGCTTCAACTTGAAATGACCATTGTATGTTGAAAATATTGTATCCTTAGGCCATGCGCACTTAGCTGGAAGAAGCCAAATGGAGAAGTCCGCACGGGCGCATCAGGCAGAGGCCTGTGCGCACGCGCGAGATCTTACAGCAGGAGGAGGGGGGAGGGAGGGAGGGAGGGAGAGCGAGAGGCGGCACAGAGGATTAGGAGGCGGCGCAGAAGTCCGGAAAGGCGGCGCTGGGCACGAACGGCGGTGGGTGCGGCCGGCACCTTGCATTGCTTCACATCCCCTTGGGCACCTTATTTGTTTGACTGACAGGTTAGTAAAAGCTGTTTTTTTAGCTAAAAATGCCCACAGATAACATTTATAAGCACACATTAGGAATCGTGATGAGGCCCTGAACATCAGCATATGTTTAGCTGACAGGGGTCAAAACTGGTGACAGAATCCCTTTAAGGGATCACTGCAGTTGGTCATAAGAAAAATATACCACCAACTCTCACCAACAGTGTATCATAGGAGCTTTCTTAATTGTATGTTATAGGAGTAAACCAACAGTGTGTCATAGAAGTTTCAAAGTTTTATAAAGTTGTATGTATTACTCATTATCTTTTATTTAGTGTTTTTATGTATATTGTTTTGTAATCGTTGTTTTGTAAGCTTTTGTTACTGCCTGGACTCCTTGGTTTGTCTTCCAAGACTCCTCGGAATACCAATCCCTACTGACCTGAAGAGGTTATTTCTAACCCTGTTAGGCTACTTTCACACTTGCGTTCGGGGTTACGCTTGTGAGTTCTGTTTGAAGGCTCTCACAAGCGGCCCCGAACGCATCCATCCAGACCCAATGCATTCTGAGTGGATGCGGATCCGCTCAGAATGCCTCAGTCTGGCTCCGCTTGGCCTCCGTTCTGCTCAGCAGGCGGACACCTGAACGCAGCTTGCAGCGTTTGGGTGTCCGCCTGGCCCTGCGGAGCCAAACGGATCCGTCCAGACTTAAAATGTAAGTCAATGGGGACAGATCAGTTTGAAGTTGACACAATATGGTGCAATTTTCAAACGGATCCGTCCCCCATTGACTTTCAATGCAAAGTCAGGACGGATCCGATTTTGAAATATAATGCAGACAGATCCGTTCTGAACGGATACCATTGTTTGCATTATAGGAGCGGATCCGTCTGTGCAGACACCAGACGGATCCGCTCCGAACGCAAGTGTGAAAGTAGCCTTACTTGCTTCATCCTATTACTGTCCTCTCTTACCTTATGTGGCCTTCCTTTCCTCCTGTGTGTTAGTCTTGTTATCCCCCTCGATCTGTTCAGTCATTATTATGATTCCCCCCCCCTTCTCTTATTCCTCCTTTCATTTAGTTGGATTAAGTTCTATTATTTTGTACCGCTCACTGAGTGGTTGTATTGCTTTCTCATGCTAGTCCTTTAATAAGACGGCTGTCATATCATACATACATTTAGACCTTGATGACAGGATGTAAATGTGTTACTTATGACTTGTTGTTGGCCAGGTGCCAGCATATCCATCCTGTTACCTGTAGATTAACATGTTGTAACCTTAACCGTATTTGTGAATACACATAAATAAAGAATAAAAAAAAAAAATATAATAAATAAAATAGGATTTTATATTTAAATCTCCTGCTCTCTGAGTGAACCATTGTTGTGAGTGCCCGACAAACACTATATATACAATTTATGTTCTGTTCTATATCAAGAGTTCCAAGACCTAGGTTCTCAGCCTGTGGTAAGTCTACTCCATGGGGACTTTCCCAGGAAACGTTCCTTGACACTCGTCATTGATATTTACAGGGATAGTACAAGGTGGCAGACACTCTTTCCTTTGGCACCTAAGTTGTTTTTTGTTTTTTTGAATAAGATCTCTAAAAAAAATATATCATCTGTCAGCATTCAGCATGTTTGTATGTAAATATATTATCTGTCTCTGTAGACATGCGATCGGATCAAGCAGTCAGCTGCTGGGACAAAGAGGAGAGTATTCATTATTGAGACCATGGGAGGATACTGTGGATATTTAGCCACCATGGCGGGCTTTGCTTCAGGTGCCGACGCTGCTTACATCTATGAAGAGTCATTTTCTATACATGATTTACAGGTAATACAAAATCACAAAAGAATTCTTCACACCTTCCATTTTTTGGTTCTCGGATGTCAATGACCAAACAATAGAACAGGTGATTTTCCCAGGCTTTCTGAGTTCTCTCAGTCTTCACCTTGATTGATAAGACCACTAGAACTAATGCAGTCCACGCAAAACATCCACAGATTTTTCTTTTTGGATAACCCCCAAGGTTGCTGCATTGTCTTGATTTTTGTTTGATGTTTATGCTTGAGATATGTATAATTTTAAGAAATGTCAAAATGTACAGCAGTGGTGGTAGCATGGCATCCCCTTGAGTGCTGTATTAACCTTTTTAGAGTTCTGCCCAAGTGCTCCAGCAGCAGGGGGAGGAGCGAGGGCTTCTTTTCCTGCTCATATCTCTGGATTGGTAGAGGTGTCTTGTTTGAAAGCAGGCATTTCAAGCTTTCAAACAATACCAGAATCACAGCATTATCTTAACTACATTGGAAGAAATCCCTGTTAGAATTCGGGATGGCAGTGAATGCAGCTGAAAGTGAAAGTAAATGCAGATTTTACAGTGTTTATTCCCAATTTGATTTCTAACTGGGATATCTCCTGCTGATGTTGCTAAATGCTGTGATTCTGGTATTGTGTGAAAGATTGGACTGCCAGCTTTCAAACAAGACCAGGCCTATGTCTCTAGCTGCTACCAATCCAGAAACATGCAGCTAAAGCAGCCCCCCTTCCCCCTGCTGTTAGGTGGTTAAAGGGGTTGTGTGTATATATATTATATATATATGTGTATATATATATATATATATATATATATATATATATATATTTTAAATCCTTACCCAGCAGGACCTGTGAAGGGGACTATACTTATTTGTCCCTCACTGCTGTACTCGGGTTTCATAGATCACAGGCTGTCTAAACTGCACTTCCGGCCCCCGCATGTAAACTACCTGCATGGATGGGGTTAGGTGAGCCGCTGCGTACTAGCCTGTCCCCGAAGAGTATGTGACCCTGCAATAATGTGCCGTTTGGGGAACATGTGGCTTATCACTGGTTGCAGTGGTACACATGACTGTCCATACAGGACGTTTATATGTGGGGGCCAGAAGTGATGGGGAGTAAGGGCTGTATTACATCAACAGATTATCAGACAGATTTTCTGACCAATCATTGGTCTGATGGTCAATTACACACACAGATCTTTTGTTATATACACCAACTATTGGTCTGATTGAACAGAAATTGGTCAGATAATCTGTTGGCGTAATACAGCCCTAGTATAGTTCCCCACCTTGGTGATGGTGGGAGGAATTTAAAGAAAGACCAATCTTGAACAAATTGCATTGATATATATATATATAATTATTTTTTTAATGTAATGTACTGTTATGATACTAAACATTGTTCTGTTTTTGTAACAGGTAAATGTTGAACATCTCACAGAAAAAATGAAGACTACAGTGAAAAGAGGCTTAATTTTAAGGTACATAACTAAGCTGAACTCTTAAATGCTGTGGATTTTTTTATTTTTTCTAAGCTGAACTCTTCTTCATGCCTCATTAACGATGCCGTTGTTCAGCGTCGTATTCGGATACAGTAATTTATGCCAATAAGCGAAGTGACGTGATAGAAGCGAGACAAAGTAAGTCTCGCGATATTTGCAGAAACATCAGAAACACCTCTGTGGAGGACATACATTTTAAGTAAGACGGAGCCCATATTATTAAAGTAGTTTTTAAAAGAATCACATTCGGATACAGCAATCCGAACCAGATTTACTCAGCCTTACTCGTTAGTGATAATCTGCCTGTGTAAAGCCTCGTTCATCAGGCAATGGGATCTTTCGTGTGGACACCTAAAACACTGCTTGCCGGCAGCAGATCATGCCATCTCACCAGCACTCTGCTGCCAGCAAACAATGATTCTGTATGGGGACAAGCGATGGCATTAGCGATCACTCATCCCATACTGTGAAGGAGATCGCTGCATGTAAATACAGCAGTCTCCGTCACTGACGAGCAGGCGATTGTCGGGAAGGAACGCTTCTGCGCAGTTGAGCAGTGTAAAGGGGCCTTTAGTCATACCTGTTTTTGGAAGACCTTGGGTGTAAGTATAGGGGGTGCTGCACCTGCGGACACACCCAAGCCCAGGAGCCTAAAAGTGGATTTATCGGAAACAGACGTTCCTGTGATTGCACATTCCCAAGTGCTCGCTTATTGGGTGATCCTGTCATTCATACAGGCACCTAAATTATTGTTTCTGGGCAGCAGATCATTCGGTCTAGCAGCTGTATGAGGACGAGCGATTGCGCATGCATCGGTGTCCTCCACTGAAGAAGCAGCAGATTGCAGGGAAGGAACGCTTTCTTCCTAACAATCGTCTGCTCACTTGAGCAGTGTAAAAGGGCCTTAAGAGTTTTAAAGAAGTCATTTCTAATAAACATATTCCCTGGGTTCTCAGATTGTGACTACTGTATGCAGGAAGACTATTTACCTATGCTCTTTACAAGTGTCCTAACAGATTTTCTGCATGGATCTACATGTATATGATGAGTTACCTTAACTATGTTTTTTGTCATGTTAGGAATGAAAAGTGCAGTGAAAATTACACAACCGACTTTATATTTAATTTGTATTCAGAGGAAGGAAAGGGCATCTTTGACAGTAGAAAAAATGTTCTGGGTCACATGCAGCAGGTAAGAAGGTTGCAATGGATGGTCACCTAAACAGTGCATACATTAACACTACATATTACAGGATCTGCTGAATTCACAGGTAAAGGGTTAGCAATATCCTGATGTCCGTCATAGACAAGGGCAAAGACTATAAAAGGTCCTCTTGATTTCCACGTACCATTTGGGTGATGTCTTAGATTTCCTGTGACATGGGATTACTATCCTAGCTGCTGTTAGAAGATGTCAGAAGACCTTTTTGAGGCAGGAGATGGATTCTCTGAGCATAGGGAGTAATAGTCAGCAAGCTGAGTGAACTGCTCTAACCCTGAATGCCACTGGAGAGATAACACTTACTTCTTCAATGACCGGTTAAGACCGCTTACACATGAACGGTTTTTTTCTTCCGTTTCCGGTCCATTTTTTGCGTTCCGTATACAGAACCATTCATTTCAATGGATCCGCAAAAAAACGGAAGGTACTCCGTATGCTTTCTGTTTCCATTTTTCCGTTCAAAGATAGAACATGTACTATTATTGTCTGCATAACGGACAAGGATAGTACTGTTCTATCAGGGGCCAGCTGTTCCGCACACGGACGTCATCCGTATTTTTTGCAGACCGCAAAATACTGAAAAAGCCATATGGTCATAAGCAAGAGGCCTAAAGGGGTTGTTCAACAATATCCTCAGGATAGGTCATCAGTATCTGATTGTCGGGGGTCGGACACCCGGTAGCCCCGCCAATCAGGCTGCTTCCTGTTCATTCACTTGAATTAAGCGAGTACTTGCAATTACACTATGCCACCACTCCAGAGGAGATGACAGGCAGTGTAATGAAGATGAAGCAGCTATCGCATGGAGCGCCGCCTCGTCTTCAAACAGCTGATCGGCGTGGGGGGGTGGCGATCAGATATTGATGTCCTATTTTCAGGATAGGTCATCGATATATATTGCTGCACCCTTTAAGGTATAATCTACAAGCTACAAAGCTTACAGGTGTAAAATACTGCTGAACAGTCACATCATAAGGGGGTGGCTGCTTAGTATGTGCAATTGCACACGGATGAGGTTTCCTAAAAGTGCCGTCACATGGTTGGGTGTACTGCACTGTGTTGTTTAGCAGCATAACCCTAACACCCATACTGTTCAATAAACTAATCTCTATGCCAAAAATAAACCCCAGGATATCCAAAATCAATTTTATGTTAATTTTGGGTTTTAAAGTATTCTAACCATAGTGGACTGCCAAACGACTTAACATATCCAACTGGTTCACACATAGCTCTTCATGGACATTTCTGTAAGAAACAGCTAGACTTCTCATAGAGAAGGCAGTGACAGTTTACCATCCCTGCATTCCAGATCACAAAATAGACAGGGCTTAAAGGGGTTGTCTCAATTCAGCAAATACAAAAGTTAATACAAGGCACTTACTAATGTATTGTTATTATCTATATTGCTTCCTTTGCTGGCTTTTCCATCACATCATCCATGGTTACGACCACCCTGCAATCCAGCAGTTGTGGTTGTACTTGCACACTATAGGAAAAAGCACTAGCCTACGTGCACTCCCACAGTCCCGGCCACCAGAGAGGCCAGCACTTTTTCCTATAGTGTTCAAGCACTGTTGAATTGCAGGATGGTCGTAACCACGGATACGAGCAGTGTATAATGCGATGGAAAAATGAATCCAGCCAGCAAAGGAAGCAATATGGAGAATCACAGTACATTAGTACGTGCCTTGTATTAACTTTCTCTACATGATAAATTCCATTTGCTGAACTGACAAAACCCCTTTTAATGAACGCTGTGTATATACAGATCAAGAAGCAGCCATGACGCTACCGACTCCTGTCACATGATCACTGAGCACCTACAGCAGACCCATATCAGCTCTGCAGTGTATGTCAGGAGGCTATATTCTCCCTTTAACTGGGTTACTACAAAAGGTCTGCCCCAGATACAAGGAAAAACAGCAATACATTTTTTTAAATGCCCCAAAGGCATTTGACCTTATGGGGAGGTAGAATGGCTAAAATAAATAATTGAAATCAATAAATAGCCCCAACTATAGCCTCCAGCCCTGCCCTTGATATAAAAAAAAATAATTAAGTATTAAAAAAAGCAAAAATTATTTGAATGGTATTCGACGTGTAACTTTTATGTTTGCACTATGTAATCACAGGATTAGGCCTCATGCACACGACAGTTTTTTTTTTTTTGCGGTCCGCAAAAACGGGGTCCGTGATCCGTGTCCGTTTTTTCTTCCGTGGGTCTTCCTTGATTTTTGGAGGATCCACGGACATGAAGGAAAAAGTCGTTTTGGTGTCCGTCTGGCCGTGCGGAGCCAAACGGATCCGTCCTGATTTACAATGCAAGTCAATGGGGACGGATCCGTTTGACATTGACACAATATGGTGCAATTGCAAACGGATCCGTCCCCCATTGACTTTCAATGTAAAGTCAGGAGTCCCTATTATACCATCGGATCAGAGTTTTCTCCAATCCGATGGTATATTTTAACTTGAAGCGTCCCCATCACCATGGAAACGCCTCTATGTTAGAATATACCATCGGATTTGAGTTAGATCGTGAAAACTCATATCCGACAGTATATTCTAACACAGAGGCGTTCCCATAGTGATTTTGCTACCAGGAATAATTCAGGCACAGAAAGCAGAATGATAAATCCATAAGACGTCACTAGAACTGCTAAAGATTTATCGTATTACTGCATGAAAACGTATAACCTCTCCTTTCTCTTCTGTCAAGGGGGGCACCCCTACACCATTCGATAGGAACTTTGGCACAAAAATGGGTGCAAAGGCTGTGCTGTGGATGACTGGAAAAGTGAAGGAGTGTTCCAGACATGGTATGCGTTTCCTGGAATCATATCCGGTGTCTTCACGCTCAGTCCACAGGACTGCTCTTGTAATGTAGCATCTTCCATCTTTCAGGTCGTATATTTGCCAATACTGCTGATTCAGCCTGCTTGTTGGGAATGCGCAAAAGAAGTCTCGTGTTCCAGCCACTGGTGGACCTGAAGGACGAAACAGATTTTGAGTATGTTGTATCACTGGATTTTAATGATAATAGTTGTCAACAATCCTGTAAGCTTCTCATGGGCAGGCACAGCTAAATGGATAAAATTAGGCTGAATGTTTTCAGGCAAGTCGCCATATTTGTCTAACATGCCCATAGACATACCGGGAGCCAATTATCTTAGCTCTATTTTTATGGCATGGAAAATTTGCAAATATTGCCATTTGGCAACAAAATTTGCTGATTTTTAGTTTCATTCCGACACCCTTGCTTCTCTTCCAAAAAGTGGGCTGGAGCTGGCGGGACATGGGTGAGACGGCCAGAAAACTAGTGCCCATTACACCAGAGATTTTCTCCAGCCAACATGTTCTGACATACGGACAGCAGAAGATAGGACAAATTAATAGAGAGTTTTTACTAAGAATGGCTGGTGAAATGCTGGTTTTTAGTAGATGACCCCCAACGTGTATTAGGCTACTTTCACACTAGCATTTTCAATTCCGCTATTGAGATCCGTCAGAGTGCACCAAAATGCATTCCGTTCCGTTTGGTTGCGTCGCCATTCCGGACAGAATAACCTTGCAAGCAGCGTTTTTCTGTCCGCGATGTGGTGCGGAGCAAGACGGATCCTGACACACAATGTAAGTCAATGGGGACGGATCCGTTTTCTCTGACACAATAGAAAACTGATCCATCCTCCATTGACCTTCAATGGTGTTCATGACGGATCCATCTTGGCTATAGAAGACATAATACAACCGGATCGGTTCATGACAGATGCATGTGGTTGTATTATTGTAACGGAAGCATTTTTGCTGATCCATGACGGATCCGCAAAAAAAAAAAAAGGCTAGTGTGAAAGCAGCCTTAGCCAGATGCATGCCAAAAGAGGGTCCTAACTGGTATACTGTATGAATGCTGCTGTATTTGAACAGTAAAGACACCGGGATACTAGGACAGGGGGGGCATACAAGGACCACTGCCACAGCAAATCGGGGCAGCTACTGTGAATGAACTGCACTCGGAAAGAGAAGCAATATAGATAGATAAAGCGGCACAGGGGCAGCTGTTTTAATGGGATAATATTTTTGCAGTTCCCCAGTATAGCATGAAAAATACATTAAAACTGGACGAACTGCCTACAAATATATAAAGAAATGTTGATCTTTATGACAAAGGACAAACCTCAAGGCAGGATTACTAGTCTGACCGCACCAAATTGAAGGCAATGTATAGTTAGCAGCAAAGCAAGGCCACAAATTACATAAGTTGTGCTAATTGCGATTTATATTCTTTTTTTTTTTTTTTCTGCTTTCAGACATCGTCTTCCCAAGCAGCAGTGGTGGTTAAAACTTCGCCCTATCCTCAAGATCTTGGCCAAATACAACATACACTTGGACACATCTGAAACTGCACATTTGGAACATATCACCAGGAAGACATCTGGGGAGTCTCACATCTAGTTGGACAGAAGATGCAAGCACAATACGGGGTCCCCAAACCCTCTGGATTATGGCCTGGGACTAGAGTGTACCTGTTACCTGTACATGGTGGAGTCGTGTTCTCTAGGAACCAGAACCAGAGTCATCAGTGTTAGACACGTGTCATGGGAATTCAATGGGCTATAAAAAATGTAACTAGCCGTAGACATACAATAGCTGGTGACCTAATATTTGTTCAGCAGTTACCCGTACAAGCCCTCATTATTTTTAGATAGATACACAGCTCCCGCTGACACCGCTTTTCTGGAGGGAAAGAAAGGATTGGACATGAACATCCTAAGATGCTTGATTCAGTTTTTTTCAGACATAAGGCTAAGGCTCCATTCAAACGTCCGTACTGTGTTTTGCGAATCTGCAGATTCGTGGATCTGCAAAACACGGACACCGGCAATGTGCGTTCCGCATTTTGCGGACCGCACATCGCCGGCACTAATAGAATATGTCTAATAGAATATGACAAGAATAAGACATGTTCTATTTTTTTCGGGAACAGAAATGCAGACCCTGAAGTGCGGGTCCGCATTTCCGGAGCCGGGCCGCGCATCGTGCGGCCCCATAGAAATGAATGGGTCCGCAATTCCGTTATGCTATTTCAATTGCGGACGTGTGAATGGACCCTAAAAGGTTGACCATACACTTCAGACAGCTGTCAGCTGACCCCCCTCCCATATACATACATGCTTGGATCAGCCAAGCATGCATGTGTTCTGACCGGAGATAGGGAAGTAAGCTGCTGTCAGACACCTTTGTTCGGAGCTGATCTCTCTAAGAACAAAATGATCGGGTATGTTGAAATGAAAAAACTTGATCCTTCTTTCCCCTGACATTTGCTGGGCATTAGTACACCTCAATACACTTTAGATCATTGCCCCCACCAAAACTGGTGGTTTGAATAACATTAATATAATGTGTATGGCCACTTCAAACCCATAGACATCAGATTTTTTCAGTCTCAGTGGTCATCGTTACACGCCCTTGTCAGTTCAAATTATGATTTTTCTATTAAACATTCGACCTCCCCCAGTGTGTGTAGGTGATGGGTACACTTTAATGCAGTGCCTCATGTATTTAATGTTAAATTCATTATATTTATAGTACTTTTGTTCTCAGCATGTAGGGTGACAATTTTAAAAATAATGCCCATAAGACGTTAAATACTCAACATTTCACTTTCCTGTGACCACCCAGCCGATTACATACAAATAACACACATGGTTAACCAACAACTTGTGAGCATCCAGTAGTAGATTTCGGTCATGTTAAACCAAATTCAGTAGAGAATATGGCCTGACAGCCAGTAACCTATCATATACTATATATTAATGTAGTAACAAAGTTGTTCTGTACAATTTTCCTGTTGGTCGTTGGGGGAATATAAATAATGAGTAGACGTCTTGTTTAGTATGAATAAATTTAGGTCTAAAGTAGAAAACGAACGTGGTAATTTATTACAAGATTTCACATGTGTATAATATGGTGTGCATTGTATTAAAGGTAGGCTTAAAGGGGTCTTCCAAGTTACTCTCATTGATGACCTATCCTCAGGATAGGTCATCAATATCAGATCGGCGGGGATCAGACACCTGGCACTACCACCATTCAGCTGTTTGAAGAGAAGGTGTGCACCGTGCCACAGTGCTGCCTTCTCTCCATTGTTTATCTGCTCACCGTCACAAGAACAGCGGTGACATCTGTCATTACACCTAAGCTTGTATAGTAACTAAACTTATGGCTTTTTTCAACAGAAGTGAATGTCAGCCATTCCTTTTTTTAGCATTCCATCAAAAATAATTGAAAGGGGTTATCCGGTTTCCTATATTGATGATCGATTCATCCCCCTACCGATCAGCTGTTTGAAGAGTATGCAGCGGTCATGCAAGCGCTACATTCTCTTCACTGTTACCTGCGCACCGTTGTGTAATTACAGCTCCTCTGTCCCATTCACTTGATTGGGAAGAAGCGTATCTACAACTGCTCCTTCCAATTCAAGTGAATGGGGCAGAGGAGCTGTAATTACACTGCGCACCGCAGTAATGTCGACAGCAAGCAGGTAAACTGAGGAGAAAGCAGCACTGCATTCTCTCTACTAACAGCTGATCGGCAGGTTTGCCGGAAGTCGGACCCCCGATGATCTGATATTGATGACCTATCTTGAGAATAGTTCATCAATATGTGAGAAAACCATACAAGTCCTTTAAAGTCTTTGGACACCTTTGATCATTTGTTTTTTACTGCATGTATTTTGGGCAAAAAATAATTTTTGTCATAAATGAGTGTCACAAACTAGCGGGTGTGAACCCACTGTGCCGCATAACCAATCTCCTCTATGGGTGTTGTCTCAGTGAACCCCTAGTTTTTCACAGTATCCCTGATTGTGGGGATAGACTTTCCAAGAGGAACACCAGGTCGCTACCTCTTGAGGTGGATTCGCACACAAAGCAGCTGGTCCAGGCGTAACCAAAAGCGACAGTGCAGGACCGAAGGATGAGGCAGAAATGAAGTCAAACAAGCAATGGGTCAGGGTAGACAGCTCAGGTACAGGTCAGGCAATCCGGGTCAGCAACAGGAGAGACAAGACAGGGTAACTAAGGATCAAACAAGAAGCGAAGTTCAGAATACAAGCACGGGTCAAGAATGCAGGAACACAGGCACAAACAACAGCAACATTTGCAGAACACAAGGACCTTTGACGCTCAGGCACCTGGGAAGAGGGTTGGACCACTTATATAGATGCAGGGTGGCTGGGATTTGAGAGACATGTCACATGTGCAAAACCTTTAAATCACAGAAAGTGATGTGTGCTGGCCCTGAACAAGGTGCTAGAGGGAACAGGCTGGAAGGCATGCTGGGTTCAGGGCTGGAAGGGAACCCATGGAGCAGAGGACGATGCCTGCAAGGACAGAGCCCAGGACCGCCGCAGTGAATGGGAAGACACTGGCAGCAGATCACCGCAGCTACCTGCCCTGTAATACAGCCAGACGGAGGCGGCCAGGGGGAACAGTGCTTGTGCGAACATGGAGCCAGGGACCGCGGCCGTGAGTAGGGTCAGCAACTGCCATTACAATGAGAAAACTGGATAACTCCTTGAATAAAATTACATCTAAAAATGCAAAAACATAATGAAAGTTGAGTATTTTTGGAGAAGACAGCTTATCAATTTACTGATACATTCATAAGATCAAATATGACCATGATGCCTCCATGTTGATCAATTGTTCAGCGAGTTTACAGTCTGTGCTCCCATATATATTGGCTCTGGTGACTCCTCACTGTTATGACAGATGCACCATGGCAAATCATCAATGTGAAACGCAAACCAGACTTCTGGAAAAATCCATATTAATAGTGATGTTTGTAGCATGCAGCCAGGTACATCAGCATTAAAAAGCTGATTTGAATGATTTTTGAATATGAATTCCTTGTATGTGGTATCTTGGTTGCAGGGGCGTAACTACCATAGCGGCAGTCCATGCAACTGCTATAGGGCCCAGGGCAAGAGGGGGCCCAGTTGGGATCATCCAGACTTCCACTGGGGGTGAACACTTGGACAGGACTCTACCCTCTAAAGGAACAACTTTTAGCAAATGAGGCAGTGGAAAAAATGGTCTAAGGGTCATTGAAAAGGGTTTAGGCAGAAACCCTTCTGTCCTGTGTGGGGGGCCTGGTTTGATCCTTGCTATGGGGCCCTTACTTCTCTATGTACGTCACTGCTTGGTTGTCACCAGTTTCATATCACAATGACAGACTCCATTGCAAAGAACCATTTTTTACAGAGAGAGCATGGCTTTAAAGGAAATATGTCACCACATATTCTCCGCTACCAAACGTACAGGAGAATACAGCACCACATACCTCTTACTTCCAGTGACATCTTCACCGATGTTCTCTTTCCTCATCTTCTCCATTCGGACCAGACCGCCATGATGACTTTTTTCAGCCATGTCTTGTCTCTGCAGAGTTTTCCACACAGACATCTTGGTTTTCTACTTTTCAATCAATACTTCGCCCGCTGTGCTCCCCAATACCACACTGCAGAAATAGATAGTTCCCCTGAAAATACTAGTAACACACAGATAGTGCCTCTTCAATGCTCCCAAAAATCCCACCTATATGAACTCTTCTCACATCATCCCTTGAGACTGAATTGAGCTGTCTCTCTGGAGAATCTTTCCAATGAGCAGGAGCTCCGAAGTGTGCTTCCTCTCCCTTCAAAGGCTACATACACTCCCCCTCCTGTCAGGAAACAGTATCGGTCCATTCCTACCAAGAGGGGAGAACAGGGTGGTTAGCACAGCTCCTGACAACAATTTGCCATCCACTCCTCTGCTAGAACGCGCAGCCACAACAATAAAATTACATTACATATAAAACATTAAATTGCAGATACCCCCAGGTATGGGGTACTGCACCAGCAATGAAACACTGCTTTCTGCTTGGGTAGTCCCACATACCCCTCACTCTGCAGTACATACCCCTTAGGGAGCGTGTACTGCAAGGTTGAGAACCTCTACCAGAGTGTAGGCACACTTCACATGTAGTAAAGCTGAAGCAGAGCAGATAGGGTCAGCTCCAGTCTATCGTCTCCTATGCCTGCCTTACCACATCTGTGTACAGTCGTGGCCAAAAGTTTTGAGAATTACATAAATATTGGAAAAGTTGCTTAAGTTTTTATAATGGCAATTTGCATATACTCCAGAATGTTATGAAGAGCGATCAGATGAATTGCATAGTCCTTCTTTGCCATGAAAATTAACTTAATCCCAAAAAAACCTTTCCACTGCATTTCATTGCTGTCATTAAAGGACCTGCTGAGATCATTTCAGTAATCGTCTTGTTAACTCAGGTGAGCATGTTGACGAGCACAAGGCTGGAGATCATTATGTCAGGCTGATTGGGTTAAAATGGCACACTTCACATGTTAAAAGGAGGGTGATGCTTGAAATCATTGTTCTTCCATTGTTAACCATGGTGACCTGCAAAGAAACGCGTGCAGCCATCATTGCATTGCATAAAAATGGCTTCACAGGCAAGGATATTGTGGCTACTAAGATTGCACCTCAATCAACAATTTATAGGATCATCAAGAACTTCAAGGAAAGAGGTTCA
Source organism: Bufo bufo (assembly GCF_905171765.1). Classification (NCBI taxonomy): domain Eukaryota; kingdom Metazoa; phylum Chordata; class Amphibia; order Anura; family Bufonidae; genus Bufo; species Bufo bufo. The sequence goes on from NC_053391.1 coordinate 595,621,582, forward strand.
ATTCTTGTTAAGAAGGCTTAAGGGGCGTCCAAGAAAGTCCAGCAAGCGCCAGGATAGTCTCCTAAAAAGGATTCAGCTGCGGGATCGGAGTGCCACCAGGGCAGAGCTTGCTCAGGAATGGCAGCAGGCAGGTGTGAGCACATCTGCACACACAGTGAGGCGAAGACTTTTGGAAGATGGCCTGGTGTCAATAAGGCCAGCAAAGAAGCCACTTCTCTCCAAAAAAAACACCAGAGACAGATTGATCTTCTGCAGAAAGTTTGGTGAATGGACTGCTGAGGACTGGGGCAAAGTCATATTCTCCGATGAAGCCTCTTTCCGATTGTTTGGGGCATCTGGAAAAAGGCTTGTCCGGAGAAGAAAAGGTGAGCGCTACCATCAGTCCTGTGTCATGCCAACAGTAAAGCATCCTGAGACTATTCATGTGTGGGGTTGCTTCTCATCCAAGGGAGTGGGCTCACTCACAATTTTGCCCAAAAACACAGCCATGAATAAAGAATGGTACCAAAACACCCTCCAAAAGCAACTTCTTCCAACAATCCAACAACAGTTTGGTGAAGAACAATGCATTTTCCAGCACGATGGAGCACCGTGCCATAAGGCAAAAGTGATAACTAAGTGGCTCGGGGACCAAAACGTTGACATTTTGGGTCCATGGCCTGGAAACTCCCCAGATCTTAATCCCATTGAGAACTTGTGGTCAATACTCAAGAGGCGGGTGGACAAACAAAAACCCACTAATTCTGACAAACTCCAAGAAGTGATTATGAAAGAATGGGTTGCTATCAGTCAGGAATTGGCCCAGAAGTTGATTGAGAGCATGCCCAGTCGAATTGCAGAGGTCCTGAAAAAGAAGGGCCAACACTGCAAATACTGACTCTTTGCATAAATGTCATGTAATTGTCGATAAAAGCCTTTGAAATGTATGAAGTGCGTGTAATTATATTTCACTACATCACAGAAACAACTGAAACAAAGATCTAAAAGCAGTTTAGCAGCAAACTTTGTGAAAACTAATATTTTTGTCATTCTAAAAACTTTTGGCCACGACCGTATGTGTTGTGCACTGACACTACACAGATGCTGTAGCCCTCTGTTAAGGGAATTATTAATTTAACCCGGCAATTTTCCTTTTTTGCATTTTCATTTTTCACTCTCTGCCTTCCTAGACTCATAACTTTTTTATTTTTCCGTTCACATGCGAGGGCTTATTTTTTGCTGGGCAAGTTGTACTTTCTAATGGCACTATTTACGGTTGCATACAATGTAGTGGGAAGTAGGAAAAAATTCCAAATGGGGTGGGGTGGGGGCGGGGTTTACGACGTTCACTATACGGAATAATTGACCTGTTACCTTCATTTTCCAGGTCAGTACAATTACAACAATACCACACTTGTATACTTTTTTTGTAAAATATTTTTTTCATCACCATTAGAGTTGAGCGAACACCTGGATGTTCGGGTTCGAGAAGTTCGGCCGAACTTCCCGGAAATGTTCGGGTTCGGGATCCGAACCCGACCCGAACTTCGTCCCGAACCCGAACCCCATTGAAGTCAATGGGGACCCGAACTTTTGGGCACTAAAAAGGCTGTAAAACAGCCCAGGAAAGAGCTAGAGGGCTACAAAAGGCAGCAACATGTAGGTAAATCCCCTGCAAACAAATGTGGATAGGGAAATTAATTAAAATTAAAATTAAAAAAATAAAAATTAACCAATATCAATTGGACAGAGGTCCCATAGCAGAGAATCTGGCTTCACGTCAGCAGAGAATCAGTCTCTTCATGCCATAGCAAAGAATCTGGCTTCATGTCAGCAGAGAATCAGTCTCTTCATGCCATAGCAGAGAATCTGGCTTCATGTCACCCACCACTGGAACAGGCCACTGTCACACATTTAGGCCCCGGCACCCAGACAGAGGGGAGCGGTCCCGTAACAGAGAATCTGGCCTTATGTCAGCGCAGAATCAGTCTTCATGTCATAGCAGAGAATCAAGCTTCACGTCACCCACCACTGGAACAGGCCACTGTCACACATTTAGGCCCCGGCACCCAGACAGAGGAGAGAGGTCCTGTAACAGAGAATCTGGCCTTATGTCAGCACAGAATCTGTCTTCATGTCATAGCAGAGAATCAGGCATCACGTCACCCACCACTGGAACAGGCCACTGTCACACATTTAGGCCCCGGCACCCAGACAGAGGAGAGCGGTCCCGTAACAGAGAATCTGGCCTTATGTCAGCGCAGAATCTGTATTCATGTCATAGCAGAGAATCAGGCTTCACGTCACCCACCACTGGAACAGGCCACTGTCACACATTTAGGCCCAGGCACCCAGGCAGAGGAGAGAGGTCCCGTAACATAGAATCTGGCCTTATGTCAGCGCAGAATCTGTATTCATGTCATAGCAGAGAATCAGGCTTCACGTCAGCCACCACTGGAACAGGCCACTGTCACACATTTAGGCCCAGGCACCCAGGCAGAGGAGAGAGGTCCCGTAACAGAGAATCTGGCCTTATGTCAGCGCAGAATCTGTATTCATGTCATAGCAGAGAATCAGGCTTCACGTCACCCACCACTGGAACAGGCCACTGTCACACATTTAGGCCCCGGCACCCAGACAGAGGGGAGCGGTCCCGTAACAGAGAATCTGGCCTTATGTCAGCGCAGAATCTGTATTCATGTCATAGCAGAGAATCAGGCTTCAGGTCACCCACCACTGGAACAGGCCACTGTCACACATTTAGGGCCCCGGCACCCAGACAGAGGAGAGCGGTCCCGTAACAGAGAATCTGGCCTTATGTCAGCGCAGAATCTGTCTTCATGTCATAGCAGAGAATCAGGCTTCACGTCAGCCACCACTGGAACAGGCCACTGTCACACATTTAGGCCCAGGCACCCAGGCAGAGGAGAGAGGTCCCGTAACAGAGAATCTGGCCTTATGTCAGCACAGAATCTGTCTTAATGTCATAGCAGAGAATCAGGCTTCACGTCACCCACCACTGGAACAGGCCACTGTCACACATTTAGGCCCCGGCACCCAGACAGAGGAGAGGTTCATTCAACTTTGGGTTGCCCCACAATATAATGGTAAAATGAAATTAAAAATAGTATTGAATGAGGAAGTGCCCTGGAGTAGAATACTATATTGTTAAGGGGAGGTAGTTAATATCTAATCTGCACAAGGGATGGACAGGTCCTGTGGGATCCATGCCTGGTTCATTTTTATGAACGTCAGCTTGTCCACATTGGCTGTAGACAGGCGGCTGCGTTTGTCTGTAATGACGCCCCCTGCCGTGCCGAATACACGTTCAGACAAAACGCTGGCCGCCGGGCAGGCCAGCACCTCCAAGGCATAAAAGGCTAGCTCTGGCCACGTGGACAATTTGGAGACCCAGAAGTTGAATGGGGCCGAACCATCAGTCAGTACGTGGAGGGGTGTGCACAGGTACTGTTCCACCATGTTAGTGAAATGTTGCCTCCTGCTAACACGTTCCGTATCAGGTGGTGGTGCAGTTAGCTGTGGCGTGGTGACAAAACTTTTCCACATCTCTGCCATGCTAACCCTGCCCTCAGAGGAGCTGGCCGTGACACAGCTGCGTTGGCGACCTCTTGCGCCTCCTCTGCCTTCGCCTTGGGCTTACACTGGTTCCCCTGTGACATTTGGGAATGCTCTCAGTAGCGCGTCTACCAACGTGCGCTTGTACTCGCGCATCTTCCTATCACGCTCCAGTGTAGGAAGTAAGGTGGGCACATTGTCTTTGTACCGGGGATCCAGCAGGGTGGCAACCCAGTAGTCCGCACACGTTAAAATGTGGGCAACTCTGCTGTCGTTGCGCAGGCACTGCAGCATGTAGTCGCTCATGTGTGCCAGGCTGCCCAGAGGTAAGGACAAGCTGTCCTCTGTGGGAGGCGTATCGTCATCGTCCTGTGTTTCCCCCCAGCCACGCACCAGTGATGGGCCCGAGCTGCTTTGGGTGCCACCCCGCTGTGAACATGCTTCATCCTCATCCTCCTCCACCTCCTCCTCATCCTCCAGTAGTGGGCCCTGTCTGGCCACATTTGTACCTGGCCTCTGGTGTTGCAAAAAACCTCCCTCTGAGTCACTTTGAAGAGACTGGCCTGAAAGTGCTAAAAATGACCCCTCTTCCTCCTCTTCCTCCTGGGCCACCTCCTCTTCCATCATCGCCCTAAGTGTTTTCTCAAGGAGACATAGAAGTAGTATTGTAACGCTGATAACGGCGTCATCGCCACTGGCCATGTTGGTGGAGTACTCGAAACAGCGCAACAGGGCACACAGGTCTCGCATGGAGGCCCAGTCATTGGTGGTGAAGTGGGTCTGATCCGCAGTGCGACTGACCCGTGCGTGCTGCAGCTGAAACTCCACTATGGCCTGCTGCTGCTCGCACAGTCTGTCCAGCATATGCAAGGTGGAGTTCCACCTGGTGGGCACGTCGCATATGAGGCGGTGAGCGGGAAGGCCGAAGTTACGCTGTAGCGCAGACAGGCGAGCAGCGGCAGGGTGTGAACGCCGGAAGCGCGAACAGACGGCCCGCACTTTATGCAGCAGCTCTGACATGTCGGGGTAGTTGCGAATGAACTTCTGCACCACCAAATTCAGCACATGCGCCAGGCAAGGGATGTGCGTCAAACCGGCTAGTCCCAGAGCTGCAACGAGATTTCGCCCATTATCGCACACCACCAGGCCGGGCTTGAGGCTCACCGGCAGCAACCACTCGTCGGTCTGTTGTTCTATACCCCGCCACAACTCCTGTGCGGTGTGGGGCCTGTCCCCCAAACATATGAGTTTCAGAATGGCCTGCTGACGTTTACCCCGGGCTGTGCTGAAGTTGGTGGTGAAGGTGTGTGGCTGACTGGATGAGCAGGTGGAAGAAGAGGAGGAGGAAGCTGAGTAGGAGGAGGAGGAGACAGGAGGCAAAGAATGTTGCCCTGCGATCCTTGGCGGCGGAAGGACGTGCGCCAAACAGCTCTCCGCCTGGGGCCCAGCCGCCACTACATTTACCCAGTGTGCAGTTAGGGAGATATAGCGTCCCTGGCCGTGCTCACTGGTCCACGTTTTAGGTGGACCTTGCCACAGATGGCGTTGCGCAGTGCACACTTGATTTTATCGGACACTTGTTTGTGCAGGGAAGGCACGGCTCTCTTAGAGAAGTAGTGGCGGCTGGGAACAACATACTGTGGGACAGCAAGCGACATGAGCTGTTTAAAGCTGTGTGTGTCCACCAGCCTAAATGACAGCATTTCATAGGCCAGTAGTTTAGAAATGCTGGCATTCAGGGCCAGGGATCGAGGGTGGCTAGGTGGGAATTTACGCTTTCTCTCAAATGTTTGTGAGATGGAGAGCTGAACGCTGCCGTGTGACATGGTTGAGATGCTTGGTGACGCAGGTGGTGGTGTTGGTGGTACATCCCATGTTTGCTGGGCGGCAGGTGCCAACGTTCCTCCAGAGGCGGAGGAAGAGGCCGAGGCGGCGGCAGCAGCAGCAGAAGAGGCCGAGGCTGCAGCAGCAGAAGAGGTAGCAGGGGGAGCCTGAGTGACTTCCTTGTTTTTAAGGTGTTTACTCCACTGCAGTTCATGCTTTGCATGCAGGTGCCTGGTCATGCAGGTTGTGCTAAGGTTCAGAACGTTAATGCCTCGCTTCAGGCTCTGATGGCACAGCGTGCAAACCACTCGGGTCTTGTCGTCAGCACATTGTTTGAAGAAGTGCCATGCCAGGGAACTCCTTGAAGCTGCCTTTGGGGTGCTCGGTCCCAGATGGCGGCGGTCAGTAGCAGGCGGAGTCTCTTGGCGGCTGGTGTTCTGATTTTTCCCACTGCTCCCTCTTTTGCTACGCTGTTGGCTCGGTCTCACCACTGCCTCTTCCTCCGAACTGTGAAAGTCAGTGGCACGACCTTCATTCCATGTGGGGTCTAGGACCTCATCGTCCCCTGCATCGTCTTCCACCCAGTCTTGATCCCTGACCTCCTGTTCAGTCTGCACACTGCAGAAAGACGCAGCAGTTGGCACCTGTGTTTCGTCATCATCAGAGACGTGCTGAGGTGGTATTCCCATGTCCTCATCATCAGGAAACATAAGTGGTTGTGCGTTAGTGCATTCTATCTGCCCTTGGGAAACCCTGGCAGCAGAGTCTTCAAACAGCATAAGAGACTGCTGCATAACTTGAGGCTCAGACAGTTTCCCTGATATGCATGGGGGTGATGTGACAGACTGATGGGCTTGGTTTTCATGCGCCATCTGTGCGCTTTCTGCAGAAGACTGGGTGGGAGATAATGTGAACGTGCTGGATCCACTGTCGGCCACCCAATTGACTAATGCCTGTACCTGCTCAGGCCTTACCATCCTTAGAACGGCATTGGGCCCCACCAAATATCGCTGTAAATTCTGCTGGCTACTGGGACCTGAGGTAGTTGGTTCACTAGGACGTGTGGCTGTGGCAGAACGGCCACGTCCTCTCCCAGCACCAGAGGGTCCACTAACACCACCACGACCATGTCCACGTCCGCGTCCCTTATTAGATGTTTTCCTCATTGTTCCCGTTCACCACAATTTTGAGAATGGCAAATTTGGGAATGCTTTTTCAACCCAGAACAAAAAGTGTGCTTTTACGGTCACTACAAATAACTTGACCAGCTAAAACTGTGCAGATTTGGTTGAATAGAGATGTGAGACCTGTTTTTTTTTTGCGCTGTGTGACAGTTATAGGTTTAATCACAGAATGACACTTCTATCAGCACGCTAGCGTGTGTCTTAGGTTTTTCTGAATGATACTATCAATAACTTCAATGTAAGATTTTCTTTTTGGGATAGATTTCAAGTAGGCCTGAAATACCACAAACTAGTTATTTTCAGAATGGCAAATTTGAGAATGGTTTTTCTACCCAGAACAAAAAGTCTGCTTTGACGGTCACTACAAATAACTTGACCAGCTCAAACTGTGCAGATTTGGTTGAATAGAAATGTCAGGTCTATTTTTTAGGCGCTGGGTGACAGGCTCAACTTGCCCCTGATGTAATATATGGCCAAAAAATAACCAGACTGTTGATTGTTAAATGCACTTCGGTGACACAGGCTCAGCCTGCAGCTGATGTAGTATATGGCCAAAAAATAACCAGACTGTTGATGGTTAAATGCACTTCGGTGACACAGGCTCAGCCTGCAGCTGATATAGGATATAGCACAAAATAACCACACTATCGATGGTTAAATACACTTGGTGATAGCTCGTGCTGGCGCACCACAAGTCACAAAATGGCCGCCGATCACCCCAGAAAAAAAGTGATCTAAAAACGCTCTGGGCAGCCTCAAAAAAGTGAGCAAGTCAATAATAGCACTTCAATGATCCACAGCTGCAGATCGATCACAGAATGAAGTCTTTTGGAGGAGTTAATCTGCCTAATCTCGCCCTAACGTTGCAGCTGCAACCTCTCCCTATACTGATCATAGCAGAGTGACGTGCGGCGCTACGTGACTCCAGCTTAAATAGAGGCTGGGTCACATGCTGCACTGGCCAATCACAGCCATGCCAATAGTAGGCATGGCTGTGATGGCCTCTTGGGGCAAGTAGTATGACGCTTGTTGATTGGCTGCTTTGCAGCCTTTCAAAAAGCGCCAAGAAAGCGCCGAACACCGAACCCGAACCCGGACTTTTACGAAAATGTTCGGGTTCGGGTCCGTGTCACGGACACCCCAAAATTCGGTACGAACCCGAACTATACATTTCGGGTTCGCTCATCCCTAATCACCATCCTGACCCCTATAACTTTTAGTTATGCGTACGGAGGGCTAATTTTTTTGTGGGGCAATCTGTACTTTTCAGTGATTACCATTTGAAGTATTTTTTTTCTGTTATGCCATTAGCCGTATGGGATTAATATTATTATATTTTAATATTACGGGTGTTTTTGCACATGGCAATGCCCATGATGTTTATTTTTTTCTATTGGTTAAGTATTTTGAGTTTTGGGGAAAGGTGTGACTTGAACTTTTATATATATATATATATATTTTTTTTTTTCTTAATTTAAAAAAAATAACTTTTTGGCACCCAAGGTGACTATAACTGGCAATCATTAGATTGCACATTGTGTTCATTGATGGCTATATAGCTATCACTGAACACTTCATTTTCAATATAACAATACAGTTCTGCCACCTAGTGGCCTGTATTGGTATTTTCCACTAACAGCTGCCAAAGCCTGCTTGAAGCTTCAGGCTATTAGTACAGTGTAATAGGTTCCCCGAGCCACCAGCTTCTGGACTGCTCAGACGCTGTGGTCACATTTGACCATGGCATCTGAGGGTTGAAATGTATGTGATCAGCCATACATGTGCTGCGAGCCTAAAAATAAGAATGGGTCACTTTAACCATGCATAGAACACCGCAGACTAAACAGAAGAGCGGTGAATAACAAGTACCAGCTACCCTTGATTGCAGAATTCTTTTATGGATTCCAGGATCTTCACTAAACTTGATCTACATGGAGCATACAATCTTATATACATCCAGGAAGGAGACAAATGGAAAACTGCCTTCAATACCCACGATGGCCACTATGAGTACTTGGTCATTACATTTGGACTCGATAATGATCCAGCAGTGTTATAAGAATTTGTAAACAATATATTCCAGGATCTCCTCTAGTCTTGTGTTGTGGTATACAAGACTAGGCTGGGTTCACACCTGAGCGTTTTACAGCGCGTTCCTACGCGCTGTAAAACGCTCAACAGGCAAAAAACAATGATTCCCTATGCACATGGTTCTCACCTGAGCGTTTTACAGCGAGTACGAAAGCGCTGTAAAACGCCCTACGCCCCAAGAAGTACAGGAGCTTCTTTGGGGCGTATTATCGCGCGTTCCCGCCCATAGACTTCAGCGGGAACGCGCCTAAATGGGCGTTTGCTTGTTTACTCATTTAAAAACGCGCGTTTCTCACATGACAACAGACCACTCCCAGGTGACCAGCCACATTTCTCGGCCGACATCATGGAGGATTGTGCCATAGCCAGTGAGACCCCGATTCGGCTGGTACAGGAGAAGCGATTCCTTTACGACATGCAGGATCCGCAGTACAAGAACAGGCGAATCAGGCAGCAGGCCTGGGAAGACATTGGAAAAATGATATGGCCAGAATGGAATAGTATGTCAAAGCAAGTGAAAGAGGCAAAAGGTACAGACATTGGCATGTGTATTGTAATAAATGGATCATTATTATATTCCTCCACGTGTGCACAGTAGTACACTGCTCAAAAAAATAAAGGGAACACAAAAATAACACATCCTAGATCTGAGTTAATTAAATATTCTTCTGAAATACTTTGTTCTTTACATAGTTGAATGTGCTGACAACAAAATCACACAAAAATTAAAAAATGGAAGTCAAATTTTTCAACCCCATGGAGGTCTGGATTTGGAGTCACACACAAAATTAAAGTGGAAAAACACACTACAGGCTGATCCAACTTTGATGTAATGTCCTTAAAACAAGTCAAAATGAGGCTCAGTAGTGTGTGTGGCCTCCACGTGCCTGTATGACCTCCCTACAACGCCTGTGCATGCTCCTGATGAGGTGGCGGACGGTCTCCTGAGGGATCTCCTCCCAGACCTGGACTAAAGCATCTCCTGTACAGTCTGTGGTGCAACGACCTGCAACAACCTGCAAGACGAAGGCATTGATGCTATGGACTGGCCCTCCCGTTCCCCAGACCTGAATCCAATTGAGCACATCTGGGACATCATGTCTCGCTCTATCCACCAACGTCACTTTGGTGGATAGAGCGAGACATGATGTCCCAGATGTGCTCAATTGGATTCAGGTCTGGGGAACGGGAGGGCCAGTCCATAGCATCAATGCCTTCGTCTTGCAGGAACTGCTGACACACTCCAGCCACATGAGGTCTAGCATTGTCTTGCATTAGGAGGAACCCAGGGCCAACCGCACCAGCATATGGTCTCACAAGGGGTCTGAGGATCTCATCTCAGTACCTAATGGCAGTCAAGCTACCTCTGGCGAGCACATGGAGAGCTGTGCGGCCCTCCAAAGAAATGCCACCCACACCATTACTGACCCAATGCCAAACCGGTCATGCTGGAGGATGTTGCAGGCAGCAGAACGTTCTCCACGGCGTCTCCAGACTCTGTCACGTCTGTCACATGTGCTCAGTGTGAACCTGCTTTCATCTGTGAAGAGCACAGGGCGCCAGTGGCGAATTTGCCAATCTTGGTGTTCTCTGGCAAATGCCAAACGTCCTGCACGGTGTTGGGCTGTAAGCACAACCCCCACCTGTGGACGTCGGGCCCTCATATCACCCTCATGGAGTCTGTTTCTGATCGTTTGAGCAGACACATGCACATTTGTGGCCTGCTGGAGGTCATTTTGCAGGGCTCTGGCAGTGTTCCTCCTTGCACAAAGGCGGAGGTAGCATAGGAACTGAGAAGTGGTCTGTGGTCACCACCTGCAGAACCACTCCTTTATTGGGGGTGTCTTGCTAATTGCCTATAATTTCCACCTGTTGTCTATCCCATTTGCACAACAGCATGTGAAATTGATTGTCACTCAGTGTTGCTTCCTAATTGGACAGTTTGATTTCACAGAAGTGTGATTGACTTGGAGTTACATTGTGTTGTTCAAGTGTTCCCTTTATTTTTTGAGCAGTGTATATATAGTATATGTACAGTTACTGCATGCGTTGTTTCTGAGGGTATTATGTGATTTCTGAGTAGAACTCAGACTGCTGATGTCACCACCAGCCTCCATTGTGTGTGGTGGCTGGTGGTGACATCAGCAGTCTGAGTTCTACTCAGAAATCACATAAAATACCCTCAGAAACAACGCATGTTGAGAGTGAGAGTGGGTGTGCTTATAATTGCAACATGCAAATTGTCAAAAAAAAAAAAAAGGTGTTCACAACATAGTCTAATCCAAATCAACTTTATTAATACAAACTACAACTACACAATGCACCACAGAACAAAGAGAAGGCAAAGTCTTTATTATAATAATTAATCTTGTATCGCTTGCAATTGCCATGGCACCTCCCCCTCCGGTGATATGAAATAGGCCGCAAACTTGTCCCTAATGGTGGCTCCATGTGTGGTATCACGGACGCTGATGCAATTTGTACTCTCCATGGAAAGCACCAATGAATCCGCAAAATTGAATCCATCCCTTTGGCGTACAAAATTGTGAAGGCAACAAACTGCCTTAACCGCAGAGATGGCGTTCTCCAATTTCAGGTTGATTGGAGAGTGCAGAAAGCGCCATTTGTTTGACAGTATGCAAAATGCACACTCCACCACCCTGCGAGCTCTGGTTAGTCTATAATTAAAGACCCTTCTCTCAAGGCACAGTCCTCGGCTTGAGTAGGGCCTCATAAGATGCTCACCTAGAGCAAATGCCTTGTCTCCTATAAAAACGAAAGGCATAGCCGGATCAGCGGTGCCAGGCAGCTTGGTGTTCCCCGGAAGGTCCAGAGCATTGGTATTCAACATTCGTCCAAAATCTGAATGAGCGAATACTTCAGAGTCTGAGCTGCTTCCATACGATCCAACATCTATGTATCTGAAGCAGTAGTTGCCATCAGATACGGCAAAAAGGACAACGGAAAAGTATTTCTTATAATTAAAAAATCTACTGCCACTCCTCTTGGGTTTTCACGCGGATATGCTTTCCGTCTAGCGCTCCCACACAGTTAGGAAAATTGCATGTTTGGTAAAATGTGTGGGCAATTTTCTGCCACTCATCCTTGTTCGGTTTGGACATCACAACAGCATGAAGGACATCCCATATGGCACTGCATGTTTCCCGGATGATGTTGCTTGCTGTCGATTTACCAATCATGAAGGCATAGTGCAGACTGACCAATGACTGTCCAGTTGCTAAATACCTAAGATATGGAAAAGGAAAGATAAATTACATTAGTTGATGTTTATATCTTTTTTCAACAGTCAATATCCTGAAATCAAAATGGAAGAGCCTCAAGGATGCCTTCATGCGGCACCGACGCAAGGAGCGGGAGTACAGAAGCGGAGCTGCTGCAATGGCCCCATCAAGCTACGTTCATTCTGAGCAATTGGCTTTTCTAGTGCCCTGCACAGAAATGCGTAGGTAGGTCAATTCAATACCAATGTTTGTGAGGGTTATGTGTGACAGTACATTCATTCATAATCATATATTGCACGTACTTATATATACTTTACTTTTTACAGCACTGACAGTAGCTGGAAGGCTACAGAGAGGCAGGATGAGGAGTCCACCAGGGAAAGTGACGCCTGCGTCTCTAATGGGCCCGCAAGTACACCGCCACCAAATCCCACCACACCATCATCAACCCCCACACCTACTGCCCCACCTGCCCAGGAACCGACCAGTGGTAGGGCCAATCCCAGATCACAGAGAAAGAGGCCGGAACGAGGAGAGGACTGGCTGATTGATTGCCTGGATGCCATGGCCCATCTGGCCCCCAGGCTCTCGTGCGAGGCCCTTTTCCTCCTCAGCTTGGAGGACAAAATGAAAAGGGTGCCCAGTAGTCGACAGACTGAAGTACGGGACGCAATCACACGCTGTATTGACTCCTTCATTCCACCTGATGGTACCACACATCAGACTACTGCGCCTCTACATGCAACACCCATGCACATACACACGCCCCAAACACCCATGCAACACCATCACGACACATGGCAGTCACGAACACATTCGTCCTAAGGTTATCCCTCCACCAACCTGGGGCACAGCACCACCACACAAACGCAGATTGGTGCCCGCTCATGTGGAATGAGGGAGGCGATGCAGGAGGACGCCCCGGACTTTGCGTTCTCACAATACCAAAACTTGTGAGTTATTAGATCTGTCACTCTAGGCACCACGTTGAGGAGGCAAAATGCCGTGCACCTTGTCTTTGTTTCGTAGAAAATATTGCACTTGTTTCTTTGCAAGGTTTGCACTTTTATTTATAATTATAATGTTATTAATATTTAACTCTCAAGTGTTGGTGTCTTTTTAGTTATATTTTGGGGGGTTGGTAGTTTATTTGAATGTGGTTAAACTAGGTATGGTTGTGCTACACATATTTCGGACAGTCACACATGCCATACCCCCTGCACAAACACACATAGGTCACAACCTGCAGCAGCACAGGATTATTTGTGCAGTGATTTGTCTACTTACCGCAACGTTATGCGCAGTCTTTCCACTGGTGCTATGCTGTCCCTCATGAATGTCTCCTGCCGTTGCAAATGGATGGACATCAATCCCAGGAGCTCATCAAAGCTGTTGTAAAAAAAAATTGTGAGGGTTAACTGTACTGACAAAAAAACCGAATGTAGCATGCTACCATTATGGACACCACTACAATAAGCTTTGTATATGTACTAACCTGTTTATGGACATCCGTGTGAACGAAAAAAAATTCTCCTCGTGTGCACGAAGGTTATCATACATCGCTCAGAACTGTCCTCCTTGCTGTCGGTTCGCAATCACTGGATGGACCCAGAACAGTCGCCTGTTCAGTCTCCTACTCCTCAAACGCATAATATGCACTGCTGCTACTATTGCTGCTGTTCGCCGTCGTTTGCGGAGATCCATGGTTATTACAGACTGTTCCACACTCTACTCTATACAAAAACACACAGGAAATAGCTCCGCAGGAAGTCTCTTTCTATTGGACACCTCAAGTGTAGACATGGCAGTTTTTCATTGGATGCCTCTGTGGTCAATCACACAAACGCGCGTACTAAGCGCGTTTCCAAAATACAAAAACGCCCCAAAATACGCCTCAAAAATGCCCGATAAAAACGCCTGTAAAAAGCGCTTACCGAATATGCTCAGGTGTGAACCCAGCCTTAGAAAATAGATCATATACAAAAAATTTAAAAGTGTATCTTTAAGAAAACCTTCCTTCCTGGGTTATATCATTTCTGATCAAGGACTTCAGATGGATCAAGAGAAGTTGTCAGCTGTGTTAAATTGGCCTCGACTCGCCTACTTGTGTGCAATTCAACAATTCCTGAACTTTGCAAATTATTATATGTAGTTTACTACTCGCTTCTCCTCTTAAAACCGCACCAATTTCTGACTTGACCTGCAGGGAAATGATGCCATGCAATGGACACCGGAGGCTGATTGCGCTTTCCAGACCCTGAAACAGGCCTTTTCCTCTGCACCTGCCCTCCACTGTCCAGATGTGGCAAAACTATTTGGGTAGTAGTCTACTTTTTCTTGAAAATGGCACACTTTGTTCCCCTGCCTGGACTACCTTCTGCAGTGCAACTGACTCACATGTTTATCAAGCATATCTTTTGTCTGCACAGTCTTCCTGAAAGTATTGTTTCAGATAGAGAGGTACAGTTCACTTTTAAGTTGTTGAAAGTGGACCTGGATTTCTCCTCTGCCTATCACTCTCAGTCCAATCGGCAAATGAAAAGAACTAACCAGATTTTGGAGAATTATCTGCATTACTTTGTCTCCGCCAAGGGTGTCCCTGCTCCCGTGGGTTAAGTTCTGCCAAAATAACCACTCTAATGAGTCTGCCGATAAGTAACTTTTCCTACTTTTTATGGGCAGCATCGCCGTCTTTAACCACCTCAGCCCCTATAGCTTAAACACCCTTAATGACCAGGCCACTTTTTACACTTCTGACCTACAGTACTTTCACCGATTATTGCTCGGTCATGCAACTTACCACCCAAATGAATTTTACCTCCTTTTCGTCTCACTAATAGAGCTTTCATTTGGTGGTATTTCATTGCTGCTGACATTTTTACTTTTTTTGTTATTAATCGAAATTTAACGATTTTTTTGCAAAAAAATGAAATTTTTCACTTTCAGGTGTAAAATTTTGCAAAAAAAACGACATCCATATATAAATTTTTCTCTAAATTTATTGTTCTACATGTCTTTGATAAAAAAAAAATGTTTGGGTAAAATTTATAGCGTTTACAAACTATGGTACAAAAATGTGAATTTCCGCTTTTTGAAGCAGCTCTGACTTTCTGAGCACCTGTCATGTTTCCTGAGGTTCTACAATGCCCAGACAGTAAAAACACCCCACAAATGACCCCATTTCGGAAAGTAGACACCCTAAGGTATTCGCTGATGGGCATAGTGAGTTCATAGAACTTTTTATTTTTTGTCACAAGTTAGTGGAAAATGATAATTATTATTTTTTTTTCTTACAAAGTCTCATATTACATTAACTTGTGACAAAACATAAAAACTTCTATGAACTCACTATGCCCATCAGCGAATACCTTGGGGTGTCTTCTTTCCAAAATGGGGTCACTTGTGGGGTAGTTATACTGCCCTGGCATTCTAGGGGCCCAAATGTGTGGTAAGTAGTTTGAAATCAAAATCTGTAAAAAATGGCCGGTGAAATCCGAAAGGTGCTCTTTGGAATGTGGGCCCCTTTGCCCACCTAGGCTGCAAAAAAGTGTCACACATGTGGTATCTCCGTACTCAGGAGAAGTTGGGCAATGTGTTTTGGGGTGTCATTTTACATATACCCATGCTGGGTGAGATAAATATCTTGGTCAAATGCCAACTTTGTATAAAAAAAAATGGGAAAAGTTGTCTTTTGCCAAGATATTTCTCTCATCCAGCATGGGTATATGTAAAATGACACCCCAAAACACATTGCCCAACTTCTCCTGAGTACGGAGATACCACATGTGTGACACTTTTTTGCAGCCTAGGTGGGCAAAGGGGTATAAACCTAAAAAGTCGTTCCACAAACAACAATTGAATGCCCAGTATATTTAAAAGTATATTTTATTTCATATTAGTAAATAATACATAATAAAAATATAACGAATAACAAAAAAGTGATGGATTTTAGAGAGTCAGCGGAAAAACTCCGGATGCCGCAGTCCCCCGGGCCTGTGTCTTTATGACCCACCACAAGATGGAACACATGTAGGGCATGTATTGGATACACAATGTGGTGATAGGACAGAAAAGTAGGGAATATAAATATACACCCAATGCGGTAGTCTAATCTGTAATCATCACCTAGATGTGTGGCTGCAGGATGAGACGTATGGATCCTAATATGTCACAGATGTAAACATGGACAAAAAATATATAAGTGTATCATAGATTGCCCATATAGGGTACTGCAGGTAAATGAGACCCCATAAATAAGATCAACTAAAGAGCTGTAAGCAGAGGGACTCAACCTGAAGTGTAAGATAAAAAATCACAGATCACAACATACCCTGAGACATGGTGGAGGGCAGAGACAGCAGGCACAGGACAGGCAAAGGACCCCGACGCGCGTTTCGCCTCAGCTCAGGTGCAAAGGGGCCCACATTCCAAAGAGCACCTTTCGGATTTCACCGGCCATTTTTTACAGATTTTGATTTCAAACTACTTACCACACATTTGGGCCCCTAGAATGCCAGGGTAGTATAACTACCCCACAAGTGACCCCATTTTGGAAAGAAGACACCCCAAGGTATTCGCTGATGGGCATAGTGAGTTCATGGAAGTTTTTATTTTTTGTCACAAGTTAGTGGAATATGAGACTTTGTAAGAAAAAAAAAAGAATCAAATAAATCATAATTTTCCGCTAACTTGTGACAAAAAAAAAAAAATTCTAGGAACTCGCCATGCCCATCAGCGAATACCTTGGGGTGTCTTCTTTCAAAAATGGGGTCACTTGTGGGGTAGTTATACTGCCCTGGCATTCTAGGGGCCCTAATGTGTGGTAAGTAGGTAAATGACCTGCCAAATAAGGGTGACACCAAGTCCCAGACTGTCTTCCCACTGCTCCCCAGGTAGTCAGGGCAACCAACCGGCTCCAGGGTCTGATCTTTTCCCTCATAGATCCGAAATTTGTGGGTATAGCCTGTGGCCCTTTCACAGAGCTTATACAATTTGACCCCATACCGGGCACGCTTGCTTGGGATGTATTGTTTGAAGCCAAGGCGCCCGGTAAAATGTATTAGGGACTCGTCTATGCAGATGTTTTGCTTGGGGGTATACAAATCTGCAAATTTCTGGTTGAAGTGGTCTATGAGGGGCCGAATTTTGTGGAGGTGCTGTTGTCGCTAAAGTGCAGGAAACGCAGGATGGTCTCAAAACGTGTCCTGGACATAGCAGCAGAGAACATGGGCATGTGATGAATCGGGTTCGTGGACCAATATGACCGCAATTCATGCTTTTTTGTCAGGCCCATGTTAAGGAGAAGGCCCAGAAAAATTTTAATTTTGGAAACTTGGACTGGTTTCCACCGGAAAGGCTGGGCATAAAAGCTTCCCGGGTTGGCGGATATAAATTGAGTGGCATACCGATTTGTTTCTGCCACGACTAAGTCCAAGAGCTCCGCAGTCAAGAACAGCTCAAAAAATCCCAGGGCCGAACCGATCTGAGCTGTCTCAACCCGAACTCCAGACTGGGCGGTGAAAGGGGGAACTACAGGTGCGGCTGAAGTTGGTGACTGCCAATCAGGGTTTGCCAGCACCTCAGGGACTCTACGGGCCTGTCTTTGCGGTGGCTGCGACGGGGTAACTACTGCACGTGCCACCGTACCAGCTTCAACTGCCCTTCTGGTGCTCGCCACTTCACCATGTTGTACGGCAGTGCTGGTACTAGGTCCAGGGAGGGCTGCGCTGCTGGTGTATGCCTCACCACGTAATCCGACAGCGCCAGCCCCACTCTGTGTCATGGTCTTACCTGCTTGCTGCTCTCCTTCGTTTGACATGTGCTGGCGGCCATCTTGGGTCCTGGGTTTCTTGCAGCCTTCCACCCTGCGGCTCCTCCTTCCCCTGGGAGGAGCTGGATGCCTAGCTCATATATATAGGAGGTCTGTGGCTTCAGTTCCTTGCTTGGTCCTCTTGTGTTCACATGCTTCTAAGACTGCTGCTGCTTCTGGTTCCTGATCCTGGCTTCGTCTGACTACCCTGCTGGTTCCTGATCCTGGCTTCGTCTGACTACCCTGCTGGTTCCTGATCCTGGCTTCGTCTGACTACCCTTCTGGTTCCTGACCTCTGGCTTCGCAAAGACTCTGCTCGGTTTCACCATCCGTTTGGACTTTTGCTTTACAGCTTTATTTTCAATAAAGCCTTCTATTTTCACTTATCTCTTGTTGTACGTCTGGTTCATGGTTCCGTGACATTAGGACCAAGCCATGAATTCTGACGGTACAGGGCCATCCTCGCTACCCACGCTGGTTGCCAGACTTGATCAGCAGGATCACCTGTTGGGTTGGTTCGCTGTGGCGTTGCAAACCCTGCTTGAACGCACGGCTCATTTCGCTCCCGTTGCCGATGGGTCGGTTGTCGCTCCTGGGCTCGCTCCTACTGCCGCTCCGGTTGTTGCGCCAGAGTCTACCCCGACACCTGTTGTTGCGCCTGCGGTGTTTCGGGGTATGACCGGTTCTGCCCCTCTTCCACGGCGCTTTGGGGGAGAGCCAACTCAGTGCCGAGGTTTCCTTAACCAGGTGGGCATTTATTTCGAGTTGCTGCCACATGCCTTTCCTACTGAGAGATCAAAGGTGGGCTTCTTGATCTCGCTGCTCTCGGACAAGGCCTTGGCCTGGGCCAGCCCTTTATGGGAGAACAACAATCCGGTGGTTGCCGAGTTTTCCGGTTTTGTTGCTTCTCTTCGGAAGGTATTCGATGTGCCGGCTCGTGCTGCCTCTGCTGCGAAGCTCCTTATGTCCATCAGACAGGGTTCACGATCCGTAGCTGAATACGCCATTGAGTTTCGTACCCTGGCAGCAGAGGTGGGCTGGAATAATGAGGCTCTGGTCGCTGCTTTCTCTCATGGTCTCTCGGATGCCTTGAAGGATGAGGTTGCAGCTAAGGACCTACCAGTTGAGCTCGAGTCTCTTATTTCTTTCCTGATTTTGATTGACACCAGACTCAGGGAGAGACCTTCCTTTAAGGAGAACCTGCGGAGGCCTTCTAACAGATTGGTGCCTACGTTTGCTGTCCCACCCGTGCCTCCCTCTCCTCCCACGCCTCCTGGGGATGACTTGTCTGGGGGTGAACCCATGCAGCTGGGGTTTGCTCGCCTGTCCGAGGGGGAGAGGGCACTCCGGAGACGCGAGGGCCGATGCATGTACTGTGGTCTCGGTGGGCATTTTCGGTTGGCATGTCCGAACCGTCCGGGAAACGCTCGTACCCTGAGATCCTGTCGGGGGCAGATCTTGGGTGGAGTCTCCTCGTCCCCGGTTTCCCGTGTTGACAAACCACTGATCACTGTTGTCCTCTCCTGGGTCGGGGGCTCGGTGACGACCCAGGCGTTGGTGGACTCTGGTGCTGGTGGTTTGTTCATTGATAGTGTGTTCGCTGCCGCCAATTCCATTCCTCTGCAGGCTCGAGGTTCCCCACTGGCTCTTGAGGCGATAGACGGCAGACCCCTTCTGCCGCCACACGTGACTCATGAGACCCTTCCAGTGGGGATAGCCATTGGTGCCGTTCACAGAGAGTCGGTCTGCCTCCAGGTTATTTCGTCTCCACACTACTCGGTGGTCTTGGGGTACCCCTGGCTCCAGAAGCATAATCCGACTTTCGATTGGAGATCGGTCGAGATCCTCTCGTGGTCACCGCAGTGTGGGGCTAGTTGCATCCATGGGTCTGTCAAGTTGCTGTGTACTTCCTCGGACTCTCTGTTGCCTCCTGAATACGAGGAGTACCGGGATGTATTCGATAAGGTGCGCGCGGTTGCCCTACCTCCGCACCGCCCATACGATTGTGCCATAGAGTTACAATCTGGTGCCGTTCCTCCTCGTGGCAAAGTCTATCCACTGTCGGTAGCGGAGAATGAGGCCATGGAGGAGTACGTGAGGGAGGCGCTTTCACGCGGACACATTCGCAAATCTTCGTCCCCGGCAGGGGCTGGATTTTTCTTTGTGAAAAAGAAGGGCGGTGAGTTGAGGCCTTGCATCGATTACAGGGGTCTCAATCGCATCACGATCAAGAACGCTTACCCGATACCCTTGATTTCCGAGCTGTTCGATCGCCTTAAAGGGGCCACGGTCTTTACCAAACTCGACCTGAGGGCGGCATATAACCTGGTAAGGATCAAGGCGGGCGATGAGTGGAAGACCGCGTTTAACACCAGGACCGGTCATTACGAATCCTTGGTTATGCCCTTTGGGTTGTGCAATGCGCCCGCAGTCTTTCAGGAATTCATCAACGATGTTTTCCGTGACCTGTTGCAGCAGTGTGTGGTAGTCTATTTGGATGACATCTTGGTATATTCTGAATCCATGGAGGCCCACATTCTGGATGTCAGACGAGTGTTGCAACGGTTACGAGAGAACAAGCTGTTCGGTAAGCTTGAGAAATGCGAATTTCACCGATCCCAGGTAACCTTCTTAGGTTACATCATTTCCGCTGAGGGGTTCTCCATGGATCCTGAGAAGGTTTCGGCTGTCTTACAGTGGCCCCAGCCCAGTGGTCTTCGTTCCCTGCAGCGCTTTTTGGGCTTCGCCAATTATTATCGGAAGTTCATCAGGGACTTTTCCATGCTGGCCAAGCCTCTCACGGATCTGACCAGGAAGGGCAGTAATTCCCAGGTCTGGCCGCTCGAGGCCATCCGAGCTTTTGAGGCCCTAAAGTCCGCCTTTGTGTCGGCTCCGATTCTGTCGCATCCCAACCCTGGGTTGCCCTTTGTCCTCGAGGTGGACGCGTCTGAGACGGGAGTAGGCGCCCTTCTGTCTCAGCGTAGAACACCAGAGGGTCCTCTGCTTCCTTGTGGGTTTTACTCCCGGAAACTGTCTTCCGCGGAGTGCAACTATCAGATTGGTGACAGGGAGTTATTGGCCATCGTGCAGGCCCTTAAAGAATGGAGGCACTTGCTCGAGGGTTCGGTGGTTCCGGTTCTCATCCTGACGGACCACAAGAATCTGACCTACCTTTCTGAGGCCAAGAGATTGACACCACGTCAGGCCAGATGGGCTCTGTTCTTGTCACGTTTTAATTACGTGGTCTCCTACCTACCCGGTTCCAAGAACATCAGGGCGGATGCCTTATCACGGCAGTACTCCGAGCTGTCCAGGGAGGAGTCGATTCCGACTTCGGTCATACCTCCGAATCAGATCCTGGCCGCCATTCGCACCAGCCTGACCTCTCCCCTGGGTGAGCAGATTTTGGCGGCTCAATCTGGTGCTCCCTCTGGGAGACCCAACGGCAGATGTTTTGTGCCTGATGAGTTGCGCACTCGGTTGTTGCGAACCTACCATAACTCCAAGACCGCGGGGCATCCTGGAAAGAATCAGCTGTCCTGGGCTGTTTCACGTCTGTTCTGGTGGCCTTCCCTACGTTCCGACATCGCCGCATATGTAGCGGCATGCTCCGTTTGTGCCCAGAGTAAGTCCCCTCGGCACCTTCCGTTGGGCCTTCTGCAACCCATAGCCACCGGGGAGCGCCCATGGTCACACCTGGGGATGGATTTCATTGTGGACCTCCCTGCATCCCGAGGCCATACGGTCATTCTCATGATTGTGGATCGGTTTTCCAAAATGTGCCACTGTGTTCCTCTCAAGAAGTTACCCTCTGCACAAGAGTTGGCCACGATTTTTGCCAGGGAGGTCTTCCGGTTGCACGGTTTGCCTAAGGAGATTGTGTCGGATCGGGGGAGTCAGTTTGTGTCCAGGTTCTGGCGCGCCTTTTGCTCCCAGTTGGGGATTCATCTCTCCTTCTCCTCGGCCTACCACCCTCAGTCCAATGGGGCCGCAGAACGATCCAATCAGGCCTTGGAGCAATTCCTTCGTTGCTATGTCTCCGATCACCAAGACAATTGGGTTGACCTCCTGCCTTGGGCTGAGTTTGCCAGGAACACGGCGGTGAACTCTTCCTCTGGGACGTCTCCCTTCATGGCCAATTATGGGTTCCAACCTGCCGTGTTACCGGAGGTATTCTCTCCCCAGGATATTCCGGCTGTGGAGGATCACCTTTCCGTCCTACGTGCTTCTTGGGTACAGATCCAGAAGTCCCTTGAGGTCTCTGCGCAGCGCCAGAGATTCCAGGCTGATCGCAGACGAGCGCCTGCTCCTTCCTACCAGGTCGGAGACCGTGTATGGTTGTCCACCCGCAACCTCAACCTTCGAGTGCCCACTTCCAAGGTGGCGCCTCGCTTTGTTGGTCCCTTCCGAGTGCTTCGCAGGGTAAACCCGGTAGCCTATGCCCTTGCGCTTCCTCCTGGCATGCGGATCTCCAACGTGTTTCATGTCTCCCTGTTGAAGCCACTGGTGTGTAATCGTTTCACTTCCTCGGTTCCTCGGCCTCGTCCGGTCCAAGTGGGCAATCGTGAGGAATATGAGGTGAGCAATATCTTGGACTCACGCCTGGTCCGCGGTCGGTTGCAGTTTTTGGTCCATTGGCGTGGTTATGGTCCAGAGGAGCGTTCCTGGGTTCCCTCCGCAGATGTCCATGCTCCTGCCTTGCTCCGAGCCTTCCACGCACGCTTCCCTCAGAAACCGTTTTGTGCTCTGCGGAGGAGGGGCCCTTGAGGGGGAGGTACTGTCATGGTCTTACCTGCTTGCTGCTCTCCTTCGTTTGACATGTGCTGGCGGCCATCTTGGGTCCTGGGTTTCTTGCAGCCTTCCACCCTGCGGCTCCTCCTTCCCCTGGGAGGAGCTGGATGCCTAGCTCATATATATAGGAGGTCTGTGGCTTCAGTTCCTTGCTTGGTCCTCTTGTGTTCACATGCTTCTAAGACTGCTGCTGCTTCTGGTTCCTGATCCTGGCTTCGTCTGACTACCCTGCTGGTTCCTGATCCTGGCTTCGTCTGACTACCCTGCTGGTTCCTGATCCTGGCTTCGTCTGACTACCCTTCTGGTTCCTGACCTCTGGCTTCGCAAAGACTCTGCTCGGTTTCACCATCCGTTTGGACTTTTGCTTTACAGCTTTATTTTCAATAAAGCCTTCTATTTTCACTTATCTCTTGTTGTACGTCTGGTTCATGGTTCCGTGACACTCTGCTGCTCTTGAAACGGATCCTGCACAACCTGTGGTCTAGCGACACGGGGCCTGGTACGCCTGGTGCTATCAGGGACCTCAACCTCCTCGTCCGAACTTTGGGTCAGAGTGCCACTGCTTTCTACAGGTTCATATTCTGACCCGCTAGATTCGTCAGATGAGGGTTCCCATTCCTCATCCGACTGGGTCAGAATCCTGTAGGCCTCTTCAGAAGAATACCCCCTGTTTGCCATTTGGACTACTAAATTTAGGGGTATACCCTGAGACTACCCAAGAAAAAAAGCAAGCCTGTCTTACAAATGGGAGGCTAGCGAAGTACCGGAGGCCGCTGCGGTTGATAAAAAATATCAAAACAGATTTTTTTTTTATCGCCCTTTGTAAAGTGATTGTGCAGTGATCAAAAAAAAAATAAAAAATTGTCACTGCGGTGGGGCGGGCGTGGGTGAACGCACGTGTGGGCGACCGATCAGGCCTGATCGGGCAAACACTGCGTTTTGGGTGGAGGGCGAGCTAAGGTGACACTAATACAATTATAGATCTGACTGTGATCAGTTTTGATCACTTACAGATACTATAAATGTACAAATGCTGATTAGCGATACGCTAATCAGCGAATAAGTGACTGCGGTGCGGTGGACTGGGCGCTAACTGACGCTAACTACCTAACCAAGGGGCCTAAACTATCCTAAAACTGTAAGTCAATACCAGTGGGAAAAAAAAAAGTGACAGTTTACACTGATCACTTTTTTCCCTTTCACTAGGTGATTGACAGGGGGCGATCAAGGGGTTAATTTGGATGATGGGGGTGATCTGGGGCTAAGTGTAGTGTTTGGTGGGTACTCACAGTTTTGTCTGCTCCTCTGCTGGAACCAACCGACGAAAAGGACAAGCCATTTAACACCTTATATTTATAAATATAAGGTGTTAGATGGCTTCTGATTCGATTTTTTTAAAATCAGCAACCTGCCAGCAACGATCATTGGCTGGCAGGTTGCTGATGAAATACTCCTCTAACTTTTGCCGGCCCGCGATGCGCATGCGCGGGCCGGCTGTGACCGAAATCTCGCGTCTCGCGAGAGGACGCGTATATGCGTCCAGGAGGAAACAATCAACCACCTCCAGGACGCGCCGCTGCGTTCGGCGGTCCGGAGGTGGTTAAAGGGAACCTGTCACCTGGATTTTGGGTATAGAGCTGAGGACATGGGTTGCTAGATGGCCGCCAGCACATCCGCAATATCCAGTCCCCATAGCTCTGTGTGCTTTTATTGAGTAAAAAAACAGATTTGATACATATGCAATTTAACCTGAGATGAGTCCTGCCCCTGACATCTCAGGGACAGGACTCCTCTCAGGTTAATTTGCATATGTATCAAATAGTTTTTTTTACACAATAAAAGCACACAGAGCTATGGGGACTGGGTATTGCGGATGTGCTAGCGGCCATCTAGCAACCCATGTCCTCAGCTCTATACACAAAATCCCGGTGACAGGTTCCCTTTAATCATTTATCCACTAATGTGCTGGCAGCAGGTGCCATCACCAACAATTTTTTTTACAGATCTGGCAAGAAACAAAGGCTTTCTTGACTCAACTTCTGCCTCTAGTACTAAACTGTTACTCCAAACCTTCTGTTCCTGTCAGTGCTGAGGATGAGTTTAAGGTCAGCAGTATATTGCATGTGAAGAAAGTCAGGAGCAAGACATTTTATCTACTAGATTGGAAGGGTTTTGGTCCTGAGGAGAGGTCTTGGGAGCCTGAAGAAAACATAAATGTTCCAGTTCTGCTGAAGAAATGCCTGGGACTGTCTCATCCTAAGAAGAGAGGATGTAAAGGGAGGTTACTGTTATGATGGTGGCCCATGGCCTCCGCTCCCCCAATCTTCAGAGTGAGTATGGATGCAGCGTCACTTAACCCACTCTCCAATCTGCTTACCAGTGGTCCAGATCTATGTGCTCTCCGCCATCTGCAGTGGGTCCAGACGCCAGTGTTCCATATGCCCGCTGCTGCCCTGCTCCTCTGTTGCAGGCCGTGGCCTGTGCTCTCTTAGCAGGGCTTCTGCCTTAGGGCTTACGTGCGTGCGCTCTCCGGCTCGAACAAGACTAGTGTGGGAGGGTAGCAGGTAAGTAGGGATTTCTTCACAGGGACCAGTCTGGGGGAAAATTTTAAGAAAAACCTGGACACCCTCTATAAAGGTAAAAATATGCCCCAAGTTTAGCCAGAAGCAAAATTATTAAGTGGTGTTACCCTATATGTAGAGGCCTGTCCGTGATAAATTCAGTAGTTAAAATTGAAAAGTCACACTACAAACTCTAAAATGCTTCCTTTTACAGGGGTCTTTAGGCCTCATTAAACCCTTCCCAACATTTGACCTACAGGTATATCATAATTCCAGTAGGGCTGCAGCTAACGATTATTTGAATAATTGATTAGTTGTCGATAATTTCATCGATTTATCGGGAAAAAACACCAAAATGACAATAAAAAGGGGTTTATATGATTGTACTTGAAAAATTATGTTCAAAGGCCATATTAAAACAAATTTAGGAGTTACATAATTATAAAAATTTTGCATTACAATGTAAAAAAGACAACATATCCACATGGTCAGGGCTGAGGCTTGCTCTCTTCTTACATGCTATGTTGCCGGTAGCAGTGAAGAGGTGTTCGGATGGTGTGGATGTACTTGGGATAGACAAGTATGATCTTGAAAGTTTAACCAATGTAGGATACCTGTCTTCGTTAGACTTCAGAGACGTAAAGAAAAAAGGAGAGGGTTAGTCACTCTGCTACCGTGATAGGTAGCTCCGGACCAATATAGCACGGCGCCAAAGGTTGGACAGGTGAAAAGAAGAGGAGGCAATGTGAGATAAAGACACAGAGGCTGCCTGTGGTAAATGTCCGGGCGGATAGAACAGTGTTAAAAATAAAAAAGAGAATTTTTTTTTTACCACTCTAAGAGGCGCCACCTGGGGCAAAGAGAAAAGAACCGTTAAACGAAAGGAGCGCAAAAAACTATCAATAAGATATAAATAAGTTCTGGATAAAATTCTAATTAAGAACTAAAAATCTGGATAAAATCTGATTTACTCACTTCACCCAGGAGGAGAGATGAGGGATAAGCTCAAGACACCCTCATCAACTACCTCCTGCACCTGGTTCGCTTGATAGATTTTTCTGGAAAGACAGCAGTCCACACTCTGGAGATCTTGAAATTCCAAAATGCTTTATTCAACATGGGGTATGGGTTAGGAAAGAGCCCAACGCGTTTCGGGGATTTACATCTAGGAATCCCCTTCTTCAGGAGCCATAACATATATAGTAAACACAAACATATTTATACATTGAAAAAAAGGCGGCAAAGGACACCTGCATGACATCACTTCCGGTCGTGGAGCGCACCGGAAGTGGAGACTAGATCCCTTACATGTCACTTCCGGTCGCTGGATGCGCTCCAACGTGGAACGCACCGGAAGTGGAGACTCGATCCCTTAAATGTAATATAAATTGTTAATCGGACATGCCCCAAGGCCGGGGCACCCCTGTATGTACCATGAATCTCCAAATGACTGATCTATGGTCTAAAGGAGAGGGATGGAGTCACTTCCGAGGATGTGATGCGTTCCAAGGTGGAACGCCCCGGAAGTGGCGTCCAATTCGTATATTTTGTGTAATTTGATGTCAATAGTTAACACATATAAATCTGTGTATAATCTAAATATAAATATAAACGTTACTATCCAGGAATATATCTTAAAAAATAAGGCATCGGCAGTTTTCAAAGTAATATACTAAAAGATATCGTGGCCGAAACCCTGAGGATCGCGAGATCTCGGCCCAAGTGTAACTTCTAGTAATATGTGAAACACTAAGGTATCGCGGGATGGAAAGGTGACGGTGTCACTTCCGGTATTGTGGAACGCACCTTTGGAACGCAGATTCTTATAGGGAAGTGACGGTATCACTTCTGGTGTAATGGAAAGTACACTTGGAGCGCAAATATCCATGGACATCGCGCGGAATAAGATTTTATGTATTATTGCGATATAAAAAACTAGAAATAGTCTGAATTAAAATGTGTATATAATATTCCAAGGGTTTTGGCTCAAATTGGGAGTGGGTAGAATTAGAATAGAACTTGGCTCAACTAAAAAAGCGGATATGGGCCAGTAAGTGAATACATTAAAATCAATAAAAATAGGTAAATAAATGAATACGTTAATAGCTAAATAGATAAGTGCATAATTTTCTCATATTCAATATCGGCACCAGAAATATTAAAGGAATATTCTACACCTAAATTAAAAATACATGTAGCCAGATGAGTGTGTGAGTCAGAGATGAATTGATAAATACAAAAATAAATACGTTAACTAAAAATATATAGAAGAAGCTTCATGAAACATGATTGGTAGATACAGCTATAGGGGAATATTGCGAAAGAAGAGTATATGTAATCATATAGGAAAGGCTCTATAAAACTTAATTGATACCAAACAACAGCAAGTTGATGCATCTTGGATGATGTAAATGGTAAAAAACAATACGTTGTTCGATGGTAGACCTAACCAGTATACGAATGATGATGTGGGGCTATTGTGTATGGAACATATAATAACCGATTTTTTGGGAGCTATACAATAGTAGAAATATTGTTGGATACCCCTTTCGATAGTATGCCCCAAAAGATTGTTAATAATTAGAGTACTCTAAGGTCTCATTAAGCCCATATGGGGATAGAGTGTTCAAACGGTAAATCCAGTGCATCTCCTTTCTACAGAGGAGCTGATAGGATTGCGCAACATGTTCTATGGGGATCAATTTCAGAAGTGATGAATCACTGTTGTGTTTCTCTAGAAAGTGTCTGGAGACGCTATGTGTGATGACGCCTCGATTTATATTGGATCGATGTTCCGACATCTTATCTCTGACGGCTTGAGTTGTTCGACCTATGTATTTCAGGTTGCAGGGGCATGTTAATAGGTATATGACATTCCTTGTTGCGCAAGTCATTCTCTGCTTAAGTTTCCAGGTATCTTCAGCTGTTATTGGAATTTCTGTAGTATCTTGAGGGATCATGCAACAACATTTGCACTTAGTTATTCCGCAACGGTAAGCCCCCGGACTAGAGTTTAATTATCTGATGAGTGTTTGACCCCTAATGTGTTGGGGCAATTTTGGGCAAGATGGGGCCAGAATATTTTTAAGTGACTGCGCTCGTCTGAAGGTGATGGATGTCTGTCTGGGAAGTATGGTTTTGAGAATAGGATCTTTTAAAAGAATGCCCCAGTGTTTGTTAAGGATACGGCGAATGTCTGCATGTTTAGTATTATACCTGGTGATAAGGTTAGAATAATAGGTGTTTTTACTATCCTTTTTTGTTTGAGGGGGCCTTAAAGCAGTCTTTTGATCTAGATGTGAAATTATTTTTTCTGATGCTCTTATAAGGCTTTTAGGGTAGCCCTTTTCCCTAAAGCGATCCTTTAGAATACCCAGTTGTTTGTTAAAAGTTAGGTTATCGGAGCAGTTTCTTCTTATACGCTTCATTTGGCTATAGGGAATGTTTCTTTTCCATTTTAAATGGTGACAGCTTGTATACTCCAAATAGCTATTAGCATCTACTTTTTTAAAGAAGGTGCTAGTATGTATTTTTTCATTAATTATTTTTAGATGTAAGTCAAGATAAAAGGCTTCAAAAGGATCCGATTCAGAGCTAAAATGGAGGCCCCAATCATTCTGATTGAGTGTCTCAACAAAAGTCACAAGTTTCTCAATTCCACCTTCCCAAATAAAAATAATGTCATCTATATACCTCCGATAAAAAATAATGTTAGGGTGGGAAAGGAGGTTAAAATGATCTTCAAAGCAGCCCACAAATAGGTTGGCGTAAGAAGGAGCGAATTTAGTGCCCATAGCTGTGCCTTTTGTTTGAATATAAAATTTATCGTTAAAAGAAAAATAATTATGATTTAAAATATATTCTATGGAACTAAGTAAAAACTCCTTCTGTAGTAGTGGTAGTTCACAGTCTTTAGCAAGAACTGACTGGATAGCCTTAAGACCAAGGTCGTGTCTAATGTTGCTGTATAAAGATGACACGTCTAAGGTGACCCATAGAAATTTCTCCTTCCAGACTATATGATCGTTAGACTTCCACCAGCTCAAAGGGTTGCCATCCTTGTGGAGAGGCTTCTCAGCAAAATAGGTTAATATCCTCCTCCATGTGTTGTCCCTCTGTCCCCTCTTCACTGCTGCCACCAGACTCAAGGAGAGTCTCCAGTATCGAGGATGTTCTTGATGTTGAAGGTCCTGGCTCAGCATCAGCTGTAGAAGTAGACATGGTCGTTTCTGAATCCTGCTGAACCTCCAGGATCTCGGTTCTTCTTAGAGCAAGCAGCTCTGTCTGCACTTTTGCCTGCACATTTATAATTTGTTCAGGTGTCAGAAACTTCAACTTCCTAAATCTTGGGTCCAGCGCAGCGGAAATAATGACAGGATTTAGAACCTGTTCTGATAGGATATCATGCCATCTGCTGTGAAGCTGGTCCTTTACAGTGGCTTGGAAGCTCCTCATAGCCGCGGTTTCAAAGTAAGCACGCTCACTGGACCTCAACAACAAGTGTAGGCATTGAAGATAGAGATGGATACTCTTGCCCACTCATGAACACAGTGGCACACTCAAAAGGCTTAAGCGCAGTACAAAGCTCAAGAACAGTCAACTGTTTTGGCTTTAGGTCCCGATAATGTTTGCCCTTTATGGTAACTGATGGGTCTGACAGGGTTGCAGTAACTGGCCACCTTTGCTCAAGGAGTCTGTCAGCCATATAGTAAGTACTGTTCCATCTGGTGCTGACATCTTGCACATGCTTATGTTCTGCTGTACCCATTTGCTTCTGTTTCTCTTTCAACTTGGTGCTGGCTAATTCACTTTTTTTAAAGTGTTCAACCAGTCCTCTAGCAGCACTGATGGCTCTATCAATACCTGCATTTTTCACTGCAGCATTAATAACAAGCTGCAAAATGTGGCCAGTACAGCGGATACTGGACCATCCATGCTTCTCCTCCAGGATGTTCGCAGCAGCCACCATGTTTGCAGCATTGTCATGGACAAGGGCAATAATTTTTTTAGGTGGAATTTGAAATCTATCCAAAACCTCTTCTAACCATTCTGCAATGTGTGCAGCTGTGTGTCTCTCCTCCAGGGGCATGGTTGTCAGACAGATGGAATATATCTTCCAATCATCCCCTATGTAGTAAGCCTCAGTTGCTACGCTGGTCCATATGTCTGCAGTCAACGCTATTCTGCTCTCATTATGGTGAAAGGTATCTGTCACATGTTGAAAGGTCTCCTTGTACTTCCTCTCCATTAGTGTGGTGAAATGGGTTCTTGATGGAAGCTTGTATGAAGGATTTAGTGCACTGACCATGCTTTGGAATCCTTTGTCTTCAACCATGGACAGTGGTCGCATGTCAGTGACTAACATTTTTAATACAGCATCTGTGAGAACAGAAGCTTGTGCTGGTGTACATTGGGGATTTACATGCACAAATTCACTCATGGAGCGCTGCCTCTTCCTGAAATGATATGATTGAAAAGCAATATATTAGTAAAAAAATCTATTTCTGTCTAACTTACTCACATTCATATATATGAGTAGGTTTGACAGAAAGAGCTTTTTACCTGCATAATACATCATATTACTTACAGAGCTATTCCTTCCTCTGTGACGCCAACATGCTTCCTTCTCAGGTGCTCGTTCATCACGGTTGTGCTTCCGTGCCATGCCAGCGCTGCTTTGCAGATTTTGCAGACAACCAACTTGTTGGATGAATGTTGAGTGAAGTGCTCCCATGCCTTGCATGACTTTGTCCGCACGCTTTTCTCAGTGGTCACAGTCTCACCAGCGTCGGCCATAATGCAGTTCTGTAATTTAAGCAAATGCTTAAAATTAGTGCTGGTGGGAGAGGGGTTTAGTACTAGGGTTGGACGATATCAAAAATATTCCCACGATAACGATATTAAGAAATTTATCGCGATAACGATATATATCGCGATAAATGCCCATTTAGAAGAAAAAAACACTTGGGGCCACAAGGAGACGTTATACTGTATGGGGGCAGCCACAAGGAGACATTATACTGTATGGGGTAGCCACAAGGAGACGTTACACTGTATGGGGGGCAACAAGAAGACGTTACACTGTATGGGGGGGGGCACAAGGAGACGCTATACTGTATGGGGGGGGCACAAGGAGACGTTACACTGTATGGGGGGGGCACAAGGAGACGTTACACTGTATGGGGGCAGCCACAAGGAGACGTTACACTGTATGGGGGCAGCCGGGCAGCCACAAGGAGACGTTACACTGTATGGGGGCAGCCACAAGGAGACGTTATACTGTATGGGGGCAGCCACAAGGAGATGTTATACTACTGTATGGGGGCAGCCACAAGGAGACGTTACACTGTATGGGGGCAGCCACAAGGAGACGTTACACTGTATGGGGGCAGCTACAAGGAGACGTTACACTGTATGGGGGCAGCTACAAGGAGACGTTATACTGTATGGGGGCAGCCACAAGGAAACGTTACACTGTATGGGACGGCCACAAGGAGACGTTATACTGTATGGGGGCAGCCACAAGGAGACGTTATACTGTATGGGGGCAGCCACAAGGAGACATTACACTGTATGGGGGCAGACGGGCAGTTCCCCAGCCTCTGATCAGCCCCCCCCAGCCTCTCCCTCTTATCAGCCCCCTCTGGTAACCCCCCCCCCTAGTATTAATCATTGGTGGCAGTGGCCACAGGGTCCCCCTCCCCATCATTGGTGGCAGTGCCCCTTCCCCCCAGTATTAATCATTGCTGGCAGTCGCCACCGGGTTTCCCCCCCCCCATCATTGGTGGCAGTGGGCAGTGCACCCCCCCCCAGTATTAATCATTGGTGGCAGTGGCCACAGGGTCATCCCCCCATCATTGGTGGCAGTGGGCCCCCCCCTCCTTCCCCAGTATTAATCATTGGAAGCCACAGGGTCTTCCCCCCGATCATCGGTGGCAGTCGCCCCCCCCTCCTCCCTCCCCAGAATTAATCATTGGAGGCCACAGGGTCGTCCCCCCATCATTGGTGGCAGTGGGACCCCCCTCCTCTCTCCCTCCCCAGTATTAATCATTGGAGGCCACAGGGTCGTCCTCCTCCTCCCCCCATCATTGGTGCCAGTTTGCAGTTCCGATCGGAGTCCCAGCAGTGTAATGCTGGGGCTCCGATCGGTTACCATGGTAGCCAGGACGCTACTGAAGCCCTGGCTGCCATGGTATGTTAGTGAGCAGCATTATACTCACGTGCGTCGTGGCCGCCGGTCGCTCCTTCTTCTGTCTGTGCGGCGCATTGCTAAGGCTTATAGCATTAGCAATGCGCCGCACAGACCTATGAGAAGAAGGCGCGCCCGGCGGCCACGACGCACGTGAGTATAATTCTGCTCACTAACATACCATGGCAGCCAGGGCTTCAGTAGCGTCCTGGCTACCATGGTAACCGATCGGAGCCCCAGCATTACACTGCTGAGACTCCGATCGGAACTGCAAACTGCCACCAATGATGGGGGGAGGAGGAGGACGACGACCCTGTGGCCTCCAATGATTAATACTGGGGAGGGAGAGAGGAGGGGGGGCCCACTGCCACCAATGATGGGGGGACGACCCTGTGGCCTCCAATGATTAATACTGGGGAGGGAGGGAGGAGGGGGGCACTGCCCACATTCCCGGCACCCGACCTCTGAGAGGACGCTGTGATCACCTGAGGGGTTAATTGCGCGGATCACAGCGTCCTCTCAGAGGTCGGGTGCAGGAAATGCGAGTGACAGAATTCCTTCCCTCCCCCACGCCGGCCGAACTGCTAAGAGCGCCGCCGCAAGCGGCCAGCAGGTATCGGGGACATTTGCACGAGTAGAAGTACTCTGCAAATGTCCCGTATCGGTTCATGCTGGGGCGGGCGGCCGCAGATTTAGAAGCGGTCAGCGTACATGACCGCTCCTATGACGTCACGAAATACTGCAGTATTTACGAAACGGCGATATCGCCATATCGCCGTTTTTTTAATACCGCGGTATATCGTGATACCGGTATATCGCTCAACCCTACTAGGACATGCAGAAAACAGGTTAAATAACAGGAAATAACTTACACAGCCGACTCCGAGCAGGTGTACAGTCATGGCCAAAAGTTTTGAGAATGACACAAATATTAGTTTTCACAAAGTTTGCTGCTAAACTGCTTTTAGATCTTTGTTTCAGTTGTTTCTGTGATGTAGTGAAATATAATTACACGCACTTCATACGTTTCAAAGGCTTTTATCGACAATTACATGACATTTATGCAAAGAGTCAGTATTTGCAGTGTTGGCCCTTCTTTTTCAGGACCTCTGCAATTCGACTGGGCATGCTCTCAATCAACTTCTGGGCCAATTCCTGACTGATAGCAACCCATTCTTTCATAATCACTTCTTGGAGTTTGTCAGAATTAGTGGGTTTTTGTTTGTCCACCCGCCTCTTGAGGATTGACCACAAGTTCTCAATGGGATTAAGATCTGGGGAGTTTCCAGGCCATGGACCCAAAATGTCAACGTTTTGGACCCCGAGCCACTTAGTTATCACTTTTGCCTTATGGCACAGTGCTCCATCGTGCTGGAAAATGCATTGTTCTTCACCAAACTGTTGTTGGATTGTTGGAAGAAGTTGCTGTTGGAGGGTGTTTTGGTACCATTCTTTATTCATGGCTGTGTTTTTGGGCAAAATTGTGAGTGAGCCCACTCCCTTGGATGAGAAGCAACCCCACACATGAATGGTCTCAGGATGCTTTACTGTTGGCATGACATAGGACTGATGGTAGCGCTCACCTTTCTTCTCCGGACAAGCCTTTTTCCAGATGCCCCTAACAATCGGAAAGAGGCTTCATCGGAGAATATGACTTTGCCCCAGTCCTCAGCAGTCCATTCACCATATTTTCTGCAGAAGATCAATCTGTCCCTGATGTTTTTTTTGGAGAGAAGTGGCTTCTTTGCTACCCTTCTTGACACCAGGCCATCTTCCAAAAGTCTTCGCCTCACTGTGCGTGCAGATGTGCTCACACCTGCCTGCTGCCATTCCTGAGCAAGCTCTGCACTGGTGGCACTCCGATCCCGCAGCTGAATCCTCTTTAGGAGACGATCCTGGCGCTTGCTGGACTTTCTTGGACGCCCTGAAGCCTTCTTAACAAGAATTGAACCTCTTTCCTTGAAGTTCTTGATGGTCCTATAAATTGTTGATTGAGGTGCAATCTTAGTAGCCACAATATCCTTGCCTGTGAAGCCATTTTTATGCAACGCAATGAGGGCTGCACGCGTTTCTTTGAAGGTCACCATGGTTAACAATGGAAGAACAATCATTTCAAGCATCACCCTCCTTTTAACATGTCAAGTCTGCCATTTTAACCCAATCAGCCTGACATAATGATCTCCAGCCTTGTGCTCGTCAACATTCTCACCTGAGTTAACAAGACGATTACTGAAATGATCTCAGCAGGTCCATTAATGACAGCAATGAAATGCAGTGGAAAGTTTTTTTGGGGATTAAGTTAATTTTCATGGCAAAGAAGGACTATGCAATTCATCTGATCACTCTTCATAACATTCTGGAGTATATGCAAATTGCTATTATAAAAACTTAAGCAGCAACTTTTCCAATATTTATGTAATTCTCAAAACTTTTGGCCACGACTGTACACCTGTCTCTCACAACCGCAGTCCCGCACCACTGGACTCTGGAAGTAGTAGACCTAATAGGGACAGAAAAAACTGCAACAGCATATAAAAAAATCCACTACTGACTTCCCGCACCACTTACCACAGCCCTTCCTCACCTTGCAGTGTCTCTCTCAGAGGAATTCTCACTACTGCACCGTGACCGCACCACTGGACTCTGGTCAGGAGGGAGAAGACCAATAGCTTATTAGTGCACATTCAATCTCCAAGCACTCCTCCTAATACTATTATCCTGCTGATGACAATCTTATGGGGGGATCTGTAGATGACACACTTATGGGGGGGATCTGTAGATGACACATGACACACTGTTATGGGGGATCTGTGGATGACACACTTTTATGGGGATCTGTGGATGATACACTTATGGGAGATCTGTGGATGACATTTTTTGGGGGGATCTGTGAATGACATGACACTATTATGGGGGATCTGTGGATGACACTGTTATGGATAGGGGATCTGTGCACTGTTATGAAAAAGCCGATGCCGGCGGATTAACCCCTTCTATGCCGCGGTCCGCGCTGACTGCGACATAGAGGAGGTTTGTGTCGGGTGAGGGAGAGCATCGAGTCCCCGCGCTGCTGTGGCGGGGACCCGATGCGACACAAGGCAACCCGATGCCGTGCAGAGGCTGCCCAATGCCTTGCACGGCATCGGGAACTGCCTTCTACGGGAGCCGAGGAGATCCAGCCTCAGACTTGTCATACACTAACAGGACAATACAGAATGTCATAAATAAAGTAAAGTAAAAAAAAAAAGTGTTTTTAATAAAATTAATAAAGTAATAAAATTAATAAAGTAAAAAAGAAAAAAAAAACGCCCCATTCCCCTTATTTTATAATAAAAAACTGGAAAAAAAACAAAAACCCACACATATTAGGTATCGCTGCGTTGTAATGACCGGCTCTATAAATATATCACATGATTTACCCTGTCCGATAAACACCATAAAAATATATTATAAAAGTAGAGAAATTGAAATTTGGAAATTTGCAAATTTTTCTAAGTTTTTGGTAAATTTGGTATTTTTTTTTGAATAAAAATGTTGTTTTTTTAACTTATTTTTACCACTGTCATGAAGTACAATATGTGACGAGAAAACAATCTCAGAATGGCCTGGATAAGTAAAAGCGTTTTTAAAGTTATCACTACATAAAGTGACACATGTCAGATTTGCAAACAATGGGCAGGAAGGTGAAAACAGGCCGGGGTTAAATCAGCGCTATGAATGTATCTTTAATACCTTACAAAATAAAATACAATGAAGATCTGGTAACAGGCAGAGCGGGCGACGGCGTAACGTCACTCACTTGCTTCCCGCAGGTCAGTGACGTCACAACTATGTCACATGGCCTGATCTAGTTTTATATTCACAAAATTGTTGTGGATAGCTCACCCCCTTCCTCTGTATGGCCAAGGTGCTCTAGCCAGAAAACTGATCACCCAATCAGTCAAGAGCAAGAAAAAATGAATAAAAAAGTGGCTGGCACTCACTATATGGTTCACATCAACAGCAATTTATTCGCCTCTCACTCAATATTGGAGTGTGGACAGCATAGATAAAACAATATAAAATCAACACAATACAATTGCAATAATAAAAATATAAAATGTACAGTACACTGATAATAGGTAGAGAAGTGGTCCTCTTAATATCTCAAGCCACCTGGTAATTAATCTGATGCTTAAATATAATGGCAAGAGTTCTCTCGTGCTTGAAGCAAGTGTTATAGGTATCTTCTCAACACAGCAAATGTAAATCCGGATCTTTAATTGGAAAATGTTGGCTCTTTATATAAGGCTGAATGTAAACGTAGGAACCTCTAAATTTCCACGGTGAGTGCACGGTGGACTATATGCTTGATACTGATGGTAAATGATGTAGGTATCCTATCAACACAGCGTGTAAGTCCAGATATATTATTGGAGGTACTGGTTCTTTAAATGACACTCGATGTTATCATAAAAGCCTCTAGCTGCCCATAAATATGGACAGTGGAACTTTTACTTATGCTGGAAAGTCTCCGGTCCCTCCGGTATTCAGTGCTGTGGGGAATGGATATGCTTACCGGTACAGTTGAAAGTCCCCGGCAGTCCCGTCTCCCAGCTTACCGCACCGCTCCAAAATGCTTCCGGCGTCCGCGCTGCTTGGTATCTGTCACGTGTTTGATCCAAGGTATCGCGGGACTTGGTTGCTTGGTTCCGGGTTCCTGTGAGAGGTACTTGCTTGGTTCCGGGTTCCTGTGAGAGGTACTTATGGTGAGCAGAGATATAACGCCAGACGCGTTTCGAGGATTTCTCTCCTCTTCCTCAGTGGCCACTGAGGAAGAGGAGAGAAATCCTCGAAACGCGTCTGGCGTTATATCTCTGCTCACCATAAGGATATTGATATGATCAAGATCTTGTAAGAAGTTTTAAAAATTGGAGCGCTCCACTTCTTCCAATTCAACGTGAGTACCTCTCACAGGAACCCGGAACCAAGCAACCAAGTCCCGCGATACCTTGGATCAAACACGTGACAGATACCAAGCAGCGCGGACGCCGGAAGCATTTTGGAGCGGTGCGGTAAGCTGGGAGACGGGACTGCCGGGGACTTTCAACTGTACCGGTAAGCATATCCATTCCCCACAGCACTGAATACCGGAGGGACCGGAGACTTTCCAGCATAAGTAAAAGTTCCACTGTCCATATTTATGGGCAGCTAGAGGCTTTTATGATAACATCGAGTGTCATTTAAAGAACCAGTACCTCCAATAATATATCTGGACTTACACGCTGTGTTGATAGGATACCTACATCATTTACCATCAGTATCAAGCATATAGTCCACCGTGCACTCACCGTGGAAATTTAGAGGTTCCTACGTTTACATTCAGCCTTATATAAAGAGCCAACATTTTCCAATTAGAGATCCGGATTTACATTTGCTGTGTTGAGAAGATACCTATAACACTTGCTTCAAGCACGAGAGAACTCTTGCCATTATATTTAAGCATCAGATTAATTACCAGGTGGCTTGAGATATTAAGAAGACCACTTCTCTACCTATTATCAGTGTACTGTACATTTTATATTTTTATTATTGCAATTGTATTGTGTTGATTTTATATTGTTTTATCTATGCTGTCCACACTCCAATATTGAGTGAGAGGCGAATAAATTGCTGTTGATGTGAACCATATAGTGAGTGCCAGCCACTTTTTTATTCATCTGATCTAGTTTTAGGTCACATTTTCGCCTCAGTCTGGCAAATGTAACAGTATGGATATATTTATAATGCATGTCGGGAGCTTTCCTAGCTTACATGCTAAACATATCGTAAACATAGCTTAATAAATGACACACCAATCAAAAATTATATGTAAAAATATCAGTTTTTATTAAACACATCAAAAGAAAGGGCACTATCAAGGACAATTTAAAGCACAGTGAATGGAAAATGGACGCCAATGCCAGGTGCTGTAAATTAGAATAACCACCTAATATAGCCAGTGCCACTATGTACTTTAAGTCCAAGTCAGATTCTATAAATCACTGCGAAACAATGATATGCAACTGACAACACTGGCTAATCCCTCAAGCTGATGTTAAGAACTGAGACTTTAGCCAATGTATTCCTGTCAGGAACACATCGGAGGCCTTTGCACCACCGTCAAGGTATCTCAGCGTGGCATGGGCTCCTACCACTAGACTACCTACGGAGTGTGAACATGGTCTGAGAGGTGCTGAGATACAACTCACAGCCAAGCTCTCACATACCTCCATAGTGAAATCACTCTTGTAGTGGGAGTAGTGGGCTGTGAGCCCCACCTATAACAGGCCACGTGACACAGGCTACCAGGTGCAACAGAATGCTACCAGCCGTACGCAATGGCACATTCTGCATGATTTATGTATTTTTCTATTTGCATCCACACATTATCCCATCTTGTGTAGGAGGCTCCTGTGGTGCATGTGATCCTCCATTGTATGCATTTTTGCTGGGGATTGCCGTTAGCAACGGGTCACATGGGGAGGAATTCCTCCCCCGGTTATAAACACGCCACAGTGTTTGGGGTTTTTGAGCATTTCCTCCCATTTAGGCCACTTTATTTCAGTTATTTTTCTTGATCTGTTTAGAATGTGCCATTGCGTATGGCTGGTAGCATTCTGTTGCGCCTGGTAGCCTGTGTCACGTGGCCTGTTATAGGTGGGGCTCACAGCCTTATCATCTCTCCCACTACCTGAGTGATCTCACTATGGAGGTATGTGGGAGCTTGGCTGTGAGTTGTATCTCAGCACCTCTCAGACCATGTTCACACTCCGTAGGTAGTCTAGTGGTAGGAACCCATGCCACACTGAGATACCTTGACGGTGGTGCAAAGGGCTTCGATGTGTTCCTGACAGGAATACATTGGCTAAAGTCTCAGTTCTTAACATCAGCTTGAGGGATTAGCCAGTGTCGTCAGTTGCATATCATTGTGGTGCACCTTTCGCGGTGATTTATGTATTTTATATTTGCATCCACACATTATCCCATCTTGTGTAGGAGGCTCCTGTGGTGCATGTTGTCCGCTGGCGACATCCTCCATTGTATGCATTTTTGCTGGGGATTGCCGTTAGCAACGGATCACATGCGGAGGAATTGCTCCCCTGGTTATAAACACGCCACAGTGTTTGGGGTTTTTGAGCATTTCCTCCCATTTAGGCCACTTTATTTCAGTTCTTTTTCCAAGTCAGATTCTAGCATAAAGAGGTTGTCCAACTTATAGGAAAACTCCCCTAGTACCCCTCAATAAATGAAAATAATAAAAGAACATATACTCACCACTTATTCCCATGACGTTTCCACTGTTGCCTCATTGCTTCTCCTCTCTGGTTTGTGTTTCCAGGCTTCAGCAGTGATGTGGCTGTATACGGCACATGACTGCTGCAGCTAATCACTGACCTCAGCAGTCTCATTACATATGCTTCTGGGACCAGTGCTTGGCTGCAGCAGTCACATAACATATCAGAGGCTACATCACCACTACAAAGTTGAAAACAGTGGGGGGATTGAGCAGTGAGTGTATTTTTTTACCACACTTAGGCTATATGCACACGACCGTTGTGTGTTTTGCGGTCCGCAAATTGTGGATCCGCAAAACACGGATGGCGTCCGTGTGCGTTACGCAATTTGCAGAACGGCACGGAGAGCCTTTAATATAACTGCCTATTCTTGTCCGCAAAGCGCGGACAAGAATAGGACATGTTATATTTTTTTTGCGGGCCACGGATGCGGATAGCACACGGAGTGCTGTCCGCATCTTTTGCAGCCCCATTGAAGTGAAAGGGTCCGCAAGTAAGCCGCAAAAACTGCGGCTTAGATGCGGACCAAAACAACGGCCGTGTGCATGTAGCCTTAGGGACACTAAGGTAGTTATTTTGTAACTCCGACAACCACTAAGATACTACCAAATACTGTATGCATGATGGCATTAGGCACTCTCCAGCCCTTCTGCGAACTCTGTTGCAGCCATCATTAGTTACAATGTAGAACCTGCTTTCTTCACTGAACACTATTGTTGTCCATTGATGGCCGCATCAGAGTTCACACTACC
Source organism: Bufo bufo (assembly GCF_905171765.1). NCBI lineage: Eukaryota > Metazoa > Chordata > Amphibia > Anura > Bufonidae > Bufo > Bufo bufo. The sequence continues at coordinate 595,661,896 of NC_053391.1, forward strand.
TACCACCTTCATTCAAAGGGCAGAGACACTCACAACCAACCCCAGGTGGCCACTCCTGTCTGGTATTCATGGATGGAATGTTGACTAGCCTTTGGTATATCCAGAACATTATGGAATCAGTCTAACTACATTTTTGACTCAGGAGACGTGGTGTTCCAACAAGATGACACCCGCCCGCACTCTGCCCGCACTACACAACATGCCTTTCAAGATCTCTAGTAGCTCCCCGGGATAGCCGGTCTTAATAAATGTGCCCACAAGTTCCTATGGAACTAAGGTGAGGCAACCCTGTACCACTCCTGAGCTGGGAGTGCGTGCTCCTGGTCTTTAACTTCCTGCATGCCGTGGTCACATTTGACCATGGCATTTGAGGGGTTAAAGGTATACATTCGGCATTATAGTCAATTGCATACACTAGCCCTGGGTGCCTGCTGTTTAGAACGGCAGGCACCCCGCGGCTATGAAGCCTGTTCTGCTCACAAGCGGGCGCCACTTTTAAATGCCTGACCGTCCACGGAAATTTACGTGGGGGCGGTCGGAAAGGGGTTGAAGGGGCTGTGCAGTGTAAGGATATTGATAACCTACACTTAAGTGAGGTCGGAGGTCCGATTCACGCCAGCCCCGCCAATCAGCTGGAAGAAGCTGTAATTACACTGCAGGGCGTGCGGGTACACACTCTTCAGACAGCTGATCGGCAGGGGCGCAGTGAGCCAGGCCCCCTCCCATCGGATATTGATGACCTATCCTGAGCACAATTGATGCTTAAAATAAACTTTTCAAATAGGGTTTAAAATAAAGCCTTTTATTTCCATCTTTCTCTTCCTACAGAATACTACATGGTGCAGATTCCGCTTCCTACAGCTGCTGTTTCACAATGAACCCTGCCGCGGGTAAACATGCTGATTCACCGCAACTACTATACATTAACTCTTTAGCAACCACAGGGCTGCTGAATTCTTGCACTTCTGCCACCAAAGTATAGACTCTGGCTTGTTCACTAACCAAGTATGAGATGAAAACTCAAGTGTTGTCTTTAACAGGGTGTTTGTGTCAGGGGGCATTCACATGTCCATATGTATTTTGTGGTTATGTTGCATCTGGTTTTTGTAACAATACCTTTTCTTGTCCGCAAAATAGACAAGAATAGGACATGTTCTAGTTTTCTTTTTTGCCGGGACTGTGGAATGGACCTACGGATGCGGACAGCACACGGTGTGCTGTCTGCATTTTTTGAAATCCCATTGAAATGAATGGATCCGTATCCAATCTGCAAAAAATGCGATTTGGATGCAGACCAAAAATACGGTTGTGTGAATAGGGCCTTAAAGGGGTTTTCTGAAAATATGAAAATAAAAAAAATCACTGCTGTTGCCTATTAGATAATAGACTAAAGCTAAATGAGCACCTTGATGCATGATTTGATACTACAGAGCTCTCCTCATTTCTCCTATGGATCCAACCAGAACCGCTGTTCCATGCCCCCCGACTCCTCCTCCTCTCATTCTTCACCGCCTACTACACACGTTACATCATCATTCACAGCCAAGTACTCCTGGGAACATGCTCAGTTCCTTTTACATTGTCTATTATGGACACTTCTTATCAGGGGCGGACTGACAACTCATGGGGCCCCCGGGCAATAGGAGATTATGGGGCCCCTGTGTCCCGCCCGCCCTCAAGTCACACCCACACACATCACCTACACTTGGTACAGAATTTCTCTTTACCATCCCCCTCACCTTCTCCAACCACCCAGCACCCTTAGGCTACTTTCACACTAGCGTTCGGGTGTCCGCTCGTGAGCTCCGTTTGAAGGGTCTCACAAGCGGCCCCGACTGCATCCGTGGATGCGGATCCGTGGATGCGGATCCGCTCAGAATGCATCAGTCTGCCAGCGTTCAGCCTCCGCTCAGCAAGCGGACACCTGAACGCTGCTTGCAGCGTTCGGGTGTCCGCCTGGCCGTACGGAGGCAAACGGATCCATCCAGACTTACAATGTAAGTCAATGGGGACGGATCCGTTTGAAGATGACACAATATGGCTCAATTTTCAAACGGATCCGTCCCCATTGACTTTCAATGTAAAGTCTGGACGGATCCGTCTGAACTACTTTCACACTTAGAATTTTTTTTTAAGCTATAATGCAGACGGATCCGTTCTGTACGGATCCAAACGTCTGCATTATAGGAGCGGATCCGTCTGAGCAGACACCAGACGGATCCGCTCTGAACGCAAGTGTGAAAGTAGCCTTACTCACATAAAACAAGTAATATATAATATAGCTTACAGTGAATGACTGTAAATACTTACAGTTCTGAAGACTCCAGCAGGATCAGGATCAGTGCTCTGGGCTCAGGGCTGGAAGTGGGCACCGCTCTGCAGGAAGGAGACCTATAAAGACGCACCTAGGTTTTAGAGGGGGACAATAAGAAAAAAAATATTTTTCATTACACCTCAGGTCAGACCACCAATCAGACCCCAAATGTTAAAGGGAACCTGTCAGCGGCAAAACCCAGCCCAAACCGCCAGCAGTACCTTCAAGTAGCCGGCAGTGAGCTTCGAATGATGATTTTCTTACTGCATTCTGATGAGGCAGAAGTATAAAAAACCTTCTTTTATCCTCCGTCCGCGCTATTTTCCAGTCAGGCTTGAAGTCAAGGGGGCAGGGGCCTCAGCTTCAAGTCAAGGTAACCCCGCCCCCTTCCCTGTGACTGACAGATGGCTGTCAGTCACAGGAGAAGGGGGCGGGGTTACCTTGACTTGAAGCTGAGGCCGCTGCCCCCTTGACTTCAAGCCTGACTGGAAAATAGCACGGACGGAGGATAAAAGAAGGTTTTTTATACTTCTGCCTCATCAGAATGCAGTAAGAAAATCATCATTCGAAGCTCACTGCCGGCTACTTGAAGGTATTGCTGGCGGTTTGGGATGGGTTTTGCCGCTGACAGGTTCCCTTTAATCAGACCTAAGATGACAGCCCCAATCAGACCCCCAATGTAAATAAGACCTCAAATCAGACCTCAGCTCAGACCCCAATGTAAATTACCCCCAATCAGATCTGAGTCCCATGCCTCTCATCAGCCCTCATTATGCCTTTCAGTCCCCAGATTATGTGCCCCTCACAGTAGATATGCCCAGATATGTGCCTCCTTAGGGCTGTTTCACACGAGCGGATGCCGTGCGTGACATCCGCTCCGTGAATGACAGCCAAGACCCGATGCAGATTGCAGAAGCACGGAGCATTAACATGATTGATAATGCTCCGTGCCTCTCTGTGATCTCTTTACTACGAAATCACTATGAGATAAAGTTGTCACCGTGATTTCGTAGTATAGAGATCACAGAGAGGCACGGAGCATTATCAGTCATGTTACTGCTCCGTGCTTCTGCAGTCTGCATCGGGTCTTTGCTGTCATTCACCGAGCGGATGTCACGCACGGCATCCGCTCGTGTGAAACAGCCCTAACAGTAGTTATGCCAGATATGTACCCCTGACAGTAGATATGCCCAGGTATGTGCCCCCTCACAGTAGTTATGTCAGATTATGTGCCCCCCTCACAGTAATTATGCCAGATTATGTGCCTTTTCACAGCAGTTATGCTAGATTATGTGCCTCTCGCAGTAGATATGCCAAGATTTGTGCCCCCTTACGGTAGTTATACCAGATTATGTGCCCCCTCACAGTAGTTATGCCAGATCATGTGCCCACTCACAGTAGTTATGTCAGATTATGTGCCCCCCTCACAGTAATTATGCCAGATTATGTGCCTTTTCACAGCAGTTATGCTAGATTATGTGCCTCTCGCAGTAGATATGCCAAGATTTGTGCCCCCTTACGGTAGTTATACCAGATTATGTGCCCCCTCACAGTAGTTATGCCAGATCATGTGCCCACTCACAGTAGTTATGCCAGATCATGTGCCTCTTCTCAGTAGTTATGCAAAGATATGTAAATTACTGTCGTATGAATGAGGCTTTAGTCAGTTTCTTTCCATGTAACTAAATAAACTTGGATCTCACTTAACACCACCTTTGTTAAGCCCAGTTCACACTATTGGTCAAAATAATCCCACTGATTTAGAGCTCATGCACACGGCCGTAGCCGTTTTTGCGCTCCGCAAATTTCAGATATGCAAAACACGGATACATGCCGGATGCATTCCTTATTTCACAGAACATCCGGCCCTCTATAGAACTGTCATATCGTTGTCCATAATATGGACAAGAACAGGACATTTTCTATTTTTTTGCGGGTGCCCGTTTGAAGTTGATGGGTTTGCCTCCGACCCACAAAAAATGTGGATCGGATGCGGAAAAAAACAACGCCATGTGCATGAACCCTCACAATGTGGTCCTTCAGGTTCCATCGTAGTCCTGTCATTTTGACATTTGCATGCTGCAATCGTCTTCCCATCAAATCTGGCAAGGCAGGCACCAAATAATGTCTCTTAGGCCCCATTCACACGTCCGCAATTACGGACCCATTCCTTTCTATGGGGCAGCACGATGTGCTGCCCATATAGGGAATTGCGGACCCGCACTTCCGGGTCTGCAATGCCATTCCCGAAAAAAATAGAACATGTCCTATTAGTGCCGGCGATGTGCGGTCCGCAAAATGCGGAACGCACATTGCCAGTGTCCGTGTTTTGCGGATCTGCAAAACACGTTGCGGTTGTGTGAATGGAGCCTTAAGCAGTCTGAGCAGAGCCTTAGCTACAGCCAAGAGCTATGTGAAGTGTGGCTCTTTAATTTGATAGACTGCTTCCTGCAATTGAACTCTGATCTACTGTTAAAAAAGAAAAATGCTGTATGACGGCGCCTGCACTGACACTATGGTGCCTCTGTGAAACACGATATGCTTGCACCTGCTTGGTTTTTAACCCCCCCAACACTGATCCATACAGAATCTATGCAAAAAAGTTTCTAGAAAAAAATTTGATGCACAACAGCCTATTGTCAGTGCTACTGCTCCACTACTTTTATTAGGAACATTACTCATTGAACAACTACTACTTACTGCACTCCCTTCCTCTCCGTGCTCTGTGTGCTGCTGCATGGCTGCTTCTAATTGCTAACCAACTTTTGCGATTAGTCCAGACACACCTGCAAGTTCAATGCGAGAAACTCACTACGTATGGTGGCCTGAGTTCCCGTTCTGATCTCCGCTCCTCCGCTGACAGGATCCCACAGCATTATAATGATTTAGGCCCCTTTCACATGAGCGACTATTCCACGCAGGTGCAATGCGTGATGCGAACGCACGGAATCCGGACCTATTCATTTTAATGGGTCTGTGTACATGAGCGTTGGTTTTCACGTATCACTTATGCGTTGAGTGAAAATCGCAGCATGTTCTATATTCTGCAATTTTCACGCAACGCTGGCCCCATAGAAGTGAATGGGGCTGAGTGAAAATCACATCGCATCACATCTGCAAGCAAGTGCGGATGTGATGCGTTTTTCACGGATGATTGCTAAGAAATGTTGCTTGTAAACATTCAGTTTTTTTATCACGCGCGAGCATTAAATCGCATTGCACCCGCGCGATAAAAACTGAACGCAATCATAACTGAATGGACTTGCTTGCGAAATCGCACAGTTTTCACTGAACGCATCCGCAATGCATCCGTACCTAATCCGGACACGCTCGTCTGTAAGGCTGTGTGTCCCTGGTGAGACCTAGAATGTTTTGTAGTACACTGACAGAATTATGTTAGTGTAAGGCCTCATTCACACATCCGTGATGTAATCCACGATAAGATAGTCAGTGATTCATCTGTGAAGATGTCCGTGAAGGATCTGCGTTTGTCTGTTTTTTGCTCTCTGTGTTTCAGATACTGTACAGTTCAAAACTAATTTTCATTGCATCTCCTACTAATGGACCATGAAACACAGATGGCATCTGACCATAAACTATATTGGGTGTGATGGACATAAAAGAGCATGCTTCCGTGCTAAAACACGGATGTGTGACTACACACATTAAAATGAATGGGTATGTGTGCTGCCCGTAGAGAACTTGAACAGCACATGTCCGTGAATCATGTGCGAATAAGGCCTAATTCAATAGATTCCAGGCCTCACAGGGGCACACAACTATATAAATCATTATAAGGGCTCATTCACATGGCCGTAGCTGTTTATGCAGTCCGCAAAACATGGATGGCGGCTGTGTGTGTTCCGCATTTTGCGGAATGGAATGTCCTGCACTCTGTGGAACTGCCCAATCCTTGTCCAAAAAATGAACATTAGGACGTTTTATTTTTCTGTGGGGCCATGGGCGAATGGGTCTGCACCTGACCCGCAAAAAATGTGGATCGGATGTGGACAAAAAAATACTTGGTAATAGGAGCGGAGGTCATAACGGGAACTCACACTGTCACACACGAGTTTCTCGCATTGAACTCATTCGCGTGTATCTGGCGCATGTTGTGGCTGTGCTGCGGTTTTAGTGCAGCAAAAAAAAAAAAAATTGCACAAAAAAGCGCATGTGGTTTTTGCAACAACAAACCTGCATTTATGTTGTATTTTCTTCCAGCAAAGGAAAAACACAACTGAATAACATTAGTTACAAAATAGTGACATTAATTTAACTGAGGGCTCTTTCACACCTGCGTTCTTGTCTTCCGGCATAGAGTTCCGTCGTCGGGGGCTCTATGCCGGAAGAATCCTGATCAGGATTATCCTAATGCATTCTGAATGGAGAGAAATCCGTTCAGGATGCATCAGGATGTCTTCAGTTCCGGAACGGAACGTTTTTGGCCGGAGAAAATACCGCAGCATGCTGCGCTTTTTGCTCCGGCCAAAAATCCGGAACACTTGCCGCAATGCCGGATCCGGAATTAATGCCCATTGAAAGGCATTGATCCGGATCCAGCCTTAAGCTAAACATCGTTTCGGCGCATTGCCGGACCCGACGTTTAGCTTTTTCAGAGTGGTTACCATGGCTGCCGGGACGCTAAAGTCCTGTTTGCCATGGTAAAGTGTAGTGGGGAGCGGGGGAGCAGCATACTTACCGTCCGTGCGGCTCCCGGGGCGCTTCAGAGTGACGTCAGGGCGCCCCAAGCGCATGGATCACGTGATCGCATGGACACGTCATCCATACGCATGGGGCGCTCTGACGTCATTCTGGAGCGCCCCGGGAGCCGCACGGACTGTAAGTATACCGCTCCCCCGCTCCCCACTACTACTATGGCAACCAGGACTTTAATAGCGTCCTGGGTGCCATAGTAACACTGAAAGCATTTTGAAGACGGTTCCGTCTTCAAATGCTTTCAGTACACTTGCGTTTTTCCGGATCCGGAGTGTAATTCCGGCAAGTGGAGTACATGCCGGATCCGGACAACGCAAGTGTGAAAGAGCCCTAAAAGGCGCCATTACTGGAGTGTTTTACCCCCATTCCTTACCAGGTCAATTTTTCAGTTTTCGCAATGAGTCTATCGAACTGCAAAGAACTAATTTCTGAGCCATCCTACATGTATTTTATATTATTTCTCACGGGACACTTACACCTTTCTTTTGTGCCGTTAGGTGACAGATATAATATTTACAATATATTTAATGAAAAACTGTGCAAATTAGGAGAAAAATTTATATTTTTCCTGTCAATTTTTTTCTGTTACCAAAAGGTTTCAAGACAAAGTATTTCTAAATTTAAGAAAGGAACAAAAATGTGTATACGTTTGTATATTTTACACAAGTATCTATACTACTGCTAAAACTAATAAATATAATTTTTATTTTTTTTATGAACTAAAAGGGGGGATATGATTTTTTTAAATTTTACTTTTCATTATTTATTTATTTTATGAAAAAGTGAATTCATTCACAGCCTGTCGGCTCACAGTTCATTTACAGCCAGCCGGAGGAGTTCGCATCAGGGCTCATGCACACGAACGTTTGCCAGCTGTGCCCATGTTGCGGCCCGCAATATACGGACACCGGCCGTGTGCACACAGTGTCACAGATGCAGATCCATTCACTGCCCTGCTCCCTGGCACCCACGTCCCCCTGATCCCTGCACATGCGGATCAAAACATCTGGCGATGGGGAGCAGCCAATAGCGGACTGTGACCGGCCTCCCTAGCATTACGAGTGACGCTGGTCACAGTCGCGGCCACAACTCGTTTGCTTTTTAACAAGTGCTCAGTAACAGATCTCAGTTACAAGTCAGTAGGGAATTATTAAAGGGAGTCCGTCAGCAGTTTTATGCGGCTGTAACCGAGCAAAACGATGGGTTACTTTGCTACAATCAGTATTAGGCGGCCTGCACACGAGAGAGGGTGAAATCCACAAAAACTTCTGTGTGAATTTATGTGCGTATCCGCAATTTCTAAGGCTACTTTCACACTAGCGTTCGGGTGTCCGCTCGTGCGCTCCGTTTGAAGGGGCTCACGAGCGGCCCCGAACGCATCCGTCCGGCCCTAATGCATTCTCAGTGGAGGCGGATCCACTGAGAATGCATCCGCCTGCCAGCGTTCAGCCTCCGCTCCGCGAGCGGACACCTGAACGCTGCTTGCAGCGTTCGGGTGTCCGCCTGGCCGTGCGGAGGCGAGCGGATCCGTCCACACTTACAATGTAAGTCAATGGGGACGGATCCGCTTGAAGATGACACTATATGGCTCAATCTTCAAGCGGATCCGTTCCCCATTGACTTTCAATGTAAAGTCTGAACGGATCCGCTCGGGCTACTTTCAGACTTAGAAAATTTTCTAAGTAATAATGCAGACGGATCCGTTCTGAACGGATGCGAACGTCTGCATTATCGGAGCGGATCCGTCTGATGAAACATCAGACGGATCCGCTCCGAACGCTAGTGTGAAAGTAGCCTAACAGAGTTTTTTGGTGTGGATTTGATGCAAACTGCAGATCTCATCCTTCATTGGAAATGGGTAAAATCTGCACCTAAAACCGGAAATATAGTTGGTATGCTGCAGATTTGGAAATCGGCAGGGCAGGTCAATACCCACATGTAAACAATCTGCAGTGTACATGAGATTTCTGTAGACTCCTACACTTTGCTGGTACTGTACTGTGCTCCATTTTTTGCCACATGGGAATCCACGAGGAAGAACTGCTTGTATTCTACTGCGCATGCAGGTGGCCTTCAGCAGCTGCAGCTTGTGGTGCACACGGTGGAATCCCCACATCACTCCATAGTGTGTGCAGTGTACTCCTAGTCAATGGGAATCAGGTGTGGAGAAAGTGCAGGCCACTCTATTTGCCACACCTGCCCACACTGTAACACCACCAAAGGCTGGTGACAACAGTGGCAGATGCATAGTGCTCTCCTTGACTTCTCCAACATCGTTGGCGGACATTGTTTCTGTTTCGTCAGTGAACAGCGCTGAGCCCACTGGTCCCTCATCCAGTGTAGATGCTCCCTTGCCAATGCAAGACAATGAAGCCTGTGGTCGGAACCCTTGCAGGTCGTCTAGCACACAGATGTAAATGGTTTTTAATGGTCTGATGTGACACTTAGGTGCCTGGAGTTGTGAGGCATTCATCACCCGGTTCCGCAGGGCATTTTTCATAATGAAGCGGCCATCAGTGTGGGTTGTGGCCAGAGGACGTCCACTTCTATGCCTTTCTGTGACTCTCCTAGTCTCATGCTCTGTGACAATCTAAGCTTAGTGGCCACTTCCGTCTGACAACATCCTGGTTGGAGCCTCGCAATGGCGAGGTACTGTTGATCAATTGTTAGGTGTTGTCTTGGTCTCATTATGTCAAAATGTGAACAGCATGATGAGGAGGACTGTTTAAATACCAATTCTGATTGAACCAGGAAATCTATTGGGCGATTCATGGATCAAACACCTGTTGTGAATTTTGCTGTTAAGCTCCTTGTTAGGCCTCTTTCACACTTGCGTTGTGGGGATCCGGCATGCACTTCCGTTGCCGGAGGTGCCTGCCGGATCCGTAACAACGCAAGTGAACTGAAAGCATTTGAAGACGGAACCGTCTTCCAAATGCTTTCAGTGTTACTATGGCACCCAGGACGCTATTAAAGTCCTGGTTGCCATAGTAGGAGCGGGGAGCGGTATACTTACAGTCCGTGCGGCTCCCCGGGCGCTCCAGAATGACGTCAGAGCGCCCCATGCGCATGGATGACGTGATCCATGTGATCACGTGATCCATGCGCTTGGGGCGCCCTGACGTCACTCTGGAGCGCCCGGGGAGCCGCACGGACGGTAAGTACACTGCTCCCCCGCTCCCCGCTACACTTACCATGGCTGTCAGGACTTTAGCGTCCCGGCAGCCATGGTAACTATTCAGAAAAAGCTAAACGTCGGGTCCGGCAATGCGCCGAAACGACGTTTAGCTTAAGGCCGGATCCGGATCAATGCCTTTCAATGGGCATTGATCCCGGATCCGGCCTTGCGGCAAGTCTTCAGGATTTTTGGCCGGAGCAAAAAGCGCAGCATGCTGCGGTATTTTCTCCGGCCAAAAAACGTTCCGTACCGGAACTGAAGACATCCTGATGCATCCTGAACGGATTACTCTCCATTCAGAATGCATTAGGATAATCCTGATCAGTATTCTTCCGGCATAGAGCCCCGACGACGGAACTCTATGCCGGAAGACAATAACGCAAGTGTGAAAGAGCCCTTAGAGAACAGCAAGTTGTGCACAAAGTACTGAAACACTGAGCAGTTGGATATGTGCATTCAAAGGTTTAGAGAACGTCACATTAAGTTCACTTGTAAAGATTAGAGTGCATTTCAGGTTCATCCTGAAATTTCACCCACAAGCCAAATATCCCTAACTTTTTGTGAGTAGTGTCCACATCACTGAAAAAACAATAAAGTTTTAATATATACAAATGAGCCCATAGAGACAACGTAGGCGTTGCTGTAACACCTAGAGGCTCTGCTCTCTCTGCACCTGCAGTGCTCTCTGCATGTTGACTGACAGGACCAGGCAGTGCAAACATCATCATGCTTGGCCCTGACTGCTCCTAAAGTCAAAGTGCAAAGAGAGTTGCAGTGAGAGTAGAGCCTCTAGGTGTAACAGCAACGCCCCATTGCTCCTAGAGGCTCCTTTGCATATAATAAAACATTTCTCAGCAATGTGGGCACATATGAACATGGGACCAACACAGATGCCTTCAGCTGCCAAGTGCACATGTAACAGGTCAGCCAGTGTCATAGGTACAATACTGCTGACAGATGCCTAATTCTTACTGATCCATCCTCACAGTAGTGCCATGGCCTTCTCACAGCTTCCTGCAGACCAGTGACATCACGACTATAGGTCACGTTGTCTGAGGTCAGCTCACCCCTATTGAAGCGAAGGGGTTGAACTGTGATACCAAGCACGGCCGCTATACAATGGAAGACGATGCAGCACTCGCTAGAATACAATGGTCGCCTCACTCGGCAGACCCCCGCGGATCACAGACCGGGGACCTGTCCTAACCCCATCCAGGTGACACACTCCCTCCATGGTATGCTGTTTTATCCCCAGTGTTTTTAAATAGACTTCTCTATAATAAATAAAGTTTTTATAAAAAAAAAAAATAATAGCGTAAAGACCCAGGGCCAAAGAACGCACGGTACGCACCACACGTCCAATATGTCCAGAGGGACCGGCATTTGATAAAAGTCCACCCTGTGCAGGGCTGACAGCCTTTCTGTGGGACAATTCTGACCCATGAAGTTAAGAACAGAACACATGCTTAAAAAAAACAAAAAACGGCAAACACTTCATGGGGTTTCTGATAACTCCGCCCTCCCGCGCGTGCGCCGAGTGTTCATAAGGCTCCGCCCCTGCCCTCCTCCTCCCCAGTCTGCCTGTTGCCCTGCGGTAAAATGGCGGCTGCCGGCATGACCTGCAAGGGACGCTGCTGTGTCGCACGTGTTATCATGGCGCCAGGTGCTGACCTCTGACCCACGGAAGCAGTTGCTGGGTGCGCATGCGTTGCAGTGTCTAATGGGAGGCGAGGGCGGCGGAAGAGGCCGGGCTCTAGCGCCGCAGCTCGGGGAGGGTGTGGGGGCTTGGCCTGTGTGACAAGCAGTGCGGGCCCGCCGCTGTCACTCACTCGTCCTTCCTTCCTCTCCCGCACTAATCCTTGTGTCTCTCTCTCCTGCCCCGTGTCCCCCCCCGGCCCCCTCCCCCCGAGTGCCTGCGCCCCGGGTCCCGCTCCGTGCCGTGATAGGATGCTCTTGTTCGTGGAGGTGAGAGTCGGGGAAGTGAGGGTGGGGAGCGAGAGAGCAGGGGCAGCAGGCCGCCATGTGACCGAGGCCGGGCTGACACAGCAATCCTCCGCGGGCCCGGCCGCTGCAGCTGGGCGCTCACGAGGAGGGAGTGCAGCGCCGGACTCCACGCCGAGTAGTTGGGGGAGCGGCCCTTCCAGTTGGACTTCTGGCCGGCGAGGGGCCCGGTGGGGGAGGGGGTGGCTGAAAGACGCTGCGGTGACCTTTTGTCACGGCCGCCGCCGCTGCTGCACAGCCAAGGTGACATGGAGCCACGACCCTGACCACCCGGCTGTGCGGACGGCTCCGCCATATGGGAGGTGCCCGGGGCCCATGCTGGTGCCCGGCAGCGTGTACCTGCCACGACTCCCATCGTGGGGCGATCAGCTGTGGTACCGGCGCCATGCCGCCCGGCTCCTGTAACTAGGTCATTATGTGCAATCACCGGGAGCAGCTGGCGCGGGTTAACCCTTCAGCGCCCTGTCTGCACAGTTACATATGGTGCCGGATTAGGGGGGGGGGTTGTGCTTTTAACGCCTGGGTTATAAATAAGCAGCCCCCCCCCCCGCACACGTGATGAGCAACAAGTCGCCAGTGCTGGCTGACCCCACTTCCTGCTGTGGCCAAGGACGTTACCGGGGCCGCTTATCTTCCATTTTGTTTGGAAAGCTTTGACTTTTCTCCATGTTGGCGGCAGTTTACCCCCAGGGACTAAAGTTAACCCCTGAGGGTGAGTTAGGTGCAGTGTTCTCTTTTCTGAGGCAGGAAAAGCTGGGTGACCACCAGCAAGCGAGCCTGACGTTATTGCTTCTCCATATGGCTGTCTAGGTCGATAGCGGCCGCCATATTTGTTGTCACCCAGCTTTCCCAGAGCTAAAAAGTGCTGAGTGAGGACGGCTCAAGGACGTGCGCTCTTATTGTGACTGTCTGGGGACAGACGCTCCTGTCCTGTCTGTGTCGTCACCTGGATCAGTTTAACTTGCCTATTAATTGTATCTGTAGTTATATTCGGCTGTTACAAAACTGATCCGCCATTGTGACTGTGGTCCGTAGAGTCCGTATATGTAAGTCTTTCCAAGGCCTCGTTCACACAGGACTTTCTCGCCATGTGTATGATTCTTGTCGGTTTTACATCCTAGTCTCATACAAGATGTGCACAGGCGCCTGCACAGGATTACAGCATATATCCGTTTTTAATGACGCAATTCGGAGCAGCTGCCTGAGTCTGATGACACTAGTAGGCATGACAGGCTTCAGGCCTGCTCTTGTGGCAGAATCATTAACCTCTTCATTCAGGTTTTTTGTTTTTTTCAAGGCAGGTATCCATATCTCATTTCTTTTCCCTTTGGCACAAGGTAGTGTCTGATTTTTGGGGGGGCCATGGTCCCAGTTTGCATGTCCGCCGCTCCTCTCAGCTCTATGGGACGGGCAGAGTACAAGCTCCAACAGCCCCATAGAACTGAATGGAGCGGCCTGGCGCCTACTTGATGGGGAAGATCGGGCCCCGACGATCTGATGAGTTGTCTCCATGGGACAACCCCTTTCATTACACCTTAGGTTTGAGATGCCATCGTTCGTTCTCTGCCTATGTGAAAACAGAGCTCCTGCAGTCACACTTGCTTTTCTGGACGGGCCAGGTTTTTCCGTAGACTAGAATAGACCTGAGAGCTTTGTAGTCGTTGGTGGCAGTCAGACCAAGACTGACGGTGCCTTATGGAATATGCTATCGATGCAAATGTCAGTGGTTGGAAACTGAGTGTAGTCATGATAATGATCGAAGCACCAGACCCATATGTAATACAGTTGTGGGACTAATTTGGAAAAGCAAGATTAAGGCTTGGCTATGCCATCAGTTTACGATCAGTGGGGTGTCTTACCCCTGGTACCTCCATACAGATGAAGGCTCTGGTGCACCAAGGGGCAAATGCCTGACCCTCTGTATGCTGGAGCCCTCGTTTGTATTAAGAATTTTTTGTCAGGAACTTCTTGACAATTTTCATAGGATAGGCATTGTTTTAATCAGCAGAATCAACCCTTACCTGCTCCTATCTGCAGATCAGGTTACCCAAAGCAAAGAAGAGCACACCACGCATGCGCAGTGTGCTCTGTTCACTTCTATGGGCGTTCTGGGCTACTATCAGAAGTGAATGGACAGCACACCACGCATGCGCAGTGTGCTCTGTTCACTTCTATGGGCGTTCTGGGCTACTATCAGAAGTGAATGGCAGCACACCACGCATGCGCAGTGTGCTCTGTTCACTTCTATGGGCGTTCTGGGCTACTATCAGAAGTGAATGGACAGCACACCACGCATGCGCAGTGTGCTCTGTTCACTTCTATGGGCGTTCTGGGCTACTATCAGAAGTGAATGGACAGCACACCACGCATGCCTGCCCATCTCTCCATACACCTCTATGGGACTGCCAGAAATAGCTGAGCCCGACTGTCAGAACTCCCATAGAAGTGAATAGACTGTGGCCACGCTTCACCCTCCTTTACTTTAAGGGGGGGCCGTTCTGGAGATAGGTGGGGGTCCCAGTACCTAAATGATATTGGTAGCATATCGCTAGGTGGTGAGACAACCCCTCTTAAAGAATTATGCAATGAGGAACATGTTCTTCAGCATTGCACTTCAAGGCATTGATGCACAGATATATCAGCAGTGAAGCCAAAATTTGGTGTGGTCAGATTGAAGTCTTGGCATCAGTGGCAGTTTGCTCGGAGGACGCTTACCCATGGTGTTCCTTCAGATCAGTCTCTTGGGAGTGATGGTCAGGTGCCGGACCCCCTCTGCTGCCCTATTGCCTTTGGTGCATTGTGTACTTGTGCTCCCTGTTCACGTGAGCCGCGCTCTGCGCCATGTTACCGTAGACTGAGATTATCGGCCAATTATCGGGACGTTTGGGGGCAGCTGTACATTGGACCGAGTGGTCGTCAAGGTTAATGACACATCCTTCCCTGCCAAACATTGTGTAATGTGATCACTTGGACAGAGGCCAAATGTTATCATTGCTAGCCAAATAACTGCAAGCGTCGCGGCCTCTGTCCTCCTGCCAAAAAGCCCTCGCAGGGGGAGCAGAAAGTGTGGTGAGCTGGACTGACGGCCATGTGAGGGGCGCATCCTGCCAGTCTCATCTGTGAGACTGCTCTACTGCTCCAGTCAAGGTGGCGATACTAATCTACAGAGGGGCCGTGAGGGTTTATTTAATAGTCACTTTTATAATTTAATTACAATCCAAATAGTTAACGATCAGCCTTGGGCAATCCTGTAAACTGTGAGCATTGTGGATAGAAACCAGCAATTAAGAGAAGGATCTGAATAGAATTGCTATAGTGTGAAACCAGAAAGATTAACCCTGACCGGCCATAGTAGATCATGCAATATTTAGTGATGTCACTTTTATTACTGAGCTGTCACTCGGCAGCCCTTTCTCAGCTCGACCGGCTTCTGGAAATTGTCCAATAACCAATGTGGTGGCCGTTAAAGCTTTCTCAGACCTTCAGTGATAAATGTCTAAATCCTAAGTAGTGTTTCTCCAATAAGGTCACGGAAAGTTGGGCTCAACAACAGAGAGGGGTGTATAATGCAATAGGTTGTCACCCAGCTTTTCCGTAAGTGGAAATGTGTCCATGAAGACAACCACTTGGAGAGTTGTAACCTCAGGGTGTGGTGTAACAGTGGCGGGTTGTACCGGAAAAAGGGTATTCCTTTTTGTTCACAAGAGGTGCCACCATGAATGGAGAGATGGCCGCCCATGAACATCTCTCTTCGTTCACTTCATTGGGACATAGCTGAGCACATTTACCCCTGTGGTTATTCCATGTCCAGATGGGAATTGCCCATATTTATAGGAAGCGGAGTTGCACTACCAGATACAGCCAATAGACAGGTGTGGCGCTGTTTTTGGAAGAAAGCCGATATGTTTTTCTAACCCTGGACAAGCCTTTAAGCCTCTTTGGCATAGCTGGTGATGACTGTTAATTCAGTCCAGTAGATCCTGCCAGGTCTTGTGCCAGAATGCCAGTGCATCAAGGGTGGAAAAAGTCAAGTCCTTTAATTCAGCACCTTTATGGGCTGGAAATCCATATAATCCAATGTGGATTAATAGTCGTCCCAAATAGATTAAAGGGCATTAACCTGCACCACAGGTCTTCAGGTCAAGCATCTACTCATGACTTCACCACCATCTTTACACAGGGTGCCAATACTTGACGGGTGGGGGGTTTATCGAGCCCTGTATGCCAGAATTCTGGCTTCAAAAATTGTAAAATAGTGTAATTTAGCAGCATTTTACATCACTCAGGCAGAGTTCACATTTTTTTTTTTTTCCGTTCATCTGATCTGTCAGAGTAACAGAAATATAGAAAACAAAAAAACTGATCCTGTTAGTCAGTGATGCACATCTGTTTGAGCCGTTTCCATCAGAGATCTGTCATTTGGGGGGGGGGGGGGGGGGATGTACTTCAGGCAGAATGGAAATGGCTCAAATGGATGCCTAATGTGCATAACTGATGCTTGGGGTTAGGGATGAGCGAATCTGAAACGTCTGAAGTCGATTCGCATAAAACTTCGTTACAATACTCGCTCTGTACAGTATTAGAATGATTGGCTCCAATGAGCCGAAGTTATTACTTCACGAAGTCTCGCAAGGCAAAAATTAATTTAAGTTCCGTAAAAAGTTTTTACAGTAGAAGTTAGGCTACTTTCACACTGGCGTTTCTGGGTCTGCTTGTGAGATCTGTTTCAGGGCTCTCACAAGCGGCCCAAAACGGATCAGTTCAGCTCCAGTGCATTCTGAATGGATAAGGATCCGTTCTGCCTCCATTCCGCTCTGGAGGCGGACACCAAAACGCTGCTTGCACTGTTTTGATATGTCCGCCTGGCGATGTGGAGCCAAACGGAACCGTCCTGACTTACAACGTAAGTTAATGGGGACAGATCCGTTTTCACTGACACAATATGGTGCAATTGAAAACAGATCAGTTAGCCTTTTTTTTTTTTTTTTAAAGAATAATGCAAACGGATCCGTTCTGAACGGTTACAAGCGTTTGCATTATCTGTACGGATCCGTCTGTGCAGATACAAGACTGATTCGCACTGAATGCAGGTGTGAAAGTAGCCTTAAATTTTAAGTTACTAACTGAAGTCTCGCGAGACTTCTCAAAGTAATAAGTTTGGCTCATCGGACAATACATTCGCACCGTGCAGTATTTTAATCGCTCATCCCTACTCAGGATCTGTGTGTTTGGTTTTTTTACAGGATCCATATTTTTTTCTGTTCTTTTGACAGATCAGAAGAACAAAAAAATAATCGGTGATGTGAACTCGCCCTCACTCCAGTTTTGTAAAGTCGGTGTGATTAGCCTCTTGAGCTGATTTAAGCCAGGTTTATTATCTGAGAATTTGTAAAGGGTAATAAAAATTGTCGCAGCTTTACTTCAGTGATGAGGTGGTGTAGAAAGTGTAGTAACATCTCAAGACATAAGTGTTAGACTTAAGGATGCACCAGCAGAGGTTGCATTAATGCCTGTACAAGCGTCAGACACTTGTACAGGCAATTTTAATTTAAAGGGGTTGTCCCGGTTCAGAGCTAAACCCGGACATACCTATATTTTCACTCAGGCAGCCCCCCTGATGTTGCCATCAGAGCGTGCTCCCTTGCCCTGCGCTAGATCGTGCAGGGCAAGGGCTCTTTGGTTTACAATAACACACTGCCAAGTGGAGGCTTCCGCCCGGCAGTGTGTTCGGTGACGTCACCGGCTCTGATGGGCGTGCTTTAGCGCTGCCCTAGCCGTTTTACTGGCTAGGGCAGCGCTAAAGCCCGCCCATGAGTGCCGGTGATGTCACAGGCTTCCTGGCAGCCCCATGGAACTCCTGAAAATGCCTTTGCGATTTAGTGTAGGAGAGCATCAGAGCATGAACTGGTCCAATGCTCAAGTCAGGGGCTACCTGGGTGAAAATGGAGGTATGTCCGGGTTCAGCTCTGAACCTGGACAACCCCTTTGAAGGAAGTCTCATGTGTGTTTTTACACATGACTTTCTTTGTGTTGGAGTGCCACATTAACACAGCATGTGAGATCCGTTTAGTCCCCTCTGCCTACTCCATTAATTCTGCCGTGGGTGACAGGGACTGAACTGACCTGTGCACTGGATCACCGCACAAGCCCAGCACTAACTGAAGACTGGTTCCTACGGTAACAGCAGGCATAACTCCAATGCCGCAGTCAATAACTGCCGCAGCTTTTAGGCAGGTGGAGGGAGAGGACTCCTGCCACCATCAGCCATGGTAGCCAGGGGCCCAACAGAGGCCCCTAGGGCTGCCATTTCTGAATGTCTATTAGACTGTGCAGCAGACACAGCCTAATAGACTGCCTGTCACTGTTGCAGTGATTGGCACACCTTGTATACCAATGCATTATAGCCTATGTATTCTAAAAGCTCTGCTCCCTAGTTAGTAAGTTAAAAAGAAAAAAGTTTATTGAAAAAAATATTACTTTTTTTTTTCCCATAGTTTTTTTTATTTTTATTTTTTTTAAATGGTCAACACACACATGATATCACCTTGTGTGTGGGAACCCGTATATTAAAAATGTTACTTAAACCACCTCTTAAACAACGTACAAAAAACAAACATAATATGGATTTTTTTCTCCTATTCACCCCACCCCAAAAATAAGTGTTAAGTCCCATGTTCCCCCCCCCCCCCCAAAAATGGTACCAGTGAAAACCACATCTCGCCCCAAACACATTGCAAAAATGAGTTCTGGTTATTTAAATGTGGCGACATAACGAGCCGCGCTATTACTGTGCAAAAGTAGTAAAAAAAATAAACCCCAAACTACACATGTGGCATGGCCATAATCGTAACTGACCCATTGGATAAGGCCTCATGCACACGACAGTGGTCCGTGTCCGATTTTGCTTCAGTTGTGTTTCCTTGTGTCTTCCTTTTTTTTTTTTTGTCTGACGGGGAGAAAAAGGAAGGTTAATAAAGTGTAATTTTATTGCACCAAAGTCTTGTAGAAAAAAAACGGACACGGCTGACATACCAGTTGTGCATCTGTTGTGTTTTTTAAAAAAAAATTATGACGGACCCACAGACAAGAATAGGACAGGTTATATTTTTTTGACGGACTGGGATCACGGACGTGGAGAAAAACGGAGGACTGTCAGTTTTTTTTCACAGCTCCATAGAAATGAATGGGACCTCTGCTAAACTGAAAAATGAGGAACAGATGCAGACAACGGTCGTGTGCATGAGGCCTGACAGTAACACTAGTTACGTTGTAAATTTAAAGTGCAGAAAACAGTGGTGGAACTGCGCCACTTCCAGTTTTGGCTCACTCATCAATGGAAATCACTGACCAAATGTGAACTAAGACTTAGTAAAGAGTGCGCTGGAGTAAGATCCACCAAATGTATTACGAAGCACAGGCCTCAATGGACTTCAGCAGAAAATCTTGTGTTGGTTGCTGGGTTTGTGTTGATTGTGAACGGGGTTATCCAATGTCTAAAACATGGGTGGCTGTTTCAGACCAGGGTCAGTAGGTATTTATTGCACTTGCACTTTACTAGTGTTTTGTTCCTCCCTTACCTCTTCGCGGTCTCCGCTGGTTGTGGGCGGCATCCAGGCTTACACTCCATTAAATGTTTGGAGTGTTGGTGTATGCATGCTCTGGATGCCTTTATTGCTACATGTGCCCCACCTAGCTGATACCGCGCCATTGTATACGGGGGGATACTAGTCCCTTTTTGGTTTGGAGCGTACTCTGTTTTTATACATTTATTGTAACATCGATCTGTTCCCAGTATGTACTGTCTTTTGTATATGTTTTTTAACTGATATACCATCCATCATGTTGGATATCTAATAAAGAATAATTAATTAGAATTACTCTGTGTGGTTGCTCTTTGAGCTGTGTAGGTGATAATGTCTAAAACATGCCCCCCAGCCACCAATGCCCGGACCCCTGATATAGATTATACTTACCCCACTCCCCTGCACCTGCATTGCTCCTGATCCCCGCACAGCGAGCCTCCCTAGCGTCACCCGCGGTACTAGGGAGGCTTTTCCTTGTCAGGGCCTGCTATTTGCTGATTCCCACGTTTTCATCCGCACAACAGGTAGATGCAGCGGCCCGAAGGGACCTGAGTGCTGAGGAGCGGGGTACGTATAATCTATAATCTATATGAGGGGCCCAGGCATTGGGGGTGGAAGCTGTGGATAACCCCTTTAAGTTTATATTCCACATTCAGATTATTGTGCGGTCATTGCTAACAACGCTTCCCTGCCGACAATCGTCTGTGCTATCCGCCTGTGTAATAGTGCCCTTACTTGTGTTTCCCTCGGTCCAACCTGTTTGTCCACATCCGTTCGCATGTCATTACTACTGAAGTGTTTGCCTTGTGCCTGTTACTTGTCACACAATGGGAGCAATGTGCCAGTGTTTGGGAGTGTATGCTGCTAATGTACCTGGAAACCGTGACGTCACCGCGCTGGAGGCCTCTTATGACCGCTGTAAGAGTAGATTGCAGGGTATCTGTTTGGATGCCTTTATTAAGCCATTGCTTTGGTAGCCTGCTTGGAAAGGGTTTAGTCTTTTCACGGACTCTCCTTTAAAGGGCTTCTGTCACCCCACTAAAGTCGTTTTTCTTTTTTTTTTTTTTTGGGCTAGTTAAATTACGTATATTGCGATATATGAAAATATAATGGGCTTACTTTGATTCAGCAGTTTCTTCTAAAAACGAAGTTTTATAATATGTAAATCTGGTCTCTACCAGCAAGTAGGGCGTTTACTTGCTGGTAGCAGCTGCAGAAAACCGCCCCCTCGTCGTGTTGATTGACAGGGCCAGCCGGGATCTCCTCCTCTGGCCAGCCCTGTCGGCATTTCAAAAATCGCGTGCATGTGTTCATTCTGCGCAGGCGCTCTGAGATGAGGAGGCTCGCCTCCTCAGAACTCCCTCAGTGCGCCTGCGCCGATGACATCACCGAAATAGAAGTCATCGGCGCAGGCGCACTGAGGGAGTGCTGAGGAGGCGAGCCTCCTCATCTCAGAGCGCCTGCGCCGAATGAACACAGGCGCGCAAATTTTGAAATGCCGACAGGGCTGGATGGAGGCGGAGATCCCGGCTGGCCCTGTCAATTAACACGACGAGGGGGCGGTTTTCTGCAGCTGCTACCAGCAAGTAGACGCCCTACTTGCTGGTAGAGACCTAATTTACATATTATAAAACTTCGTTTTTAGAAGAAACTGCTGAATCACAGTAAGACCATTATATTTTCATATATCGCAATATAAGTAATTTAACTAGCCCAAAAAAAAGACTTTAGTGGGGTGACAGAAGCCCTTTAAAAGGGGATATTCCCATATGATAAACTGGTAGCGCTAGGATATGCCATCAGTGTGATCATGGCGGTCTGATGACTGGGCCCACCCATGCAGCTCCTTTTGTCCCCTCAACCATTTTTTCCCCCTGCCCAGCTGTGCCCGACCCCACAGTGGTTATTTAAGTAGTTGGGGTCCGTTGCACTTCTGCTGTAAAGCTACCTGGTCGGGGGCACCGTTGTAAAGGGAACTTAGAAGAGCACGAAGCATAATATGCTTTATGGGAATCTGCAGTTCTGTATCCCTGCGTTATTAAAGTGGTTGTGCAGTGCAAATATATTGATCTATCCTCAGGATAGGCCATCAAGATTAGATCTGTGGGGGTCTGACTCCTTTAACCCCTGGTGTTCAGGTGTTTGAAGGGGTAAAATGAAGTCCACCAATTTAGGCTACTTTCACACTGGTGTTTTGGTTTCTGTTTGTCAGATCCGTTCAGGGCTCTCACAAACGGTCCAAAACGGATCAGTTTTGCCCTAATGCATTCTGAATGGAAAAGGATCCGCTCAGAATGCATCAGTTCAGTCTCCATTCCACTTTGGAGGCGGACACCAAAACGGATCCGTCCTGACACGCAATGTAAGTCAATTGGGACGGATCCGTTTTCACTGACGCAATCTGGCACAATAGAAATTGGATCCGTCCTCCATTGACTTTCAATGGTGTTCAAGACGGATCCGTCTTGGCTATGTTAAAGATTATCCGTTCTGAGCAGATGCAGACGGTTGTATTATCTGAACTGATCCGTCTGTGCAGATCCATGACTGATCCGCACCAAACGTGAGTGTGAAAGTAGCCTTAGAATTTTTTAGCCATAAATTTTCATGTATGTTTAACAAAATGATAAAGAATAGGACATGTTATATTATTTAATTTTTTTTGCGGGGCCATCGAACGGAGTAACGGATGTGGACAGCACTGAGTGCTGTCCACATCTTTTGTAGCCCTATTGAAGTTAATGGGTCCACACCCGAGCCGCAAAAACTGCAATTCGGAAGCGGACCAGAACTACGGTCGTGTGCATGAGGCCTAAACCTGATGAAGGAGACTTTATCTCAGAAACGCGTTTTCTCCTTGCAATGAAAGAACCTTTTATCGCTTTACAAGTTGGTCTTGGTGGGTTTGTATCAGTGAGAGTACAGAGCTGAGTGGCACTGCCACGTGTCTTCATCCGCACAATGTCTGTCACACCGTGTCAAAATAGAAACGGTAATGGTGGTGCTCGGCCAGTAAAAAGTATCAGTACAATACATAATTGGTCAGTGGCCAGATAAAGCGCTAGTCCAGCGCGAAAAGGCTGTCGCTGCTACACCCGCTGTGATAACTGCATGTATGCTCCAACCCTACTATTTTACTCATGGAGGAAAAAAGGGAGTACGTTTTTTCTACAGTGGTGAGTGCCGCCGCCTTTCCTTTCTACTGCTGAACTTGGTCGGTTTGTGCCTGGCAGTTCATCCTCTTCAGCCATGTGACACGTGACCGCTTCATTCACTTCTAAGATGATATTTTTTTTTTTTTTATAAAATGGGGGGGGTGTCTCCACTACCTTGCTATGCCTCCTTCAGTCATCTAGAACCGTAGGAAGTTCTTCAGTTTTGCAATGTTCTATAGGCACTGTTGTAAAGGTACTCTGAATGTGTGTACTGCAGGACCAGACTCGGTTTATTGTATTTTCCAGTGTATCAGTAATACTTGGAGATCAGGTTACTTCAGTGGACAGAGATAATCCAGGATATCCTCTGCTTTCCAAACGTCAGCTAATTTGTTACTCTAAGTGTATCGCATTGTTCTGCGATCTTGTGTTACTGACATGGTGGTGACCTGAAAAACATTGAAGGGGGTTTCCTGTCTTGTGCATGACACCCTGGCCATCTGCAGTGTTTCCCTTATTCAAGTTATGGGGCCGGCTGTAGTTCCCTGCAAGGCCAGATGGCAAGCAACACCGCTGTGCAGGGAGTACTTTCTAGGGTAAGGGTATGCAGTGCTCGGGGGTCAGACTCCACCGGTCATAAGGTGATAGGCCCTAGCGATATACCATACTTTTAAAAGATGGGGAAAATCTTGTAAGGGCTTTTCTTTTATTTTTATGAAATGCATGTATTTCAGCTACAGACTGGGCTATCTGGGAGGTTCAAATGGTCTGGTGTCAGCCCAGCACCAAGTTCAAAGATATATCAATCCTTTATTGGAACATGATGAAAATCTACTGTAATCCAAGGTGCATAAGGAAACTTGTTTCCAGCACCTTCATCGGGATCAATCTGAGAGCTTGTCTGCTGGATTTTACACTGAACTGGACTGAGCAGCCTGCAATATATGAGAATGCGCGCAGGCTGCAGAAGACAAATGGTGCAAAGTTGTTTCAAAGTCTGTAAGGAATTATTTTTAGCCAAGCATTCATGCATTTCAGCAAAATAATGCCACATAGGTGTCCATAACCATTCATTGTCATTTGGAAGCAATTGTGGTTGATAGATTAAGTTCCACTGTACTGTTATTTAGAAATGGTAAATTTAGAGGATTAGTCACATTAAAAACTATATATCCGTCTGCTCAGCTTTTCCTGCTCTATCATGCTGCCTGCAGATTGCATTTCATGGTGACAGGTCCTCTCTAAATTTAGTTGAAGTGTGTTGAACTACGAACTAGCTTCTTTTGTATTATAACTGCAAATCTGATGTATTTGTATAAACGTATTGGCTTATTCTAATTAGGTGGCGTCCAAAGGAGCTGGTTTAAATCCTAATGCAAAAGTATGGCAGGAAATCCCTCAAGGAAACACTGAAGTTTCTGAGACAGTCAATGGCACAGATGAGTCTTGGGATGAAGCAGTGGCCACAGCAGAACTACACACAGAAGGTTGGTCATCATGGTTTGTGTTCATCCAGACTTACTCAGATGCCCACTGCAACGCAATTGTACGTCGTGTGCTGTAAATGTAAGAAGTGAGCTCACAAGCTGAGCCTGCACCATTCGTGGTGGGTGCCGGCTGTGTAATACAGCTGTCACCTGGCCGCGATGACTGGGATCGAAGATGACTCTGATCCTGGACAATTAACTCCTCAGAAGCCACAGTCAATCTCCGATAGAAGTCCCTGTGGCGGATTCATGGAGCTCAGATTGATTTCTGTGGAGGTCTGGGGTCTTGTGAAGGACCTCAGGCCTGCCATAAGAAATTGCCTGCTGCATGGCTAGACAGGCAGACAGTGAAAATACCATAGACTGTAATAGTATTCTATTACAGTCTATGGTACAAGCAATCAGAGGATCACCTATTCAAGCCTCTTAAAAGGGATATGCCCACCTTGGACATTGGGGGCATATCTCTAGGATATGGCCCCAATGTTTGATGGGTACGGGCCTGCAGAGTGCCAGTGGGTGCACCGCACATGCGCGGCTGCTCTCCGTTGTTTTTTGTCGGACTGCTCAAACTAGCCACCCTTTTAGCACAATTTACCTACTTTTCAAGAAGGGGAGAATTAAGGAGGGACGTAGGTATAGAACAGGTATGGTCAGCCAACGCTAAAAAGCTTTGGGACGTTTGAACCACAACCTATCCATCACCAATCAATTCTATTTTTATTTTTTTTCTGGTAGTTTGAAAGAAATACCAGCTTTGGAACTTTATGTTCTAATAAAACCTTTTGTAATTTTTTTATTTTTTTTTCCCCCCGCAGGCAATCTAGAAAGTCTAAGTGAAACTTGTCAACCCCTAGAAGTAATGTATTCCCCCTCTTGTGAAGCGAATAGGAATGGCCTTCAGTTAGAGGAAGCAGCAGCAGCAAATGGAATGGACCTATTAGTTCAAGACGAACTTGGATACCAAATGTTCGAGGTTTCAGGTAAACCCACAATCTCCCCATTACATCAAGAATTAATATGGGCCAAAATGGAGCTTTCCTTTTTGTCCTAATTTATAAGCCCTCATCTGAATTGGGCATGTCATGGATCAGGCATGCTCAACCTGCAGCCCTCCAGCTGTTGCAAAACTACAACTCCCAGCATGCCCGTACAGCTATCAGCCTAAAGCAGGGAATTGTGGGAGTTGTAGTTTTACAACAGCTGCAGGGCCGCAGGTTGAGCATGCCCGTCATAGATGATTTTTATTTTTTTCTTCCTTGATTTGTTAGTTCTGAAAGTGTGAAATGTATGTACTTCCTTATTTAAAAAAAATAAAAAGCAACATTGCTGTTATGCTGAGAACCTCCAGATCCTTCCTTCCACCAGAAAACTTGTCTTATTTTGCTTTTCGCCTGTTGCTGTGAAATGAGTACTCCAACTTTATATAAATTAGGGGTGCACCGAAATTTCGGCAGCCGAAAATATCGGCCGAAAATGCACCTAATCCACTTCGGCCGATATTGTTACATATCGGCCGAAAATATGGGGTGTGGGATTTGTCACCCACCATCTGCGGGCGGGCGCCGGGCGGGCGGTTTACTTTGTCACTGCATCTTAATTTTACCTTACAATCGTGAGGCTCCAGTAACTAACAACTCTGCAGGCAGAGCGGAGGCCGGCGTAACGTCACTTACTCACGTGACGCGCCTGCTCCGCCTCCTTCATTCATAAAGTGGGCGGAGCAGGTGCGTCACGTGAGTAAGTGACGTTACGCCGCCCTCCGCTCTGCCTGCAGAGTTGTTAGTTACTGGAGCCTCACGATTGTAAGGTAAAATAAAGATGCAGTGAGTGATGCTGTGAGCAGCAGGGCCGGGGCTGTTATGGGTAGGGGGATCGGCCTATGGCACTGCTATGGGGAGGGGGGATCTGTGCACTGTTATGGGGAAAGGGATCTGTGCACTGTTATGGGGAAAGGGATCTGTGCACTGTTATGGGGAAAGGGATCTGTGCACTGTTATGGGGAAAGGGATCTGTGCACTGTTATGCCCATAACAGTGCACATATCCCCCCCTCCATAACAGAGCCACCCACAGATCCCCCTCTCCATAACAGCGCCACCCACAGATCCCCCTCTCCATAACAGTGCACAGATCCCCCTCTCCATAACAGCGCCACCCACAGATCCCCCTCTCCATAACAGCGCCACCCACAGATCCCCCTCTCCATAACAGCGCCACCCACAGATCCCCCTCTCCATAACAGTGCACAGATCCCCCTCTCCATAACAGCGCCACCCACAGATCCCCCTCTCCATAACAGCGCCACCCACAGATCCCCCTTTCCATAACAGCGCCACCCACAGATCCCCCTCTCCATAACAGCGCCACCCACAGATCCCCCTCTCCATAACAATGCCACCCACAGATCCCCCTCTCCATAACAGCGCCACCCACAGATCCCCCTCTCCATAACAGCGCCACCCACAGATCCCCCTCTCCATAACAGCGCCACCCACAGATCCCCCTCTCCATAACAGCGCCACCCACAGATCCCCCTCTCCATAACAGCGCCACCCACAGATCCCCCTCTCCATAACAGCGCCACCCACAGATCCCCCTCTCCATAACAGAGCCACCCACAGATCCCCCTCTCCATAACAGCGCCACCCACAGATCCCCCTCTCCATAGCGCCACCCACAGATCCCCCTCTCCATAACAGCGCCACCCACAGATCCCCCTCTCCATAACAGCGCCACCCACAGATGAATTTCATTCATGAAAAAGAATTATTAATAAAATCATTAAAAAAAAAGTATTTTAAAAGTATTTGGGCAAAAAGGCGGTTTCGGTTTTCGGTCAAGGGCATCCTGAATTTTCGGTTTCGGTTTCGGACCAGAATTTTCATTTCGGTGCACCCCTAATATAAATAGTTAACCATTTTATCCCCCTAACCATCTCATTAACCTTGCTGCAGCCATTTTTTATTTATTTTTTATTTCGTGTTTGTTTTTACTGTTATCCAAGAGCCATAACTTTTTTTTTTTTTTCTTTATTCACGTAATCCTTCTTTTTTTTTTTTGTGTAGGACAAGCTGTACTTTTTAATGGCACCATTTAATATTCCATACAATATATTGGGAATCTAGAGAAATTAATGGGGTGGATGTATAAAAAACAGGAATGCGCCATTCTTACAAGTTTGTTTCTGCTGTGTACAGTAAAAATGACTTATTACGGCATTTAGTAAGATTAGGCAATACCAAATGTATGTACTTTGCTTAATTAAAGACGTTGTGCCACTTATAACACTTATCCCCTATCTACTTGATGGGGAATAAGAGCGCTGTCACACATTAAGACTTTTTGATGCAGTTTTTGAAGCCAAAATCAGGCGTGGGTCATAAAAGGAGGGGAAGTATTAAATACAGAACTTTTTTTTTTTTTTTTTTTTACCTACTCCTGGTTTTGGCATTGAAAACTGCATAAAAAAATAATGAATGTGTCTGCACCCTAAGGGCTCTTTCACACGAGCGTGACGAATTGGTTCAGGATGAGTTCAGTGAAACTCGCACCATTTTGCAAGCAAGTTCAGTCAGTTTTGTCTGCAATTGCGTTCAGTTTTTTCCACGCGGGTGCAATGCTTTTTTTGGCACGCGATAAAAAACTGAAGGTTTACAAACCACATCTCTTAGCAACCATCAGTGAAAAACTTATTGCATCCGCAAGCAAGTGCGAATGCAATGCGTTTTTCACTGAACCCCCATTCACTTCTATGGGGCCAGGGCTGTGTGAAAAACACACAATATAGAACATGCTGCGTTTTTCACACAACGCAGAACTGATGCATGAAGAAAACGCTCATGTACACAGACCCATTGAAAAAAATGGGTCAGGATTCCGTGCGGGTGCTATGCGTTCATTGCACCCGCGCAGGAAACTCGCTCGCGGGAAAGTGGCTTAAGTGTTTTGATCAGGATCCGACAACGAAGGCCTTCAGGGATCACAAAAATAGTTGTACGTAAGTGCTACTGAAATGCCCTTTGAGAACGGAGTGGCGGTCCTCTCTATTCACTTCTGTGGACCTGCTGCAAGTGCTGTCCCATAGATGTGAATGGAATGGAGGAGTCATTCTCATTGTCCAGTTCAACAGCACTTACAAATCCTCATGATCACGGGGGGGCGGCAGTCGGACTGCCAACAATCAAACACTTGTTCCCCATCCTGCGTATAGGGGATAAGTGTTACTAGTGGCACTAATTTAACTACAAAATATAATAATAAGGCAGATTTTTCACAGTTGAGTTGCATGCACAGAATTCACAGGAGCAGACTTGAGTTTCTGGTGTAAGTTATAGTAAAACTGGCGGTCTATGCTAAGCCCTGCCCCCTTCCACAAAACCCTCTAAAATGGCGCAAATATAGCTTGCGCTGTAATTTGCAACTTAATGCCACATAGTGGCATAAAAACATTGATGTCCTCCATAGTTTTTATAGTGGCAGCGAAATGGATGAGATTTTAAATCTCCTGCACACGCTGTGGGGTGTCTGTAATGAAATCTGCACATAGCTTGTAGCGCAGTACGGTTTTTAAAAAATTGACTTTTTAACTTTTCTTCATGAAGGTGAAAGCACTTCAACTGTTCCACAGGCTGTTTCTGCCGAAGATCTGAAAGAATGTCTTAAGAAACAATTAGAATTTTGCTTTTCAAGGTAAGTAGAACTAGGCTGAGTAATGTTTTGTATTAACCTATTAAAGAGTAACTAAACTTTTGTCTTTGGTAAAATTCTCCTAATGACCTAATAATACTTTTTGAAATGTACTTTAATGCGTTTTTAATTGAGATCCCCTCCTAAAGTGAGCCTAAAATCCACTCTTCTGTACACCACTGACTCTTTAGTGGAGTATGGGCAGGAGCGCACATTGCTGCTTCTGCCCCCCTGGAGGCTTACTAAATGCTGGCATAGCACATGGATACCCTGTAACCATGTACTATGCCAGGATTAGCTGAGCAGAGAAGGCTCCTGCCTGTTCCTGCTTCGCTAAGAGTCCTGCATGGTTGCTCTTGGCTTAGCAAAGCAGGCAGGAGCCTGCTCCGCTCAGCTAATCCTGGCATAATATGTGGTTACAGGGTACCAATGTGCTATGCCAGCATTTTGTAAGCCTCCGGGGGGCACCGGCAGGAGCAGCAATATGCACTCCTGCCTGTTCTGTGTGCCCCATTTATAAAGTGCATAGTCCGTACATCGCTGACAAGTCAGTGGTGTGGAGAAAAGTGGATTTTAAGCGCAAAGGGAAAGGTGCTCTTTGGGGAGGGGGGGGGATATCTCTATTAAAAAATGCATTAAAGTACATTACAAAAAGTATTGGACATTTTACAAAAAAGTTAAACGTTTAGCTACGTTAGTGGAAGGTGCAAGAAATTGTTTATTTTATGTTCTAAATGTTGGTACATTTTATATTTTCTGCTGCAGAGAGAACCTATCTAAAGACTTATATTTGATGTCACAAATGGATAGTGATCAGTTTGTACCTATATGGACAATAGCAAACATGGAAGGAATAAAGAAGCTGACCACTGATATGGACCTGATTGTGGAAGTTCTGCGCTGTAAGTAGTGACACCTTGTGTTTGGATACCTTTGCTTTTCCTTTGTTAGGCTACTTTCACACTTGCGTTAGGAGCGGATCCGTCTGGTGTCTGCTCAGACTGATCCGCTCCTATAATGCAAACGATGGTATCCGTTCAGAACGGATCGGTCTGCATTATATTTCAGAAAAAAATCTAAGTGTGAAAGTTAGTCAGACGGATCCGTCCAGACTTTGCATTGAAAGTCAATGGGGGACGGATCCGTTTGAAATTGCACCATATTGTCAACTTCAAACGGATCCGTCCCCATTGACTTACATTGTAAGTCTGGGCGGATCCATTTGGCTCCGCACGGCCAGGCGGACACCCGAACGCTGCAAGCTGCGTTCGGGTGTCCGCCTGCTGAGCGGAACGGAGGCCAAGCGGAGCCAGACTGAGGCATTCTGAGCGGATCCGCATCCACTCAGAATGCATTAGGGCTGGACGGATGCATTCGTGGCCGCTTGGGAGAGCCTTCAAGCGGAACCCGGAACGCAAGTGTTGAAAGTAGCCTTAATCTCAGCACATCTCTGTGCTTAGGGTTGTGGTCATGGAATGCTTGGACTTCGGCTCTTGTGCTGCTTGTGATCTTTGGTTGGCATCTACGTTTAGCTGGTGGCACTCTATCATTTTATTGCTACGTAACATTTTGCTGTAGGTTGGCAGTAATGCTGCTTATATAACCGTTTCTATTTTTGTCCTAGCTACTCCTGTGGTACAGGTTGATGAAAAAGGAGAAAAAGTGCGACCAAACCATAAGCGATGTATAATAATTCTACGTGAAATCCCAGAAACGACTCCTGTGGAGGTACAGTGCCTCAGAATCTGCTGAAGTAATGCTGATGTGGTTACTTAATATTTAGTGTCTCTGCCATCCAGATGTGAATTATCTACTTTACACAAATAACCCTGCCAGCTTGTCATGGTACAAATTCCTGCTAGGGCAGGGCTTGACAAAATTCCTTGGAATCTAGGAGCTAGCTAAAAAAGTTAGGAGCAGTCTTTTTTTTAATTTTTTTTTTTAACCTTTTATAAAGCATTATTTTTGTCGCTGAAAATAACACCTCTTAAATTTAACATATAAAGAAGTCTAGAACCAAACAACATGGGCATTAACAAGATAATGAACATATTATAATGACACCAGAATATTTTTATGAAATAGATCCTTTTTTTTTTTTTTCCGTTTGCTTTTTGTGGCCATGAACATGCCTTGTATTTTAGAATTAAAGTACCAATAGTCAACAGCCTTTGCAGGATCAAACTCCTTCACAGATGGTCCTTTCATGTTGATCATTAACAAATCACCTAAACTTTCTTGCTGCATTGATGATCTGAACTGATTTTCATTTTCTGAAGTCCCAAAGAAAGATGTTTGCATTTTAGTACGTTATTACTTATTGGCATGATCACCCCAAAAATTATTTCCTTTTTTTTAAAAAGCACCGCACCCCTTGTTAGTATGCCTGAAGTATACATGTACTGCGGGCAGCGTACAGAACCGTGCGCACATGTACCGCGGGCAGCGTACAGTGATCGGGCACGGCGGGTCCATGTAACTTTCCCTGCCAGACTGTCCGAGAAGTCCACGTAAAGGCAGCGGAGTGCCGAGAGTGCCCAATGTGAGGGCAAATAGCCAGGCGCCAGTACAAAATTCCTGATCAGCATGGCGACCTGGCGCCTGGGATTTGTCGTGCCCTGTGCTAGGGTATCTTTTACCACACCAAATCCATCTCGGCACCCCTCCTTGTTCAGTGTCTAGTAGTATTTGGGGGGGTTCTGCGCACCTTACTGTACAAGGTCTGACTTTTGCCAACATTGAGGGGAATTCATTGCTGCATAGCTCCTGAAAATCACAAAATCCTGACCATGGTTAGACTAGACCTTTTGCAAAAATTCCAACACCCCAAGGATGACTGCCATTTTGTTTTTTAAAGGGATTCTGTCAGTCATATTTTCGATACAGAGCTGTTCATTTCATCATATGTCTCCTTTATCTAAATAAAAATGCCCCCACCTGTCATTTTATTTTTGGTAAAAATCGCTCTTATGTATGCCAATTACCTTCATAAGGTCCCCAAGGGGCTTGTTCCTCTGGCCGTTGGAGACCAGCTACGCCCCGCTCTGCTTTTTTTTTTTTTTTTAATCCAGGTGAATCGCGCATGCGCCAGCTTTCTGCGCAGAAAGCTGGCGCATGCACGATTTCCCTAGATGAGGCTGCTGCCAAAACACCGCGTGGGCCCTGACGGTAACATTGGCGCATGCACGAGGTTACGGCGCACTGCCAAAAACAGGAGTGAATAATTAACAGCAGGGCAGCACTGGGCTCCAAGATAAGGGGCGTGGCAGGGCGCCAACAGCCAGAGGGACAGCCCTTTGGGCACCTTATGAAGATAATTATCATATAAATAAAAGCGTTTTTTTTTTTTTTTTGTTATAAAAAATGAAATGACAAGTGGGGATAAAATTTGTATATTTTTATTTAAATAAAGGAGACTGATATGAACAGCTCTGTATTGAAAATCTGGCTGACGGAATCCCTTTAAATCTAGGAGCATAATGTTTGATGGTTTATCCAGTTTTCTCCATGTAGTCCCGGACTAAAATTTGGAGATTGCAGCGCTAGTTCCTAAAGTGCATTTTGTTGGTTATGTAGGCAATCCTGAGTTGAGGTAGCTGCCAGCATTTGTTCCGTTCCCCCCCCCCCCCCCCCCCCCCAGGGGTTTTCCTACTAGCACTACTTATCTCCTATCTGTGCCTGATCGCCAGGTGTCCTAATGATGGAAGCCCTTCTCCCACAAAAATAGAAGACTCTAGAATACCCTAGGACAGTGGTGGTGAATGTAGGCAGGCTATTATAGCTAAATGATATGGAAGATATACTATATATGACTGTAGTATTCAGGGAAATTGCCGTGTTGGCAATTTGCGATTTATATGTGGGTTTTGGGTTATAGTTTAGCCACTCGGCCTGTAAAAGGTTCGCCATCACTGCCCTAGGAGAATGGAGTGTGCGGTGGTGTGCATGCATATTGAGCACCATTTACTTCTATGGAACTGCGGAGTACGGCATTTGGTGCTATTAGGTGGAGTCGGTGGGTGTATCGCACATAAGACAGAGCGAGGGAGAAAAGGTTTCATTGTGTGTAAGGGTACCAGCCATGAACAATGCAGACTGACAGAACAGTGCGCTCTTAATGGCCTAAGCCTGCTATGGCCCATGCAGCCACGCAGTAATATCTGACTGGGGTTGTTTCTGGTTTTCTGAAAACCCCATTTATACGGATGGGGAAAGATATTTCTGCAACATCCTTTGGCAGACATGATTATATTACTACTTTTTAATCCTCCCATGATTGGATATTTAACATCTAACTATCACTTTGGTATCTTACAGGAGGTTAAAGCACTATTCGATAATGAAAATTGTCCAAAAGTGATAAGTTGTGAGTTTGCTCACAACAATAACTGGTATGTTACATTCCAGTCTGACACTGATGCACAACAGGTGAGATGGGGTGTGGTTCTATTTTGGGATATTTCCATAGGTTCCAAGTGTACAGCATATGGGTGCGTCTATGGATTGTCTCATGAAGACGAGCCCTGTCGTGAGCCCTGTTAGCTGCAGCTTCCCACTGCAAAATTCTTGACTAGAGTTGGATCTGAGGCCTCAGGGGGTGACATGCTAAAAGCGGTTGTCCGCTTTCTGTAGGAAAACATGGCCCACATTTACGAAGCAACTTATGCCAGGGTGTGATTAAACATCTGCAAACAAAATAAGTTGCAGATGGTGCAAGTAAGACAAATTACTGCAAGGACTGCATTTTTTGTCATTAACCAGATTTGCAAGGTGACAAGGAAAGGAAGCATAGTTTCTAAGGTTTCTTTGCAGTTTAAGGCCTGTTTTACATGCCGCATTCCAAGTACACTAATGTGTCTGTGACGGAGAGTTCTGATCTGACGGAGGCTCAACTAAATCTATGATGCTTAGTTTGGGTCAGTAGAGCCATGGTCGGGCCGGCACACTTAGGAAAGTGCTCCTGTAATAATCTGATGAAACTGGCCTTAATAGTTTAAGAGGAATACCTGAAAATGTCACAAATTTTTCCGCACCTGCTAATGTTGGGCGTTGGTTTTCCAAAATGCCACAAATTTATGCAGTGCTCGGTCTGCAAAAATACATATCTCCGTTACAGAGAGTGACATAAGATATGCCAATTTAATGGGTCAATGAGTTCTATCTAAACAGAATACTACCTGGGTAGATGAGAAAGCTTAGTAGAAACATCTTTCAAAAGAAATAGTGCATCCCCACCTATTTCTTGGTTGAACTTGATGGACATAGGTGTGGTTTTTATTTTATTTTTGTCAACAGTGTTAAAAGGGTTGGCCGGTTTCTTATATTGATGTCCTATCAACTTCCAACACCCCCCCCCCTGCAGATCAGCTGTTTGAAACCTGAAAGAGAGCGCTGCATTCTCTTCACTGTTTACCTGCTTGACATCGCAGCGATGAGCAGGTGTAATTACATCTCCTCGGTCCCATTTAATTCAATGGGAAGGAACAAACTGAGTGGAACTGCTCCTTCCCATTGACGTGAATGGGACGGAGGAACTGTAATTCGACCTGCTTACCACTGCGACATCGATGGCGAGCAGGGAAACGGTGAAGAGAATGCAGCATGAGCACTGCGTTCTCTTCAAACTGCTGATGGACGAGGTCCTGGGGGTCGGACTCCTGCCGATATATTGACATATCCTGAGCATGTAGCTCCGTAAATAATGCTTGTAAAATACAGCAATTTATAGTCCATATTGCAAACGTTAATTTAATATTCTAAAATACTACAACACCATTTCTGGTAGCTTGTTGTCTTGTGTATACTCACTACACAACACTATTCTCACACCCACAGGCTTTTAAATATTTAAGGGAAGAAGTTAAAACATTTCAGGACAAGCCAATAATGGTAAGATCATGTTTTCCTTTTACTGGTTAATATATGATTTTTATAAATTATACACACACTTTTTTATTAACTTTTCCACTGCAAACTTTATTAATTTCTTTCCATATTTTTTTTTTTTTTGCTTTTTAATTTCAATGGCCAATGTGCTTTGATTGAAGACCAGCACAGTCTCAGGCAGTCTTGTTAATTACATACTGCCTGACAGTCCCAGTAGCGCACAGAATGTCAGCCGTGGCTTAGTATTACGGTTCTAAAGTTAGGCTGACTGCAGAGAAGGGGCTAGCTATCTGACTACAGGGCCACTATTCCATTCTTCTCATTAATCAGATTCTGAAATTTTTTCCTTAACCGAAGGGGTGTTCACATCTGTGTGATCAGAAAGTGATACTGGACAAAATCATGCAGAATGCAGCCCTATGTTTTGTTTTCCCAGTTAAATTTTGGAAATTATGACGGAAACGCAACACAGCGCGGTTATAGGCAGTGAGGTCCATCGGGCACTGTTGGTCAAGGAACAGATCTGCCACTGCCATCTTTTCATTGTTCTGCTCCTGCGATGGAGCAGATCAGTGGAAAGGAACAGTGAAGATGTGAACAGAGCCTCACAGGTTGGGTGTGAGGGAGCCAGTCTCAACACTGCTGCTTGTTTTTCCATCCTCCAGGCAAGGATAAAAGCCATCAACACGTTCTTTGCGAAGAATGGATATCGAACGGTGGACTCGAATGTGTACAGTCAGCCCGTTCAGACACAAGCACAGTTTCATTCTCCACTCTTTATGCAGCCTGTATATAGTCCTCATCAACAGTATTCACTCTATAACCTTGTGCCTCAGACATGGTCTCCAAACCCAGCACCTTACTTTGAAACACCACTGGTAAGTAGCCATACATAATAACTAAATGTCCGTGTGTCAAGTGTGGCCCAGTGATGAGAACATGCGCTTGAGAGAAAAAGGTCCACATTCATTTACATGAGATTGTTAAATTCTAATGTAGATTTAGTTTTAATCTACAGATTCAGACACCAGGGATGGCTTCCATTTCTGGTCCCTGAAGTTGAAAGGCTTTTTTTTTTAAATTCCTCTCGGTTAATGAATGTTGGGCCATCTCTGTGATTGGAAGATTATGAGATCTGAGGGCCTTGATTACTATGTTCACCATCTGTATTTGCTATAGTGTTATTTATATGTAATTCATCTGCTGGCTGGGCCCGCTGCAAATCCTCAACTGGAGCACATTTTTGTTTTTAGCGGCCCCTTCAAAATATATATATTTCCCCCTATGGTATTCATCTTGGGGAAATTTGGACATTTTAAGGTTTTTGGTTTCTTTCTTTTTTTGCACAGAAAAAAAAACCTTCTATAAAAAAATATAGCTAATCAAATACCTAGATTTTTAAAATTTTGTGTACTTTACATACAAATTTACTATTGCTATTGGGTTAATTAGCAGTCTGCAGTCTGACAGTTAATTTTATAGCCAGCAGGTGGCGGTCTTGCATAAGGAAAAAGCGCTCCATCGGCTTTTGGGTTTTCCAATGTTAGACGCTTGTAGCAGAATGCTACAAGCATCTATTACTGCCTGACTGCTCCCCCAGGTCACAGCACATCTCCCTGTGAAGGCCTGCATTTATTTCAAATACAATACGTCATTTTTGTTAATAGAATATAGAACCTTGATGTAGACATTCTTTCCTCATCTTCTCCATTCAGACCAGACCTCCACAATGACTTATTACCAGTCTTGTTTATGCAGAGAGCTGTCTTAGATGCTTAATTTTTCCATCATCCACCCCCTCCTGATGCCCCAATATTGTGCCTGCTGTCCTTCCCATTGCCCACAAAAATAGTGCCATACAAATGGTCCCCCCATAGTATAAATGCTCCCCGACTGCTCCCAATAGTAATAGTGCCCCTACAGTACATCTAATAGTGATAATGATCCTCAAGATTTCCACCATTAAAACCAATGTCCTCCTAATTTTGCCCAATAATGATGACCCCCACAGTACGCCCTGTAATATCATTGTGCCCTCTGTAGAAATATGGCCTGCATTATTGCCCCCAGCAGTACCAAGGTCAAGCTATAGGGTCACCCTACTAAGCTCTATACTAGTGGGATGACCTATAGAGCCACGTAGTAATAAAGCCCCTTATAGTGTCCCCAGTAGTTATAAAGCCCCCTGCCACAGTGTTTATGGCCCCCTTAGTAAAATCACTATAACAATGTGCGCTGTGTCTCTGGCAGCGTAATGATTTGATTACGAATGCTTGAATCAGGATTCAGGTATTTGTGATCATGCCATCACACTGCGTAAGACCCGATGCAGGAGGTGTACTGCCTCATAGGCTTCAATCCTAGTGGCCTGCGGCCTTTGAATCGTGGGGATGGGGAGCCATTGGCTTTCATGGCCCACTAAACAGCTGTCCCCTCAGATGCTGGTTGCGGGTTGCCGATAGTTGCCTCAGGGGCCACGTGTTTGATACCCCTGTTTTAGACATAGCCATGTTAAAGGAGTTGTCTGGGCATCACTCGGGGTGTTTAAAAATAAAGAATAAACCATTAATTGAACTTGCGCAGTCGCTCAAATTCTCCCGTCCAGGCTGTGTAGACCCAGCTGCAGCAATGACGTCACATTGACAGCGTGTGACTGCTGCGGTGTTCAGTTTCTTTAGAAAATTTAGACAAGCCCTGTAAGGGCTCGTGCACACGAACGTATTTTCTTTCCGTGTTTTTATTTTTTTCTGCAGACCTTATACGGATCCATTCATTTCAATGGGTCCGCAAAAAAAGTAAGTTACTCCATGTGCGTTCCGTAAAGAAATAAAACATGTCCTATTGTCTGCATTACGGACAAGGATAGTACTGTTCTATTAGGGGCCAGCTGTTTCGTTCTGCAAAATACAGACGTTATCCGTGTTTTTTGTGGACCGCAAAAAGACGTACGGTCGTGAGCATGAGGCCTAACAATGTTTTTCTTTCAGTGTACCAAAGACAAAACACGCGTCTCCAACCTCATAAACCAGACTGACATTGCTAGTTATCAATAACTTGGTTGTCTCTCACTTTTTAGAGATTCTCCAACTCACTGAATACTAATATATATATATATATATATATATATATTTTATTTTTATTTTTTTTCTCCTGCAGGCTCCGTTTCCAAATGGCGGTTATGTTAATGGTTTTAATTCTTCAGGCTCTTACAAAACAAATGCTGCTTTAAGTATAGGTCGACCTTTTCATAGAAACCGGTAGGTACAAGCTCCGCACTTTCACACTTGTGTATTTTTAAGAAATAAATTAAATCTGTGCCTCTAGTCTACAAATCCTATAATATGGCCAAATGACATAAGTGGTAATGGCCTATGGATGTATTGCAGAACTGTGATGTAACCTCTCCCATTGAGTTTTGGATATTGCTTCTAAGTCTGTACGTGAGCGTTGCATGAGTGCCAAAATACATTTTTATGGAATTGTTGTGACAACAGATCCCAGCTTTACTGGAAAGGGCCAGTTATACATCTGCACACAGGATTGAAATTCAGCGGTACAGACAAAGGGAGCTTGCTTTAGCAGTGCCTGCTGCTTTTGTATAAAACCGTCTGATGGGAGCTTTCTGGAATGGTTCGGCTCGCTTCTCATTTCTGACAGTAATTTGTAGGGTCATTTAGGGTCATGAAGCGGACACTGCACTAATATCCAGCGTCTGCAGTAATTTTTGCTTGCGTGGATAGAACTTGTTTTTTGCTGCTTTGCAACGCAGTGCAAGTTGCAGCTGTGACGGTTCTATACCTGCCCTGCCAAATGAAGTTGTGCGGCTTATTTTTTCTTTTGAAAGATGAACCCAACATAAGTTTTATTAGTGGTTAATCACTAGATGTGGTTGGTAATGATCGTATGATACAAAAGTCATATTTCTCGCTCGTATCATAGAAAATACCATGGGTGTATAGCTGCTGCCACTAGGAGGCGACACTAAGCAAAAAAGTGTTGGCTCCTCCTCTCAGCTAAACTCCTACAGACACTGAGCTAATCCGTTTTAGCTTGATGTCCGTAGGAGGCAGACCTCCCTGCTTTGCAGGTCTGCATTTATTTTTATTTTTCCTCCATTTTTGTATTTTTCTTTCCTTTTAGCTGGGCTGATGGCAGTCTCCAAGCTGCCTGCGTTCCCACCCAAGAGACGGGAGTGCAGGGGGGTCCTCAAGCCCGCTGCTCGTTCCTGGTGTCCAGGAGGCAAGGAGAACCAGAGGTTCCTAAAGCCTCTGTATCCCACCAGCTTTCGGGTCACCAGGTCAGGCCTCCACTAAGTCCCCTCTGTTACCAGTGTAGCTTACCTCTCCAAGGGGTAACACGCCGAAGCTGTGAATATCCCCCACGGAGGCCTGCTTACCTTCCCCTGTGGCCTCAGTTTCGGCAGGTGTCCCTCT
Organism: Bufo bufo; assembly: GCF_905171765.1. Classification (NCBI taxonomy): domain Eukaryota; kingdom Metazoa; phylum Chordata; class Amphibia; order Anura; family Bufonidae; genus Bufo; species Bufo bufo. The sequence continues at coordinate 595,701,337 of NC_053391.1, forward strand.
CCCAGCGTATAGGGGAGACTTCATGTCAGGCCACCTTCTGCTTATTCCCAGCCTTCTGGTCCATGTCCATCCAGCTCCCCGTAGCAGTTCCCAGGCTCCCGCCCGGGGTATGTCGCAGGTTTGCGCTCCTGCTCCGCTGTACTAGAGGCCCCGACTCTGCTGCCTACATAAGGCTGTAACTTCAAAGCTGTTTCAGAGCATGAAATTTTCACGCCATTTCTTCCTCGCACCAGAGACAGCTGGGGGTTTAGATTTGAGCTGTATGTAATTAAAAGCTATATATATTAACCCTCAGAGCTATCTGGTCCTGTTCTAGATCTAGTTCCCACTGCCATTCCATAGTCAGAGTTCTTACCACTACAGCTGGATGCTCGCACTACTGCTGGATACATACGTCCGGTAGCGCTACTTTCCTTCCATAAGCGGCAGTTTTGCACTACCGCTGAATACCGCACTACCGCTGAATACCGCACTACCGCTGAATACCGCATTCCCTGTAGTTCCATAAGCGAAGTCGGTTCACTACTACTGGATTCTGTAGGTCCTGTCACATTCCCCTCCTTCCTTAGGCGGAATATGTGCGCTTACCACTGGACCCTGTACATCCTGTTGCATTCCACTCCTTCCATAGGCAGAGTAATTCCACTTGTACTGGATGCTGTACTGCCTGTGGCATTGCCCTCCTTTAGGCAGAGTAATTGCATTTTCACTTGATACAGTAGTCTGTAGCATTACCCTTCCTCCATAGGCAGAGTACTTGCACTACCACTGGATACTGTACAGCCCATAGCATTGTCTTCCTCCATAGGCAGAGTAATTGCACTTCCACTGGGTACTGTACAGCCTGAAAAATTACACAGCTTCCATAGACAGGGTAATAGCACTTCCATTGGGTACCGTACAGTCCGTACCATTTATTCTTTCCATCAGCGGAGTAATTCACTACCTCTGGAAGCTGTCCTATCTGTCGCATTTTCCATCTTTCTTAGGCCTCATGCACACGAACGTTGTTTTGGTCAGCATCCGAGCCGCAGTTTTTGCGGCTTGGATGCAGACCGATTTACTTCAATGGGGCCGCAAAAGATGCAGACAGCACATCCGTTCCATGGTCTTCAAAAAAATATATAACCTGTCTTTTTTTTACTTTTTTTTTTCTTTTCTCAGTTTTGTGGACAAGAATAGGCAGTTATATTAATGGCTGTCCGTGCCGTTCTGCAAATTGCGGAACGCACACGGACGCAATCTGTGTTTTGCGGATCCGCAATTTGCGGACTGCAAAACACAACTGTCATGTGCATGGGGCCTTAGGTGGAGTAATCGCTTGAATGTTGACTACTGCGACTACCCTCTCAGTACTTCCTTGTCGCATTTGCTTCCTGTTCCATGGATGGTCTATTGCTAGACTCTGTCCTTACAGTCGCCTTATCCCCCGTCATAGGTTGTATTTTGGCACTACTCCTGGATACTGTGACTACACCACACTATCCCCTTCCTCAGGTAGTCATTGTATGGATTGGATTGGTGTCGGGCGCCTACGTGGCAGCCTCTGTCTTCCCGGTAGGACTGTAGCTGACAGGCTGACGCTCAGCGTCCATTCTGTCAGTAGGTGGAACGTCGGCACTACTTGCCAGTTTTCTTCCTTCTCAAGTGGAGAGATGCGTCAGCACCATTTTCTTGGTGACTACTGCGGTTTGGCCTCATTCACAGGGGGAGCCTCCTCTGGCCCTGGAGACCGTAGTTGTGCTATGGCTTCCCCCGATAAGGCAGCCTTGTGCTGGCTAGAGTTTCTGGCTACTCCTGTTCCGTGGCTACTGTGACTCTGTCCCGTGTGTGTGTGTTTTTATTTTTATTTTTTCTGCATCCCTTTTCTCCATGTGGAGTATCGGCCCTGGTGTTTTGTGCGGTATCTGCACGCTATTCCTCCTAGGCGTGGAACCTTCTCGCTAGTAGTAGCTGTGATTGTGCCTACATTTCCTTATCACAGGTGGCACTGTGCTCATGTTCTGCCATCACCGGGTGCGATAGATCCTCCAGGCCTTATATGTATGGTGTTCCTGAGGTGCTGGCGGACAGGTACTTTTATTCCCTATAGTGCAGTCATCTGCCAGTAACATGACATGCTGCAGCTGGTGGGTTTGCTCACTTCTCATGAGTATTAGTACTGTTTTCTGTGCATGGTATAACCTGCCGATTTCTGTGGCGATGGCTACGCTCCTTCTTTCCTTCACATGTAGTGCATTGCCTCTACCATCTACTACGGTGACAGCATCAGCATTGCCTCCTTGTGGTTTTGGGTATGCCCTTATTCAGTTTGCATATGTGAATTGTTTCCATGGCTCCCCTCCCCGGGTAGAGCGGTTGTACTGTCCTTGTTGTCACCCCTAAATGCTGGTTCCCTATTGAGCCGCATCAGCCTCTTCTATGGGAGTTCAGGACCACCTTTCTAGTGATCAGTGGGGTGGGCAATACATATCAAATATGGGACAACCCCTTTAGGTGTGTATATGGAGGATGATGAAGGTAATTGATGGGCCTCCTTATTCTGTATCACTTAATGGTAGGTGTGTAATACATTTCTCATTCTTTTCAGCTTCCTTTCAAATCGGCAAATTGGAGTTTAGGGAGAGAAACCATTACTGCCGAGAGCATTTCTGGTTCAAAAAGTTGTGCATGTGACCCGTTTTAAATATCATTTTTGTTGCATGAAAACTATAAGACGGATGTAGACCTAGAGCACATCAGATAGACATCCATAATCTTGTGGGTGTGCAGTTTATGGACGTTTGCTTTATTTTACAGCTTTTGCACCTGAAAGATATTTGTGTCAACCTGAATAGGATTTAGTCTCGTTTATGGGTGATCATGTCATGATTGTGTTAAGGTCCTTTTACATGGGACGACAGAGCAGCAGATTGTCAGGAAGGGAGCGTTCCTTCCCATCAATCTGCTACTCGCTGATGGAAGAGACAGCTGTATTTCTATGAAGTGATCTCCTCCAGAGTATGGTGAGAAGTGATCACTAATGCCATCGCTCTTCGTCCTACTGACTAGTTTGCCAGCATCAGGTCATGTTTACACGGTATGATCTGCTGCCGGCAAACGGCGTTTTTTGTTTGCACAAATGATTGGATTACCTGATGATTGAGCGTTTCGCGTAATCAGTGGTTCATTTAGGCTAGTTTCACACTAGCGGCAGGGGACTCCGGCAGGCTGTTCCAGCCGGTGAACATCCTGTCGGATCTGTCCTGCCGCTAGTTCACGTGTGCCCCCGGACTGCCGCTCCGTCCCCATTGACTATAATGGGGGCGGAGTTGCAGCGGCACAGCAAGAGGCAGCCGGACTAAAAGTACTGCATGCAGTACTTTTAGTCCGGCTGCCTCTCGTCATGCCACCGCCGGAACTCCGCCCCCGCTCCCATTATAGTCGATGGGGACGGAGCGGCAGTCCGGGGGCACACGTGAACTAGCGGCAGGACAGATCCGACAGGCTGTTCACCCACCGGCACAGCCTGCTGGAGTCCCCTGCCGCTAATCTGAAAGTACCCTTACACTGCCAGATTAAGTTTTGGATTCTCGGCCCATGTAAAGGGCCATTTAAGCAAATTACACACAGATAATGCTTGGACAGGGATTTCAATCAGTTTTTCTAGGCAAAAACCAAAAGTGGAGCCTATACAGAATTGAGGTATAATGGGAAGATTTCCACTTTTGTGTTTTTGACCCACACTTGGTTTTACCTCACAATCCCTCATCAAACTCAGTGTGAAAGCGGCCTTAGATCTCATCTCCATTCTAAATATTTGAGGTTTTTTATTCATGCAGTTCATGTTCAAGGATTAGTAATGGCATCTATTCCTGGTCCTTGATGTGGACTTCTTCTGTTGGCTTGCAGAATGTAATGTTAATATTTTTTTTTATCCCTGTCTTCCATTAGTGGGAAGCCTCAATTCCGATCATCTCCAAACTCTTCAGAAAGAACTGCTGAGGGTGGCACTACAACCATCGTACCATTAGTTGATGTCCATATAAACAGACCCAGCTCTCGTCCCTTCCCATCAGATCGGCACATCACATCTTTAACTGGACATCAGGATGTTTTTTCTAAGGACTCTTTACATCTAGAACAGAATGGTACCGATGGAGGTGCTCGGGGGAGGTGAGTAGCATTTAAGTGTACTGCAGTTTTTTGTTCTGTTTAGGGTGCCGTATATCAATTTTCTTCTGTTTTTTTTTTTGTGACTATTTTTTATTTATATACAGTTTTTCATAGTTCTCCTAGGGAACTACAGCAATGAATCACTAGATTTCTTTTCTAAGCCTCCAATGCCATAGGCACAGGCAGGCTCTCCATAGGAACTAATGTGCGGCAGCCTCCTGTCACTCAGAAGGATAGGTGCTGAATCACACATGCTCTGGCTTTCCCCATCCTTGCCAGGGGGATACAAACACACCTGGAACCACATGCTTCACGGCATATGTAGGTGCGAAAAAGCCGGGTCACATTTGACCATTGCATCTGAAGGGTTAAAATTCAGTGATCGGCATTACCGTCAGTCGTGGACATCAGCCCCGTGTGCCTGCGGTCTAAAACAGCAGGCACCCAGGGCCATGGCACCCGCTGCAAGCGTTAGCAGGCTCCATATTTAAAGTCCCAACTGCCGACCTGTATGTATGTGTTCAGTTTAGACACTGCTTATTACAGAAGTGATCCGATTTTTCTCTACGGTTTCTTGCAGGAGAAATATCTTCAGAGGTAGACGAAGAAGAGATGATGATCGCACTTCAGTAAGTGTTTTTTTTTTTTTTTGTGTGTTTTTTTTTTGTTTTTATTCTCCCCCTACACGTCAAGTCTTGATTCGGGCTAGCACTGCAAATGCAATTCTATCAACCCTGGTGAATGTGTGACCTTTTTCCAGCTATTTGAAATTGTGTTGGGCTACTTTCACACTAGCGTTTTGACTTTCCGTTTCTGAGATCCGTCATGGGCTCTCAAAAGCGGTCCAAAACTGATCAGTTTTGTCCTAATGCATTCTGAATGGAAAAGGATCCGCTCAGAATACATCAGTTTGCCTCCAACAGTCTCCATTCCACTCTGGTGGCAGACACAAACGCTGCCTGCAGCGTTTTTCTATCTGCATTGTGGTGGTGAGCAAGATGGATCAGTTTTCTGACACAATAGAAAACGGATCCTTCCCCTTTTGACTTTCAATGGTGTTCAAGACTGATCCGTCTTGGCTATAGAAGACATAATACAACCGGATCCGTTCATGACGGATGCATGCGGTTGTATTGTAATGGAAGCGTTTTTGAAGATCCATGACTGATCTGTAAACGCTAGTAGCCTTATTCTCAATATTTCCCCTGTATGTGTAATATGAGAGAAATGTGCGATTGAGAAGACTCATAAGATCACAAATGCTATTAGCCCAGCAGACCCCGGTTTGCATACCTTTTTGTTTAGGGTGCTTTTACACGACCGTATGTATTTTGCAGTCTACAAAACACGGATGACATCAGTGTTGCGTTTTTATTTAGATTTTTTATTTTTTTTAAGGCGGATCCATTGTAACAATGACTAGTCTGCAAAATGTATAAGAATAGGATGTGTTCTATCTTTTTTTGCGGGACTGTGTAACGGACATACGGTTGCGGGCAGTACACAGTGTGCTGTGCATTTTTTTGCTGACCCATTGAAATGAATGGGTCCGCATCCAATCCGCAAAAATACGGTTGTGTGAGTGAGGCCTTATTGGTATTTTGTTAAAAGTAATTTCTCGTTTAGACTAGAATCTCATGACTGACTTTCATGTCTCATATCTGATATTGTACGGCCCAGTGATGATCAAGTATCGCGCTTAGAGGGAACATGGCTGGCGTTCAGAAGTCTGAGCTTCTCTCATCACATTTTCATTCTTTCCTCATTTCTTTCTTTTCCATCTAACCTCTTTCTCATTGCTGTCCACTTTGCTCAGGCCCTGTCCGCTTGGCTTCTCAATGATTGCAAGATTATGAGATCTGAGGGCTACAATAATGTAAAGCTTATGACTGTGCGGTGGAATCCATCTCTACATGCACACCCCTTGCAGTTTGTTGATTTTTGCATTATTTGTTTCAGCGTCCGCTGACTACAATGGAAGAAATTGCACCGACACCAAAGTTTGACTTGCTGGCATCTAATTTCCCTCCATTGCCAGGAAGTGTAGTGAGCACGCCGGGGGAGCCTGTACTTGAAAGCAGGATGGCTGATGTTGTCAAAGGAATCTGCAAAGAAAAAGTGGGTCTCAAAGAACTTGTTGAGGATATTGTTTGCTCAAGTTGTCTGTAGTGTGTATTTCCTGCCCATGTTTCAACAGTAAATCCTAATGTGTGGGTGTGTGGATGCTCTTCATTTACATGGCTGTGACTAGGGCTTATGTGTGCTGTATGTAATATTCTGTGAATTTTTACATGCCAGCAGAAACTAATGGAAATTTCAAAAAAAATATTATTTTTCTCCCAATTGTTTACTCTTTGATCTCTAACATATTCTGTATTCATTTAGGAAAATAAGGAATTGCCTCCAAGCTTGATAAGTCCTGCTCAGGAAGAACCTGCAAAAAATCCAGTGCAGCACACGATCACAAGTTCAACACTGCATGCTACACGAGCTGTTACACCACCACCTCAACCTCAACCTAGGTGGGCACAGTTTGTGTACTGTTTGAGTTTGCGTAAATTGTGCAAAATAAAGTATAGGTACAAAGGTAGAAGGTATGGCGACACTGATCACGCAATACCATTTCATAAGAGGCTATGGCATTGGCTACATTGTTGTTGGGTGACCAATGTAGCCATAGCCTCATAGAAGATGGTATTGGTAAATCTGTCCTACCGAATAGGCAGTGTAGAGATGTTTGGACCAATTATTGGGAATGCAAGTTCCCGGCAATCTGCTCTTCTAAAGGTGCCGCAGATCACCCGATGAACTAGCAAAACGCTCAATCATGGCAGTAGATTGTGCTGTGTAACCGGCACTCTGCTGCCCAGAAATAATGCAGCTGTTTGAGTACGAGCGATGGCTCATCCTTATACTGTGGAGGTGAGTGCTCAATGTAAATGCAGCCATTTCACCTCCACTAACTAGCAGGTAGTTTTCTAGAAGGAACATTTCCTTCCCGAGCTGTTCCTTCCTTTAGACTAGGAAGTCGACAGCTGTGCCAGATGTATCACATTTGGCTTTTACTGGTTGATAAACCTAGTGCATCTTTAGAATGTCTGTCTAGTCCAGGGGTGGCCAACCTTACATACACAAGGAGCCCAAAAAAAAAATTACTACCAGGAGCCACACGCTATAATATTACACACGAGTCGCCGTATTTTTCGCCCTACAAGATCCACCTAGGTTTTAACAAAGAAAAATAAGATAAATAAATATTTTTAATCCGATCTGAGATCTGCTAAAAAAAATATTTTTTCTTATTTTTCATTAGCAGAGAAAAAAACACTGTTTTTCATCTGACCTCAGATCAGACTCTTAAATCAGATCCCCAATCCTAATCTGACCTACAATAAGATCCTCAGACCCCCAATGCTCGGATCAGGCAACACAAATCAGACTCCCAGTGTCAGACCCTCAGTACTCAGATCTCTTTCTCCCCCCCCCCCCCCCCCCCCCCCCCCCCTCAAATGCTCAGATTGTCCCACTCATGCTCAGATCAGACCCCTATTGTTCAGATCAGAACCTCCCATGCTAAGATCAGACCCCTATGCTCAGTTCTATAATAAAAAATAAAAAAAATCTTCCCTCTCCTGATCAGGCACTGGGCTCCTGCTACTCTGCAGGTCTGACATGCTCTCCACTGTGACCTGATGAGCACAACGTCAGGTCATAGTGCGTGTCTCCACATACTACGTTCTCACACGGTTCATCAGGACATAGTGAAGAGTGAGCTGCAGCTGCAAAGTAGTAACAGTGCCCTATCAGGAAAAGAGATCTGAGCATGGAGTGAGCCGGCCTGACTGCTTCCTGGCTTCACAGCTAGAGCCTCACTTGAAGAAGCAAAGAGCCACAGGTTGGCCACCCCTGGTCTAGTCTAACTTTACACGACTTAGGCTACTTTCACACTTGCGATCGGAGCGGATCCGTCTGGTGTCTGCACAGACGGATCCGCTCCTATAATGCAAACAATGGTATCCGTTCAGAACGAATCCGTCTGCATTATATTTCAGAAAAAAAAGTGAAAGTCACACGGATCCGTCCAGACTTTGCATTGAAAGTCAATGGGGAACGGATCCGTTTGAAATTGCACCATATTGTGTCAACTTCAAACGGATCCATCCCCATTGACTTACATTGTAAGTCTGGATGGATCCGTTTGGCTCCGCACGGCCAGGCAGACACGAAAACGCTGCAAGCTGTGTTCGGGTGTCCGCCTGCTGAACGGAGCGGAGGCTGAGTGCTGCCAGACTGATGCATTCTGAGCGGATCCGCATCCACTCAGAATGCATTGGGGCTGTACGGATCCGTTCGGGGCCACTTGTGAGACCCTTCAAACGGAGCTCACAAGCGGAACCCTGAATGCAAGTGTGAAAGTAGCCTTATTGGTTGAATTAACTTGTGCCAAAAATGCTACATTTTTGGCATATTTTTAGCCATGCACCCTTGGTGAACGAGGGGTGAAAAGTGTCTAAAATACTACGAGGTATAAGGCATGTATGCCATTTGCTTGCCACATATTGGCCAAATATTTTTACCTTTTGATTTTATATAGGAAACAGGTATATTATATAAAAGGGGTTTTCCAGTCTCCTAAAAATAACCTATCCCTAGAAAAGGTCATCAATATCCAGTGAATGGTTGTCACTGTGATTTCGTAGTAAAGAGATCACAGAGAGGCACGGAGCATTATCAATCATGTTAATGCTCCGTGCCTCTGCAGTCTGCATCGGGTCTTGGCACTCTTTCACGGAGCGGATGCCACGCACTGCATCCGCTCGTGTGAAACAGCCCTTAGGGATTTTACAAGTTGGGGGCTCAATAGAAAGAAGTCTGAAGTGCTTCTTTAATGTCTGCTGAGCTTGAATGTTTCAGTAGAGACCAGCCAATAGTATGTGTATGGGGGGTATGCTGACTAGAGAAAAGCTGTAGGATTTTTATATGCTTTATCTCCCAACGTGAACATGTATGGGGGAATCGGGCTCTATTTGGCTGACGGCTACCTAAAATATACAGCCAGCTTTCTTTTTATTGAATAACTGTTTTGTAATTAGTAGTTTCATGTACTTTTAGCCCTGTGATGATCAAGTATCGCGCTTAGAGGGTAAAGGACTTGCAGACATAATTCTGTGTACTCTTATTATGTATTTTTCTTCTAATTCCACTCCTTTTTGTTCTTTCTCATTCTTTTATTTATGTTCCATTTTGTTAACTTTTTTATTTTTCTGGCCAGAATTTCTCTGCATTGTTCTTCCAATGACTGCAAGATTATGAGATCTGAGGGCTGTGTGATATGTACTGTGGGACTTAAATCTATCTGGTCATCACCTTTTAAAGTTCTAAAAAGGTTAAAGTGGTCTTCCAGGTTACAGCTGAGGGGTCAGCCACCTCCAGCTGTTCTGAAACTACAACTCTGAATGCTGTATTTACGTTTATGGGAATTACAAGAACAGCTGGCGTGCCGAGGGTTGCTGACCCTTGTTCTAGATATTGATGACCTATCCTCATCAGATGGTTTGGGGTCTAACACCTAGCGTTCCACCTGTATGCAGCAGCGCCAAAACTAACACAGAGAATTGAGCTGGAAAGCACAGCTTTGTTCCCTATAGGGTGGCCATGCTGGCTTTCTGCAGCTAGCTTGCACTCGAGTTACACACCTGCATGGCCACTGCCTAGATGAGCCTGCTTCTGCCTCCATTCTGTGTTTTGTTCCGGCAGCTGCTGCTGACAGTGGGGACCCACATCAATATCTATAACCTGGAAAACCCATTTAATCCTAAAAGCCTACTACGGATATGCATGTGTAGACCTTCAATTATTTTAATTTGTCTCTCTGTTGGTTTAATGTTCCTCCCCTCCTTAGCAACTCCGTTACTGAGAAGAAACCTCCAGAAATTTTTTGTCACAAAGATGTTGGAAGCCAGACTTCAGCAGTGCTACCCGTGTGCACTTCTGCTGTGAAACCAACTAAGCCTGCTGCCACTGCACCCATGGGGAACGCATCTCCTGCTCAGAGTACACAGGTACTAGTTATGTGCCGATTGCTTTTACAACTGCTTGCAGTCTATGTGCTAGTGTGCCTCCCAAGACGGGCAAAGAAGGGTGCGTCCTTATGATGGTTGTCTCCACAGCCCCTCGCCGCCTCCTCGCTGCTGCTGTATTCTGCTTTCGAGCACTGGTAGCTTGCTGCACCTATGTTCTTGGGAGGAAATTGGTCCAGATATGGCTTTCTGTAATCGACTGCTTCTGCCTGGACAGTTCAAGTCTAGTACTTTAATGACGAATTTGGAATGCTTTGGATATTATAGACTACCTTGGGGGCTGCGTTCACATGTAGCAGAAGATTGGCGAGCAGCATGCGTTTTACTTCAAATTGCTGTAGTTTTTAAATGTGTTTACTGACTGTTTTTAAAAGTGAACTGTTCTAAATCAAACAGCCAAAAGAGCAATACAATACACACTGTTTTGATGTATTCACAACGCGTGAACTCTAAAGCCATATAGGCTGTCACCAGCGACCTCCCTGTCCAACTGTTGGATAGACACTCCGTTCCAGAGTTCTATCTTTTCCTAATATGCAAATTAGACATATGGTGCAACAAGGGCATCACCATAGCTCTTAATGCGCCCAAGCTCTGCTCCTTTCTGTGGAACTTGGCTGCAACAAGATCAAATGTGACCCTCATTGCACCAAAGGCCTAACTTGCATATTAAGTAAGTATTCTAGTTCGAGAACGGAGCCTCAGATCATCAAAGGAAAAACAGCTATGTCTCTATGAAAACAGTTGGATAGGGAGGTTGCTGGTTTAATCTATTTGTTAGATATATTCTAAAAGCACCAACATGTGAGGGTAGTTGTGTTAATCTATTCTGCAATATCCATCTTCTGTTCGGTCAGCCTGACTTGTCCTTTTAATGCCATGTGTTCACGATTACAACCATCTTTTTGTCTCAAGGAACCACGAAAACTAAGTTACGCTGAGGTATGTCAGAGGCCTCCCAAGGAACTTGCACCAGCTCCAGTGCAGCCACTTCGAGAGCTTCGTACAAATATAGCATCACCTGCCAAAAATGAAGAAACCTCTACTCCTCCGGAAAAAGGTTCTGAAAAGACCCATGAGAAGGTTGAAGGAAAAGTAAAAGAATCTCCTGGCCACCGAAGCAATGGGACACCCCGAGGTGGTGCTGGGAAAATCAGGGAACAGAGGCGCCAGTTTGTACGCAGGTCTTCACCTCAGGGAGCAGCAAGACGTAATGGCAAGGAGCAATATGTGCCACCAAGATCACCAAAGTAAAAACTTTGTTTAACCATGAAATCAGACTGACATCAAAGAAAGAAAAAAGACTTACATGGAAATGGTCATCATTTATGTTGATCACTTTGTACAAAGTGGCCGTAATGGAACCAAGCTTTCATCTCAGATTAGTATTTTGAGGTGGTAGCGTGGTTCAGATACGACTTAAAAAAGAAAATGACCTATAAAAATAGGATTTTTTTGTATATTTTTTTTTTTTTTTTTTGGGAGGGGGGGGGAGGGGATCAGATCTGTGGGATTTTTTTTTTTTTGTTGTTGCAGAAGTTACCTGCTCTATCATTTTTCAGGGTTGTGTCATAAACCTAGAAGACTCTCGGTCGAAGAGGGGAAAAGAAAATATTTTTGAGAAATAGATCTGTTAAAAAAAAAGTAAACAAAAAAAATAGAAATTTAAAATTAATTTTTTTAATCTATTTAAGGCTTTGCTGGTAGTATGTGTATGCCATTTTGGCCTTGAAGTGGAAAAAAAAAGGTGCAGTGTGTGGTCAGTGTGTTATGTAACTGTGGCCAGATGCTGTTTTGTCACAGATTATAAAACTGAATGTACAGCTATACTGTCTATTAGCTCGAAATTTAGTTTGTCTTTTGACCTTACTAAAGTTTCTTTTGAAGCTGTTTACCTGTCAAGCCAGAATTTTTTGGAAGATAACAGAAGCTTAGCTATAGCAATGGCATGTGTGTCTGTAATCAGAGTTCTCTCATACGTGCTATATATTTTTTTTCTCCGTCTCGAGCATGGTTTTCACATTAGCAGTGTTAATCCGTGAATCCATGCGGTGTATATGTATGTCGTCTTTAAAGGGCTATGCATAACTGATATGATCTCACCTACTTCTCACTGGGCTTATTGTTCTTTATCTGTGACAAGCCTGTGGGGTCTTTTTTCATAGATTTCTAGTAAACTGATGCAATCTCTCCCACCATTTGTAAAAAAAAAAAAAATCCATACATTGAGATTTTTTTTTCTTGTAGCCTTCGTAAAATTGGTGACTACAGTCATGATAGAAGGCATCAGAACTGAACTAGTTTTCTATTGAAATTTTTGGTTTCGCTTCATTATTCAAACTTGTACAAATCTGTCTAAAGCTTGTCTGCTGTTTCATAGTCTTCATTACGTTATATTCCTCTGTATAAAATTAGTCAGGTTTGTGTGAATTATTATTTTTCTTTTTCAAATCAATAACTTTTTCAAAACTTTAAATCCCATCTCGATTGCACCATTCACTGCTATTTTTGTATGTCCGGGCCTCTTTCTGTGCGAGGTCTGCACGTCGACTGAAATTGACTTGGGAGCACTCGTATCGTGCTAGTTACACAGAAGCGACGGGACCCGTTTTCTCATTAATCACTGGAATGGGTCCCATCTTAGCCTTTTTATCTCGTTCTAGTCTAAATCTGGAAATGTGAATGCAGTGCATTTAATCCTATTCTTGTGGAAATAGGATACGAGTATTTCTTAATTGTACTATATATAATTTTTTTCTTTTTTTTTTTTTTTTCTAGATGTAAAATAAATTATCATTGATTGTGACTTGCAGAAATCTTATTATGTAAGTTGATTTAATATGTGAAATTGAAAGGATGGCTCTGTGTTGTGTATAGCATATTATAATTTTTTCCTTCAGACTTCCAGCTCATGTACAGAAATGCCGATAAATGTGTGGAAATGTTGGCTTTCAGTATAAGTGCTACATAAGGCTCTGATCTCCATAACAAAGTATTTATTTTAATTTTTTTGCGCAAGATATTTTGCTGGCTTTTTTTTTGTGTGAACTGGGGCTATCAAAGTATAACTAGGGCTGTAAAAGTATCTAGGTTATGAACTAGAAATGCAGTATGTTGCATGACAAACGTGCAGCCTTTGCGGCTGATTACTAACGCAAGCATATCCTCACATTCATACTCTGAAAATCTGATTATGACTTAAGCCATTAACAATCTTCAATACTGTATTTTTTGATTGTCCCTTTTTAATCAGTATCTGATATACTTGCCTGTAGCTACCTTTGGCTTATTTCTTAGCATACAATGTTATTACCTAGTCCCATTGGTGAGCATGTTCCAAAAAAGTACAGGGCGTTTTTGTTTGGTATTTGGAATAATTTTTTGATATATATTTTTTTTTTTTGCTGTTTTTAACATAAAAAGAAAAATTGCCTTTATTCAAAGTAATGATCCTACCACTATTAATACACTATTAGACTGCAAACTGCTTAACATTGTATAATTAATATCTAAAATGGTGTGCTATATAACATTCCTTCTCTAACTAGATATGCTGGCAGAGTAGTTTGTGATTTACGATCTGCTTAAAGTGAAATGACATGAAAACTGTATCACTTCAGATACCCAGAAACACCTTTTTGGCGAGTGTGATAAATCCGTGTGTTTTTTTGTTTTTTTGTTTTTTTTTTTTTTGTTTTTTTTTAGCTGTCTGTGGAAACTGCACTAGTGTAGAGTAGTTGCTTTTTGGTTTTATTCCTTTTTTTATTATACATTTTTATTTTTGTTTTTCTCCAGTTTCTTTTGAGTTTTATTCTAGAATATTTACACGTGTGTTTCCGCCATAATGCAACTTTTTGTTCTGTATATTGTGTTGTCAGGGCGTCCTTTACTGTGGTACCATGTTTTCAACTTTTTGTGTTTTTGACGATCAAGGAAGAGTTTGTCTTGAATCTGGAACATTAGAATTTTTTATTTTTATTTTTTGTCCCGTAAAACATCACCTTCTGGCACTTATAAATCTGCTTGTTACAAAAACTAAATTGTACCAGAAACCTATCTTTTTAAGCTGAACTGTGAGAAAATGTATCTACATCCTTTTACCTGGTGATTATAACTTGCCTTGGCATTTTCAGTCATGGGTCTTTTTAGTCCAAATAAAACATACTCCCCACCCCCAATTGTTCCAGTTTATTGTCCTAATTCAACATTGTAAAGTAGGGTTCATGCTTTAAATGTATGTGTGTTTGTATTCTATTCTGGACATTGCCAAGGTGCTACGAAATATTGAAATACCAGATTTAGAAGAATAAAGCTGATTTAAAGGGTAAAGTCTGATATATAATTTCCTTCGAGCTGTCAACTTATGATATTTCAAAGTGGATTTCATAAAACCAAACCTAAACACATTGGGCAAGATTTATGAAACTGACAAAAAGAAAAACCTCTTGCCCATAGCAATCAATCTCCGCACAGCTTTCATGTTGTATTCTGCTCTTGGGAAACTAAAGCAGTGCTGTAATTGGATGCTATGGCCAACAAAAATGAATTTGTCTAACATTTATCAAAAATCTGCCCGTAGGGCAACTTATATTTTTGAAGTTCTCCACCTAAATGTACTTCTAATAACCATGCCTTGATCTTACCACTGTAGTGAATCTGCCTCTACCACTTTTTTTTTTTTTTTTTTCTTTCCTTTCCTGGCTGTATAGTACCTGAAAGATGGGCACACCATAGGATCAGGACATTTACATCATACATTAGGCCCAGGCTTTACTGCGACCTTTTGTAGTAGAATGGATTGATTTTAACTGTTACAAGACTGTATAGACCTCATGCATTCCTTTAAACTGTTTGATAATTTAAAATTTAATCAGTAGCCTTACAAAAAGTTGTGTTGTAGCCCTAGCCACTAAATTTGCATATGTTTGGTCATAAGGGCTTATTTAAACAATCTGTCGGCAGTTTTATGGTGTCCTAACTAAGGCCTCTTTCACACTTGCGTTGTCCGGATCAGTCGTGCACTCTGTTTGCCGGAAGTGCCTGCCGGATCCGTAACACTGCAAGTGAACAAAGCATTTGAAGACGGATCCGTCTTCAAAATGCGTTCAGTGTTACTATGGCAGCCAGGACGCTATTAAAGTCCTGGTTGCCATAGTAGTAGTGGGGAGCAGTATACTTACCGTCCGTGCGGCTCCCGGGGCGCTCCAGAATGACGTCAGGGTGCCCCATGCGCATGGATGACGTGATCCATGCGATCACATCATCCATGCACGTGGGGCGCCCTGGCGTCACTCTGAAGCGCCTCGGGAGCCGCACGGACGGTAAGTATACTGCTCCCCACTACACTTTACCATGGCAAACAGGACTTTAGCGTTCTGGCAGCCATGGTAACCATTCAGAAAAAGCTAAACGACGGATCCGGCAATGCGCTGAAACGACGTTTAGCTTAAGTCCGGATTAATGCCTTTCAATGGGCATTAATTCCGGATCCGGCCTTGCGGCAAGTGTTCAGGATTTTTGACCGGAGCAAAAAGCGCAGCATGCTGCGGTATTTTCTCTGGCCAAAAAACATTCCGGTCCGGAACTGAAGGCATACTGATGCATCCTGAACGGATTTCTCTCCATTCAGAATGCATTGGGATAATCCTGATCAGGATTCTTCCGGCATAGAGCCCCGACGACGGAACTCTATGCCGGAACAGAACAACGCAGGTGTGAAAGAGCCCTAAGGGTAACATAAACTAGTGATGGGTCTCCTTAGCAAAATGCTGGGTCACTTTCTTTACCAAAATCTTGTGTTCAACAGCTCCAGTGCATTCTGATGAGTCCTGAATAGGCTTCTAATTTTCTTCGCCCCCTGCTGCTGGTTCGGTTGAAGAAAAAAAACTAGTTCCGGGGTCGGAGAAAGCCAGAAGCTCATGAATATCAGGACTCATTGGTATGCGCTGAAGCTGTTAGAACCTAGCAGCATAAAACTGGTGACAGTTCACTTTAAGCTGAATTCTGATCAAACTGAGAACTTTAATTTAAGGGAAGCTGTCAAAAGAAAATGCAGTGTAAGTGCTCGTTCACACGACCGTGCCATTTTTTTTTTTTTTTTTGTGGTCCACAAATTGTGGATCCGCAAAACACGGATGGCGCCCGTGTGCCTTCTGCATTTTGCAGAACGGAACAGGAGGACTATTATAGAAATTCCTATTCTTGTCTGCAAAACGGGCATGAATAAGAAAGGACTCATAATTTTTGCGGGGCCACATGATGGAGCAACGGATGCGGACAGCACACAGAGTGCTGTCCGCATCTTTTGCGTACCCATTAAAATGAATGGTTCCGTATGTGGAACGCAGAAAACTGCCAATATACAGAACGCAAAATACGTTAGTGTGAACGAGCCCTTATCTTTAGACATGTTATAGACCAGAAGGAGCCGAGCAGACTGTGACAGGTTCTCGTTTAATCTCACAAATTGAGATAGTTCATACAGTTATTTTTTTTTACTATAAAACCATATAATCAGTCTGCTCGGCTCCTTCTGCTCTATAACATGTCTAAAGATAAGGGCTCGTTCACACTAACGTATTTTGCGTTCTGTATATTGGCCGTTTTCTGCGTTCCGCATACGGAACCATTCATTTCAATGGGTACGCAAAAGATGCGGACAGCACTGTGTGCTGTCCGCATCTGTTGCTCCATCATGTGGCCCCGCAAAAATTGAGTCCTTTCTTATTCATGCCCGTTTTGCAGACAAGAATAGGAATTTCTATAATAGTCCTCCTGTTCCGTTCCGCAAAATGCAGAAGGCACACGGGCGCCATCCGTGTTTTGCGGATCCACAATTTGTGGACCACAAAAAAAATGGCACGGTCGTGTGAACGAGCACTTACACTGCATTTTCTTTGTGACAGGTTCTCGTTTATTCTCACAAATTGAGATAGTTCATACAGTTTTTTTTTTTTTTTTTTTTTTTACTATAAAACCATATAATCAAAGAAAATGCAGTACAGTCTGTAGGCAGCATGTTACAGAGCAGAAGGAGCTGAGCAAATTTTATATATAGTTTAATGGGAAAAGATTCAGTAAAATTATTAGGGTTTTGAGTTTTTTTTCTGATGACCTATCTGATCAGTGGGGGTCTGACACACAGGACCTCCTTTGATCAGCTGTTTGAGAAGGCTGCCTTCTCACAGCTTACAAACAGAGCATTACGTTGTATAGCAGCTGTGCTTGGTACCATGCTTGGCCCCATTCACTTGAATGGGGCTAACCTGCTCCTAGGCCTCGTGAATGATGCACATGACATCACTGGCCTATGGAAAAGCAGAGAGCGCCGCACCGCTGCTTTCGTGAACAGCTGATCGGCGGGGGGTCCCAGGTGTCAGACTCCTACCAATCAGATACTGAAGCCCTATTCATTGGTTAAAAAAAATAATCAGAAAAACCCTTTAAATCTGTGCTCATTGTGCGCTTAGGAGTCATGTGGGCAGTCCAAACTAGTAGTTGACAACTAACTTTGACGACTACCTCTTCATGACTGTATACAATCACTGATCTGGGCCATCCATATGACTTCTAAGCCCAGAATGATCAGATATTTTATATTACTGAATCTTTTACTGTAAAACTATATATCAATCTGCTCAGCTCCTTCTGATCTTTATCATGCTGCCTACAGACTGTACTGCATTTCATGGTGACGGGTTCCATTTAAATGTTTGTTTGAGCTCTCAGAAATGCAGAGGTTGAGGGCTAGAGAACAAGACCAGATCCAAGAAAGGTCATCAGCACTTAGAACTTTTTTTTAATTAAATATTTTTGTCTTTTCAATAACATATTAAGAACAAGAGTAAACCCCCCCAACTCCCCATCCCATAGTCCTGTGACCAATAAAGTCCAGAGTCCATGAATCCAGAAACGAGTCCAGCAGTAGATCAACATGTACAATCATATGCACAGTGTGCCCTATATCCCGATTCACATCCCATATATGTCTCATAAACACACTCATCCTGGTAGTACATGACATCCAGTCACTCTACCGTCATACCTTTCTAGCGCGTCAGCTATAGCAACAGTACAACAACACATTGTGTTTGACCTAGGGCAGTGGTGGCAAACCTATGGCACGGGTGCTAGAGGCAGCACTCAGGGCACCCGCGCCCTGGGACAAGTCTATGGTGTACCAATATGCCTTAGACTTTTGCTGCCATTCATCAGCGCAGGGTGCACTATGAATGGCACAGGCAGCGCATTGAATGTAGGCAGGGTATTATAGATAAATCGCATTGAAGACATACTATATTGGTATTCATTGCCATTGCAGTGTTGGTACTTTGCGATAAGTGGGTGGTAGGGTTGCAGTTTGGGCACTCGGTCTCTAAAAGGTTCACAATCACTGGCCTAGGGGGATGGCTATATCTGTAATGCTGCATCCAGGAAAACAAGACTGTCGCAAATGTTTTGATGGAGCCTCTCTTGTGATAAACCTACTTCTCCATTTGAACCAAATTGTGTACTCTAGCCACCAGTTCATGTATCGTCGGTGGTGTTTTGTCTATCCAGTGGAATACTATATTTTTCCTAGTTTGATATAGGATCCGCCCAATAGCAGCTTCTTTTTTTTTTTGCCATTCCCGGCAAGATCTCAAAATATCTTAGTACACATGGTAAGGGTGCAACATCTAGGCTTACATCAAAGACAGTTTATTAGTTCTATGACCTCTGTCCAATACCATCTCAGTCTGACAATTCCATATGAGATGAATTAAGTCCGCATTGGACATATCACACCTTGGGCAGAGGTCATTATCCCTATATCCTCCTGGTGTGCTGTATACACTATGCAATAGGTACAATTGGGAGACTCTATGCGCTTCACTGACAGCTAACAACGGGCAATCTCCTAACACACCTTCCCACTGTTCCTCAGTTAGGGCTGATATATCAGTTTTCCACTTGGCATACAATTGTGGGGGTGTTTTCTTAAGTTGCATATCAATAAGTACACTGTAATGAAGTGATATTACCCCATTAGTAGTACCACTTGTCGCTGTACGATCTATAATGCTATGTTTTGGTGCTGGGGCAATTTTTTCAGATTTGTCCTGTGCCTTTATAGCGTGTCTAAGCTGCAAATACAAATAAAATACATTTTTTTTTAGGGATATTGAATTCTTGCTGTAACTGTGTATTCTTTCAGTGTACCCTCCGAGTACAACTGAGCCATCCTACCAAGGTTATATGAGTTCCACACCCGTAGTGCTGTAATTTTGTCTAACTCCTTGTACATAAAATTAGGCCATATCAGGGTATACATCGTATAACCAGAGACTTTTGTTATGCTTGTGGCCTTCCACCACACCTTGTGAATGGTGTGCAGGACACCGTATTGACTCCCCTTTAGTGTGAAAGGTGCTATCCTCCAGCGCGGACAACAAACAGGGCCGCCCCAGAAGATAGCCCACTATCTTTCCCGCCGTATTCATCTCCTCTACATCCCCCCAGCCCCTAATATGTTGTAGCTGACTCGCTAAATAATATAACCACTGGTCTGGTAAGGCCACGCCCCCATTTGTTTTAGGTCGGTGCAAAGTGGTAAGTTTAATACGAGAGATACCCTTCTTCCAAATTAAATCAATAAACAGGGCATTTACTTTATAGAAAAAACGAAGCGGGATCCAGCAGGGTGTATTATGAAGAAGGTAAGGTAACTGGGGCATCAATATCATTTTATAAGGTTGGTCCTCCCGACCATGGAGAGCGGCAGTTTAACCCATGTATTTACTTCATCTCTGAATCTATTTAGCAAAGGAGTTAAGTTCAGGCTTTCATAATCCTTTGTATCAGGGGTTATTTAAACGCCTAATACTTAAAGGAGGATACTATCGTAAGACCCATGGCGTCTTCGAGGTCGGGGGCACCTCTGTTAGTTAATGGCATAACTATGGACTTCGTCCAATTAATGCGAAGACCAGATAGTGTACCATAGTCATTAATGATCTGCATGGCTCCCTTAAGG
Organism: Bufo bufo; assembly: GCF_905171765.1. Taxonomy (NCBI): domain Eukaryota; kingdom Metazoa; phylum Chordata; class Amphibia; order Anura; family Bufonidae; genus Bufo; species Bufo bufo. The sequence goes on from NC_053391.1 coordinate 595,721,587, forward strand.
GAGTTCATCCAGTCATCCATGAACAGCAGTAGATCATCTGCATAGAGTGCAACTTTTTCAGTCAGCTCACCATATTGAAAACCTTGCACTGAGACTGCTCGTTTCAAAGGCTCCACCGCAAACAAAAGCGGCGACAGGGGACACCCTTGTCGCGTCCCCCTGTGCAGCTCAAAGGGGTACGACAAATTACCATTAATCCGAAATACGGCTTTCGGGGATGCATACAGAAGTTGTACTCACTCTATATAGTGATGTCCAAAGCCCATCCTTTCAAGCACTAGCCATAAATATTGCCATTCCACACCGTCGAATGCTTTGGCCGCATCAAGAGATGCGACCACCGCAGTCGGTGTGGATTTGGCTCGCCTGAATATTTAGAACAAGTCTTCTGACATTAACAGCAGTGGAAGCATTCGGCATGAAATCCGCCTGGTCCTGTGTGATAAGCATCGTAATAACCCGATTTAGTCTGTTTGCCATCACTTTCACCAGAAATTTCACGTCTGTCTGCAGGAGCGAAATTCATCTATAAGAATCTGCTTATTTTTCACCTTTACCAGGCTTCGGAATGAGCACAATTATAGCTTCATTCATCGAGGCAGGCAAGCGTCCCGCTTCTTTCGCCTCTCTGCAAACCTCCAGCAACTGGGGCAAAAGTATGGATGCATACCGTTTATACAATTCAGGAGGTAGGCCATCTCTCCCTGGTGCCTTATTATTGGACATGGATCCTAGAGCCTCCTCCAACTCCTTAAGCGTTGCTGGGGCATCTAACATATCTTTGTGTTCCCTCGAAAGGGTACGCAGCGGCAGCCGCTGTAAAAACTCCTGAATCTCCTCCTCTGAAGCTGTTGTCTTGGACTCCTACAGCGAGGAATAGAAGGACTGCATAATATGAACTATCGTGTCAGGATCATCTCTTATTACGCCCTCTGAATCCCTGAGCGCCGCTATATATGATGTCTGCTGTTGAGCTCTGGAAATTAAAGCCAACAGTCTCCCCGCTTTTTCGCCCTCCTTATAATAGGACTGCTTTTGGAAGAAGCGCTTATTCTTTGCATTTTGCAACAATTTGTCATTTAATTTTTCCCGCGCCTCCTTCCACCTTGTCTCAGTGTCCGCCGTTGGAGCAGCGACATGTGCTGCCTCCAAGAGCACCACCGTGGTAGTCAGTCTTTGTACCGTCAATTTGGTTTCGTTTTTTTTTAGCATTAATCTCCACTATTAGCAGCCCCCTCAAATAGGCCTTCATGGCGTCCCACACCACAAGTTTAGATGCCGACGGGAGATTGAGGTGAAAATATTCCTTCAGTTTGTCACCTATTCCCCCCAGATCCGGTAACACATTCAACCAGTGCGGATTGAACTTCCAGACCATGTTTCTCTGTATTCTGGTAGGCTGAAAGTCAGCGATCGCCAGAACCGGAGAGTGGTCCGAGAGTCTATGTGGTAAGTATTGGATATCTCGGAGAAAGCACCCCATACCAGCATTCCCCAATATGAGGTCAATCCTCGATAAAAAGTCATAGGTAGAGGAGACACACAAATACTGTTTCGTCAACGGATTTTTCAACCGCCAGAAATCCAACAGAAGGGATTCCAGCAGAAGCTTTCCAAATGGAGTGAGGTCGCACCCAGGAGAGTGAGAGCCCCCTCCCATCTTATCCAATGTAGGGTCAACAATACTTTTAAAGTTTCCCATAACTATGACTGGAACATCCGTCATGTCCGCTAAATAAATCAAAATAGACTTAAGCACCTGTGGGGAGTAAGGTGGTGGGATGTAAACCCCTATTATCACACGGGATAGTATACAGTGTAGGCAAATATATCTTCCTTCCCTATCTATCTTATACGAGATACAGGTAAAAGCTATGGATTTATGTACTAAAATGCTTACGCCTCTCGCATATGTAGAGTACGTAGTATGATAGCAGTGTCCAGCCCAATGTGGACTGAGCAGCTTTATTTGATCCTCCAGTAAATGCGTTTCCTAGATGCAACATATCACAGGGTGATGCTGTTTGACACTATCTAGAATAGCCCTCCTTTTATTACATTCCTTCACCCCTCTGGTATTCCAGCTGAGGAAGTGAACTATTCCTGCCATGATAATAGTTTATTCATCAGGACATTGAGACGAATGAGCCCAGGGAGTCTACTGCTAAAGGGCACAATATACAGTCAGGTCCATAAATATTGGGACATCGACACAATTCTAAAATTTCTGGCTCTATACACCACGAGAAATGGATTTGAAATGAAATGAACAAGATGTGCTTGAACTGCAGACTGTCTGCTTTAATTTGAGGGTATTTACATCCAAATCAGGTGAACGGTGTAGGAATTACAACAGTTTGCATATGTGCCTCCCACTTGTTAAGGAACCAAAAGTAATGAGACAGAATAATAATAAATCAAACTTTCACTTTTTAATACTTGGTTGCAAATCCTTTGCAGTCAATTACAACCTGAAGTCTGGAACGCATAGACATCACCAGACGCTGGGTTTCATCCCTGGTGATTGTGGCGAAACTAACCTCGCCACTGGGTTTTGGAGGAGCCTGTTTGCCAGCCTCTTGCCTCAGGATTATGGCCCATATACTAACTTTGAAGGAGAAGACAGACCGGCCGCACAGCTTAAATCTGTGGAACTGTTTTGGGCAGGAAAGCCATGCTTGCGGTCGGACAAATGTGACTTCCATGGAATTCGGGAACCCCTGCTCGGATCTGGGTGATTTTTGGATATATTGTTCACCCAGATCAGAGCTATCCATGGATGTATACATTATGGGGATATGTTGGGTTTTGAGGTGTTTTCTGTGTTTTGGGAAAAATGTGTGTTTTCTGCCTGTAAGTGATTAAGTTAGCCCATTATGTTTGGTAAATTGTATCACAGGCAGGAGCCCAATGTGTTTTGGTAATTGTATTTTGTTAATTGCGTCACAGACCATGCCATTGTGTTAGTTTATTGCGTCAAAGACAATGCCAGTGTGTTTGTTAATTGCGTCACAGATAATGCCAGTGTGTTTGTTGAATAGGGTTAGTTTTGTGTTTTAACTGTACAGGATTGGCTGCTATGTCATGTCCTCAGTATGTCATGTGTATATAAGTCAATGCTGTGTGTTCAATAAAGAGTTCCTATTTTACATTCAACATAGAGCCTCGTCTCATGTGTGTGGGGATTGCTATACGTTTATACACCCCTGGCTATTACTCCTAGCTCTTGTAAGAGCTGTTCCTGGTTCCTGTGGTGGTAACGGTGTCGAGCGGAGTGCTTGGAGTCCTCGGGAGGCACTGGGAGCATCCATCAACGGAGATATGCAGTCGGGGTGTCAGGAGATCCTTTACAGTGATGCTCTGCCAGGCCTCTACTGCAACTGTCTTCAGTTCTGCTTGTTCTTGGGGCATTTCCCCTTCAGTTTTGTCTTCAGCAAGTGAAATGCATGCTCAATCGGGTTCAGGTCAGGTGATTGACTTGGCCATTGCATAACATTCCACTTCTTTCCCTTAAAAAACTCTTTGGTTGCTTTTGCAGTATGCTTTGGGTCATTGTCCATCCGCACTGTGAAGCACCGTCCAATGAGTTCTGAAGCATTTGGCTGAATATGAGCAGATAATATTGCCCGAAACACTTCAGAATTCATCCTGCTGCTTTTGTCAGCAGTGACATCATCAATAAATACAAGAGAACCATTTCCATTGGCAGCCATACATGCCCACGCCATGACACTACCACCACCATGCTTCACTGATGAGGTGGTATGCTTAGGATCATAAGCAGTTCCTTTCCTTCTCCATACTCTTCTCATCACTCTGGTACAAGTTGATCTTGGTCTCATCTGTCCATAAGATGTTGTTCCAGAACTGTGAAGGCTTTTTTAGATGTCGTTTGGCAACTCTAATCTGGCCTTCCTGTTTTTGAGGCTCAACAATGGTTGTGGTGAACCCTCTGTATTCACTCTGGTGAAGTCTTCTCTTGATTGTTGACTTTGACACACATACACCTACCTCCTGGAGAGTGTTCTTGATCTGGCCAACTGTTGTGAAGGGTGTTTTCTTCACCAGGGAAAGAATTCTTCGGTCATCCACCACAGTTGTTTTTTAGTGGTCTTCCGGGTCTTTTGGTGTTGCTGAGCTCACCAGTGCGTTCCTTCTTTTTAAGAATGTTCCAAACAGTTGTTTTGGCCACGCCTAATGTTTTTGCTATCTCTCTGATGGGGTTGTCTTGTTTTTTCAGCCTAATGATGGCTTGCTTCACTGATAGTGACAGCTCTTTGGATCTCATCTTAAGAGTTGACAGCAACAGATTCCAAATGCAAATAGCACACTTGAAATTAACTCTGGACCTAATCTAATTGTAATTGGGATAATGAGGGAATAACACACACCTGGCCATGGAACAGCTGAGAAGCCAATTGTCCCATTACGTTTGGTTCCTTAACAAGTGGGAGGCACATATGCAAACTGTTGTAATTCCTACACCGTTCACCTGATTTGGATGAAAATACCCTCAAATTAAAGCTGACGGTCTGCAGTTAAAGCACATCTTGTTTGTTTAATTTCAAATCCATTGTGGTAGTGTATAGAGCCAAAAATGTTAGAATTGTGTCCATGTCCCAATATTTATGGACCTGACTGTATTCCTCACGTCATGCTCCAGGACTCTAACTATGGAACTTTGAGAAATCATGGTCACAATTTACAGACTCTAACTAGCAAAAATGGGAAAGAACCGCTCCCTTTTCTTTAAACTAAGCAAACAAATAGAACCCAAAATGGCGCTATAGCCTCAACAGCGGGGTCCCACCAAATACACCCGAGTTACCAGGCCCGTGGGATCAAAGTAGCACCCGCTGTCGAGGCCAAGCACCAGTGGTTAGCCTATCTACCCCAAACGTAGGGCGGTATCAGCAATAAATATATCTGTCATAAATAACAGAGAACAATTTTTATCGCAATTAGAAAATATACAAAGTATGCGACATACGCCCACACCTCCTGCACCTCTAGAACATAAGGTATTGAACCCAATGCGAGATGACCCCTCCATTGATAGGTTGGAGGAGCCACTCTACTCTGCACATTGTAAACCACTTATAAGCTCACCAGCCATACTGTCACACATACCGACTGACACACCACATGCCCTCAATGGCGGTTGTTTAGATTATCATCGCATCTTCCGGCCATCAGTTTCCATCTGCCGCCAGCTGTCGCTCATGACAGTCCAGCCACTTCCTTGCCTCCTCTGGGTTGTCGTGGAAAGTCGTAGTCCCCAAGGCCACTATCCGCAACTTGGCAGGGTATATCATGGAATATGCAACAATCAGGGACCGTAGACGTTTCTTTATGTCCAGGAATTTCGCTCTTCTTTTTTGCACTTCCTGAGAGAATTCCAGATATAGTGACACCTTATTTCCATCGATCATAAGATCCGTCAGCTCCCTGGCTTTCCTCAAAATAATGTCCCGATCTCTGTAGTGCAGTAATTTCACCAGTATGGGTCTCGGAGGCGCCCCCGGTGGTAGCGGTCGGGTAGGAACTCTATGAGCTCGTTCCACAGCAAAAAACTGCATCAGCACCTCCGCGCCAAATTTGTTTTTAAGCCAAGTTTCAAAAAATTGGCCGGCTTCTCAGGTATGCCAACCATTCTAATGTTGTTTCAGCGGGCCCCAGTTTTCCAGTCGTCCTGTTTGGCGGCAATGACATCCACCCGCCTGGCGTACTCTCTCATATCTCTTTTCGAGTGGGGGGGGGCAAGATATCCTCAACTGCACCATTCTGTCTTCTAAGGCCGTGGTGCGTTCTGCAGTTTTCTCAAATCATGGCGAACAATAGTAACGTCTTCTTTGAGGGCCACTACTTGTTCAGTAAGAGTAGTAAGCGACTTGCCACAGTTAGTTATGGCCAGCATTACATCTTTCAGAGTAGGCTCGTCCATATCAGACTCTGTAGCCCCCATAGTGTTTGCATCAGGATCAGGGCACAGTGGAGAGAATCTATTGGATTGGACGATAGGCCCCCCAGACGGCTCCTCCATTTCAGGATCAGAGTCCATATGTACATCCCCCTTAGCAGCCGCTTGCCTCTTTTGAGACCCTTTGCTCACCGCCACTGAAGAGGTCCTGGCAAACTTCTCCAGCCTGGCCGCCGCATCCCGCTGCGCCTCTGCTGTCCGGCACTGTCGGCCTGGAGTTGCCGAGCCAGCGCCATCTTGGATTTCCTTCTCCGCCACTTTCCCGTCCTTTTTCAGCTTCATAGTCGCAGGACGCCCGCTCTGGTGCAGCCCAGGGGTCAGCAGTAGGTTAAGGAGCTAAACGGAGGCTTTTATCTCCGGTTCAGTGTGGGTTTCAGGATGTTTGTCCATATGGTGCAGAGGAGCTCGGGCCGGCGTGCTGCCGCTCACATGCTCTGCTTAGCTCCGCCTCAGCACTTAGAACTTTAACCCCTTCCCGACCTTTGACGTACTGTTACGTCATGGGAACCACTGAGTTCCTGCAATTTGACGTAATAGTACGTCATAGTGATCGCGCGGGCACCGGAGCGGTGCACACGCGATCACTGCAGGGGCCCGGCAGTCCTTGGTAGCCGGGCCCCTGCTGTATCCGCCGGCATCGCTGTAAAAGCCGATGCCAGCGGATTAAACCCTTCTATGCCGCAGTCCGCGCTGACCGCAGCATAGAAGAGGTTTGTGTCAGGTGAACGATCGCATCGAGTCCCGGCACTGCTGTGGCGGGGACCCGATGCGACACAAGGCAGCCCGATGCCGTGCAGAGGCTGCCTAATGCCTTGCACGGCATCGGGAACTGCCTTCTACGGGAGATTCAGCCTCAGGCCCGTCTCCTAGGCAACCTGTTAGTGTATGACTCAGTGTCATACACTAACAGGCAATGCATTACAATACAGATGTATTGTAATGCATTGCAGAGGGGATCAGACCCCCAAAAGTGAATGTCATAAGTAAAGTAAAAAAAAAGGGTTTTTAATAAAATTAATAGTCTTAAAATTAATAAAGTAAAAAAGAAAAAAAATGCCCCTTTCCCCTTATTTTATAATAAAAAACTGAAAAAACAAAACCCACACATATTAGGTATCACCGCGTCCGTAATGACTGGCTCTATAATCATATCACATGATCCACCCTGTCCGATAAACACCATATAAAAATAAAAACGGTGTAAAAAAAAGCAATTTTTGTCACATTACATCACAAAAATTGCAACAGCAAGTGATCAAAAAGGCTTATGCCCCCCAAAATAGTACCAATCAGACCGTCACCTCATCCCTCAAAAAATGAGACCATACCTAAGATAATCGGTCAAAAAATACAAAAACTATGGCTCTCAGACTATGGAGACACTAAAATATGATTATTTTTTGCTTCAAAACTGCTATTATTGTGCTAAAGTGAAAAAAATAAAAAAAAGTATACATATTAGGTATCGCCACGTCCGTAACAAACAGCTCTATAAAAATATCACATGACCTAACCACTCAGGTGAACACCGTAAAAAAAAAAAAAAAAAAAGTGTAAAAAAAAAGCCATTTTTGTCACATTACATCACAAAAATTGCAACAGCAAGTGATCAAAAAGGTGTATGCCCCCCAAAATAGTACCAATCAGACTGTCACCCTATCCCGCAAAAAATGAGACCCTACCTGAGAGAATCGGTCAAAAAATAAAAAAGCTATGGCTCTCAGACTATGAGACACTAAAATATCATTATTTCGGTTTCAAAAATGCTATTATTGTGTAAAACTTAAATAAATAAGAAAAAGTAGACATATTAGGTATTGCCACGTGCGTAACGATCTGCTCTATAAAAAAGTCACATGACCTAATCCCTCAGGTAAACGCTGTAAAAATAAAAACGGTGCCAAAACATCAATTTTCTTGTTACCTTGCCTCACAAAAAAACTTAATATAGAGCAATAAAAAATCATATGTACCCAAAAATAGTACCAATAAAACTGGCACCTTATCCCCTAGTTTCCAAAATGTAGTCACTTTTTTGAGTTTCTACTGTAGGGATGCATCAGGGGAGCTTCAAATGGGACATGGTGTCAAAAAACCAGTCCAGCAAAATCTGCCTTCCAAAAACCGTATGGCATTCCTTTCCTTCTGCGCCCTGCTGTGTGCCCGTACAGCGGTTTACGACAACATATGGGGTGTTTCTGTAAACTACAGAATCAGGGCCATAAATATTGAGTTTTGTTTGGCTGTTAACCCTTGCTTTGTAACTTGAAAAAAAAATATTAAAATGGAAAATCTGCCAAAAAAGTGAAATTTTGAAATTGTATCTCTATTTTCCATTAATTCTTGAGGAACACCTAAAGGGTTAACAAAGTTTGTAAAATCAGTTTTAAATACTTTAAGGGGTGTAGTTTCTAGAATGGGGTCACTTTTCTGGAGTTTCTACTCTAGGGGTGCATCAGGGGGGCTTCAAATGGGACATGGTGTCAAAAAACCAGTCCAGCAAAATCTGCCTTCTAAAAACCGTATGGCATTCCTTTCCTTCTGCGCCCTGCCGTGTGCCCGTACAGCGGTTTACGACCACATATGGGGTGTTTCTGTAAACTACAGAATCAGAATCATAAATATTGAGTTTTGTTTGGCTGTTAACCCTTGCTTTGTAACTGGAAAAAAATTATTAAAATGAAAAATCTGCCTATTTTCCATTAATTCTTGTGGAACACCTAAAGGGTTAACAAAGTCCCCAAAAAATTAAATATCATTCCCAAAATGATCCAAACATGAAGTAGACATATGGGAAATGTAAAGTAATAACTATTTTTGTAGGTATTACTATGTATTATAGAAGTAGAGAAATTGAAACTTGGAAATTTGCAAATTTTTCCATATTTTTGGCAAATTTGGTATTTTTTTATAAATAAAAATTATTATTTTTTACTCCATTTTACCAGTGTCATGAAGTACAATATGTGACGAAAAAACTATCTCAGAATGGCCTGGATAAGTCAAAGCGTTTAAAGTTATCACCACATAAAGTGACACATGTCAGATTTGCAAAAAATGGACTGGGCAGGAAGGGGGAAAACAGGCCCGGGGTTGAAGGGGTTAAACACTTTTGGGGATCATTTATAAATCAGATTTTGTCTCTTGGGATTTTTGCAGCAAAATCTATAACTTTTTCCCCACTCACACCATTTTTCCCGAGTGCAGAGAAAAAGAAGTGTGGTGTGGGCGGCTGACAGGCTGGGCTCATTTATAATTTTCCATCCTAGTTTTTGGGGTGGAAAATGGCTTAAATCTATGCCAGCAAGGGAGCTGGTGTAGGTTAAAGTATGATGCACAGCCTGCTGGAGGAAGTGCCAAACTTATGTAGAGACCTGCAGCTCTTTGATGCGTCCACCATCAGTGCAGAGGGACTTAAAGGGGTTTTGCCACTTCAGTAAATAGCATTTATTATGCAGAGTAAGTTTCCATGGTAATGACCACCCTGCAGTCCAGCACCATGGCTGTGCTTGTACACTATAGAAAAAAGTACCAGCCTACGTGAGCTCCCATGGTTCCGGCCACCAGAGAGGCTGTCTTTTTTTTTTTTTGTGTGCAAGCACGACCACCACTGCTGGATTACAGGCTGGTTGTAACCATGGAATTGAGCAATGTACAATGTGATATAAAAATGAACCAAGCCAGCAAAGGAAGCAATATGGACAATCACAATACATTAGTAAGTGGCTTGTCTTAACTTTCTCTATATGATGAATGCCACTTGCTGAATTGAAGTGAATAGAAGGAAAAAAACATTACCAGTGAAGTGATTAGGTCCAAACCAGTTGAACAAGACAACACTGATAAGCGGGAAGGAGAAGAGCGCCAAACTTCTAATCTAATGCCAGATGTAGTGAAGGGTTAATATATTATATATTATGTAGTGGTAAGTGGATAAATAAATACCCTTCCATATAAGGAAACAAAGGGATGAATGTAACATTATTATTATAGATTGTTGATGGTAACTGTACCACAATAAAATCAATGTGACCAGAAATTGACTGAACACCAGTGTGTGGATGTGCCCAATAAAGGTCAAAGTGAAATTGATATACAGTACAGACCAAAAGTTTGGACACACCTTCTCATTCAAAGAGTTTTCTTTATTTTCATGACTATGAATATTGTAGATTCACACTGAAGGCATCAAAACTATGGCATCCACACATGTGGAATTATATTCATAACAAACAAGTGTGAAACAACTGAAAATATGTCATATTCTAGGTTCTTCAAAGTAGCCACCTTTTGCTTTGATTACTGCTTTGCACACTCTTGGCATTCTCTTGATGAGCTTCAAGAGGTAGTCCCCTGAAATGGTTTTCACTTCACAGGTGTGCCCTGTCAGGTTTAATAAGTGTGATTTCTTGCCTTATAAATGGGGTTGGGACCATCAGTTGCGTTCAGGAGAAGTCAGGTGGATACACAGCTGATAGTCCTACTGAATAAACTGTTAGAATTTGTATTATGGCAAGAAAAAAGCAGCTAAGTAAAGAAAAACGAGTGGCCATCATTACTTTAAGAAATTAAGGTCAGTCAGTCAGCCGAAAAATTGGGAAAACTTTGAAAGTAAGGGCTATTTGACCATGAAGGAGAGTGATGGGGTGCTGCGCCAGATGACCTGGCCTCCACAGTCACCGGACCTGAACCCAATCGAGATGGTTTGGGGTGAGCTGGACCGCAGAGTGAAGGCAAAAGGGCCAACAAGTGCTAAGCATCTCTGGGAACTCCTTCAAGACTGTTGGAAGACCATTTCAGGGGACTACCTCTTGAAGCTCATCAAGAGAATGCCAAGAGTGTGCAAAGCAGTAATCAAAGCAAAAGGTGGCTACTTTGAAGATCCTAGAATATGACATATTTTCAGTTGTTTCACACTTGTTTGTTATGTATATAATTCCACATGTGTTAATTCATAGTTTTGATGCCTTCATAGTCATGAAAATAAAAAAAACTCTTTGAATGAGAAGGTGTGTCCAAACTTTTGGTCTGTACTGTATATAAAAACAAGTAATTGTATACCAAATTGAAAGATAAAAACTTTTCCACTCACTTCACAAGGAAGGTCACCTCCAGGATAAACTCAAGACACCTGGGGTGATTCCCACCTGATCCGGGATAGTTCGTAGAAAGGTAGAAATCCAGGTAAGTAGGCCAGATCTGCAGTGGAGATGGAAAATAGCAGCCCAATCCTCTACTTCATGAACTCTCTCTTTATTTAGGAATAAATTTAGGCTCAACGCGTTTCAGGGGTCCATATAATACCCCCTTCATCAGAAGCAGATCTGCTGCACTTTGACCTTTATTGGGCACATCCACACACTGGTGTTCAGTCCATTTCTGGTCACATTGATTTTTATTGTGGTACCGTTACCATCAACAATCTATAATAATAATGTTACATTCATCCCTTTGTTTCCTTATATGGAAGGGTATTTATCCACTTACCACTACATAATATATAATATATTTGTAACATCCCAGAGTTATGTTACAAAACTCTTTTACCCCGCTACAACCTGTTAAGTGTATCTGCATTGTCATCCTGTGTAATTTAACATCACATTCTCACAAATGTGCATATTCTAAGCCTGTTACATGTATTTTGCTGTAATTTCCATGTACACCAGCAGGTGGCAGCAATGTGTTCAGAAGGGACTTAGTTCAGTTTAGCATATCTAGACTGGAATAGTACATTCCAGTTTACCTCCCCCTCTTTGAGCAGAGTGGGCTCACCCACGTCCTGCCTCATGGGGAGGAAAGGAAGTTAGTTAGAGTTAGTGTGCCAGCCACCCCGGCTAGGGAAAGGCTGTGCTGGTAGGAGCTCCCAATTCTAGGGATCCCAAACCAGAATCTTGTCTCGGCTGAGACTAAAGATCACCATTCCCAGTCTGAGCCCTTCAGCCTCAGCTGGTAGAAAGCAAGCAGCCACCTCCAGAACTCCAGGAAGAACCATACCCTGTGAGCACAACTGTGAGTAACGTCCAGAGACCAGGAGAAGCCAAAATCCTCCTCAGCTAGTCAGTCCCATACACAGCAGAAGATAGAGCAGAAGATATAGATTCCTGCCATATTCTCCAGGCATATGATAGAAGCAGAAGACAGATTCCTGCCATACATTGCCAATACCTGCTGGGACCAAGGACTATTGCTGTATCTCGTGTGGATTAATGCTGCATCCAGTAAAGACCAGTTTGAATTATATTCCAATTCTGGATCTCATTCATTGCTACCAAGTTCCTCAATTACTCCTACTAGCAACACTAATTTTATTGCAAGTGAGCCAGGATCCAGGAGTCCAGCCGTACCCAGGTAGGAGACACCGTTGACACTATTACTACTACCACACAGAGACATTATACCACTCTGGCATTCCTCACCTGGTACGTGAGTTACAACATCTTAAAAGGGCCCTGTATTAGTACCCTGTGCACGCTGCAATTGGCGTCACAAACAAAAACCAAAAACTCAACTTAATTATCATTTACACCTGACCCAGTCATTGCATATTATAGCGTCAGTGTGCATAACCCCAATCCGGCTTACTGCATATTCACCCTTCACTACATCTGGCATTAGATTAGAAGTTTGGCGCTCTTCTCCTTCCCGATTATCAGTGTTGTCTTGTCCAACTGGTTTAGACCTAATCACTTCACTGGTAATGTTTTTTTCCTTCTATTCACTTCATTGACATAGTGTTAAACTTCGTTGACACTAACTGGAGCAGCCTACTTCCACTCTGTTGTTCTACATTCTTCACATAATGTGGTTACAGTCCTGTTAGCGCCCCTTTCCACTTCTTCAGGGGCATTTAGTTGATCCCTTGAAAGATTTTGAATAACCTTGTTTCTTCCTTTTTCTCCTTTTTCATGTTTTCGACTTGCTGAAGTGAGACAGTTGACCGGGAGTGTTCTTAAAGTGCTATCAGTGACTGAGAGCTATGTACATATGTATACACACTTAGGCCTCATGCACACAAACTTATTTTCGGTTTGCATTTTTTACAAATCAAATGCGGACCCATTTATTTCTATGGAGCCGCAAAAAAGAAATATGGACAGCACACGACGTGTGGTGTCCCCATCCATTTATCATGTAGAGAAAGCTAATACAAGCCACTTACTAATGTATTGTGATTTTCCATATTTCCTCCTTTGCTGGCTTGGTTCATTTTCCCATCACATTATACACTTCTCATTTCCATGGTTACAACCACCCTGCAATCCATCAGTGGTGGTCGTGCTTGAACACTATAGGAAAAAATGCCAGCCTCTCTGGTGGCATGGACCGTGGAGCTCATGTAAGCTGGTACTTTCTCGCCCATATTCATTGGGGGACACAGGAACCGTGGGTATAGCTATGTCTTCTAGGAGGCATTGACACTAGATAAAGCTGTTAGCTCCTCCCCTGGCAGCTATACCCCCTCCAGCCTGGAGAGAGAGCTTCAGTTTTTTCTAGTATCAATAGGAGGCAAGACCTCCATGCTCTGCAGGGCAGCTCCTGACGATTTTTTATTTTAGTTTTTTATTGTTCTTCTTTTCAGGTGGGAAACAGTGATCACCTCGCTTCCCTGTTCTCCCGAGGGGAGCACGGCAGAGTTGGTCCTCCACGCTGCCTCCTCCCCCACAAGAAGACAAGGTGCCTCGCTCCCCTGCATCCTGCCAGCCAAGGGGTCACCTAGGTCCGCCAAAGAGAAGACCGTCCCGCCACACCAGACTCCTGCCACTCTGGTGCCAGCTGCTGAGGAGGTGACCCTGCTGGAGAAGGTGACCTTATAGGCCCACTTAGGGAGGATGAAGAGAAGAGGATGAAGATGAGGTGAGTACACAGGATTAGGCAAGTATGTTTTAACCTTCTTCCCCCTCCCTCTTTGGTGGCAGGCACCAGGAAACAGGCACTAGGCTTTATTTTAGTAACTAGAGGGTTCTGCCACAGGATGTTGCAGACTTGCTGTTAATTGGGCGTTACTATGTTCAGCCAAACAACGAATGGCTTACAATAGCCAAGTATGGACCCTCAGATATTAGGTGGCAGCAGATCTGTGCCACACTATTGTGTTATAACACCAGGACCCCCTCTTACTTCCCCTGTAGGCCGACGGCTACACGGCCACTTAGGGGGTTAATTACATCCTGGCAGGCGCTGCTTACTCGGCCGGCCACGGTCATGCACCGTGGTGTCCCAGGCCGGTCCCGCAGCTACCACCAGGATCCACCCTTTCAGGAGCCGGCACCAGGTAGCGCCTCTCCGGAAGGGTTAACGCCGAAGCCAGTCGCTGCAAGAAAATTCCGGCCAGCGATATTCCCAGTCCGGGGTTAAATCCCCCAGCCGGTGGGCGCAAGCGTCCGCTCCGCTCTCTGCTCAGGTCCCTCTGTGCCCCGGCCGACCGACAGCTCCGGTCGGCCGTGCACGAAAACTTAGGCCTGGCCGCAGTGCGGAAGCACCGCTGCATTTACATATGGCGATCACCTCCACAGAATGAGGATGAGCTGTGGCACAGTGAAGCTGCCACAAGAGTGTTTGGGGAGGTAATGCTATAACAGGGATATGGTTGCTTGCAGATTTTTGGGAATATGGCTGAGCTGTAAGCAGTGGCAGAACTACCAGGGGTCCGGGCTGTAATGGACATCTGTCCTACATCATGGCCAAGGCCTTTTTCCCTGGTCTGTGTTCTCCCCAGCTGGCGTGATACAGTAACAGCATCGCACCTGCTGAGCTGAATAAAAGAGCACATAGGCCAAGGATCATTACCTGGCCTGTCCTTGGCCCATATGCTCTTTCAGTCCAGCAGGTGCTATGACGTTACTGCATTGCACTTGCTGGGGAGAGCGGGGCTAGGTGAGTATTACTTTTTTTATTTACACCACAGGTCCAGCACTACTGTGTGGGGGCATAACTACTGAGTTGGTGGGGTGCCTTGAATAGACATGGGAGGAGCATGTTCAAAATTTGCTGTGAGGTCCAGCTAGAGTCAATGTGAAGAGTTAAAAGAGCATGTGTGGAGGGAATGCTGCCTTTTGAGTGCTTCTTGGGACTGACTAGCAAGGTAGAAGGACAAGCCAATATACATTTTTCATACATAAGCCTCCCCATAATCTGGCTACATTCACATGACCATTTTAAGAACAATGGTAGTCAATGTGGTTATTCACATGGGCGTCAAAAAATTGTACATTGTACATCACGGTCCGACAGCACCCATACATACGTTTTAATCAATAAAAAGAAAATGTTAAAAACACACAGTTTTTAATGACCTTTTTTCTTCACTGTTGTGTAAATATTGCCTTGATCTTATGTCTGGGAAATGTAGCATGTTTCCCACTCCAAAATGGCCTTATAATAAGACAATTGTGCTCTCAGAATGAGTGTCCAGATTCTACGGCAAATAACGCCATTGAATTTTTCGGATGCACACAGCAGCCTGTCCCCATGTTAGTGACTCAGGCCAGTGGCGTACATAGAGAAGTAAGGGCCCCATAGCAAGGATCAAACCAGGCCCCCCACACAGGAAAGAAGGGTTGCTGCCTAAACCCTTTTCAGTGACCCTTGGGCCATTTTTTCACTGCCTCTTTTGCTAAAAGTTGTTCCTTTAGAGGGTAGAGTCCTGACCAAGTTTTCAACCCGAGTAGAAGAGGAGATAATCCCAACTAAGACTGGGCCCCCTCTTGCCCTGGGCCCCATAGCAGTCGCATGGACTGCCGCTATGGTAGTTACGCCCCTAACTCAGGCTTATTTGTCCCAGTATGCGGTATGTCTGCCTCTCAAACGGCACTAAACAAGAGGGTACCCCTCCTCCCAGGGACAGGAAACAATGTGGAGAACAAATGTTTAAAAGCCTTCTCCCCTTTACCTTGTCCAGTTGTTTCCTGTGCCTTGGGATGAAGTGGAGAAGCAGCAGGGTTTAAAGGTTCTCAGTGAGGCAGCGGCTGAGCCAGCAGGTTGGTAGCGTGGCTGTGAGTCAGCAGGGTGGCAGCAGTGGGAGGCCAGGAGCCAAACATGCCCGGGGTAGACCACCCGCTTTGCAGAAGCCTACCTGCCTGGAAAGTAGCGGTAGCAGGCAGTCAACGCAGAGTGTTAGGGGGAAAATGTCATACTTGGCGGTGTGGCAATTTTTTGTTAGGCCGCCAGAGGAGGTGAACATGGGCATTTGCCGAATTTGTGGGCAGAAGGTGAAGCATGGCCAGGGTGCCAATGTTGGCACCACGGCCCTGCATTAACACATGCAGGGTCACTATAAAGTGGCCTGGGAGAACCATGGCTCCGATGTGGTGGTCCAGCCTGCCACAGCAACCACTGCATCACCCAGTGGCACGCACCCAATTTCATGCAGTCAAGGCTCCACCACCTCAGCCAAAGGGAGCTGTCATTGCTTCCCATCATCTGCTGGTCTTTTTGCTCCTCCTCCAAGAGGCAACAGTACCAGCTCCATCAGCAGCAACTTAAATCTAGAGTCGCAGATGAGCAGTTTTCTTCACCCACCTACTGAAGAAACTACTCACCAGCAGCCGGAGCTAAACATAGAGCAGAACCTGAATCAGCAGGTTGTGGCATACTTGGAGTGCGCCCTGCCACCCCACATCGAAGATCCCCTGGACTACTGGGCAGCCAAACTCAATTTGTGGCCGCAACTGGCCGAGTTTGCCCTGGACAATCTTTCCTGCCCGGCTAGCAGTGTGGCATCAGAGCAGGTGTTTAATGCGGCGGGGGCCATAGTAACCCCAAGGAGAACTCGCCTGTCCTCCCAAAATGTGGAGAAACTGACCTTTGTGAAGATGAATAAGGTGTGGATCAGCCAGGATTTTCAAACACCAGTGCCTGATGCATCAGACTAGATCACCCATGGTTCCCCACCTACACTTTGTCAAAAGAGACCTGTTTCTTCTGGCTACCTGCTTCAGCTACTATTCTGAGGCTGCCACCCGCCTGATGCCACACCTGCTGCCAGGTGCTCCAACTGCCATTCACCAACTTCAGCTGGTACTAGTATTGCCCCCACCTCCCCACTCTGTCACTGGGCCACTCTGTGGTCTTCTCATGCTGCTGCCACCTCACCATTCTGTGGTCTCCTCATGCTGCTGCCACATCACCATTTTGTGGTCTCCTCATGCTGCTGCCACCTCAACACTATGTCACTGGGCCACTCTGTTGTCTCCTCATGCTGCTGCCACCTCACCACTCTGTGGTCTTCTCATGCTGCTGCCACCTCACCACTCTGTGGTCTCTTTATGCTGCTGCCACATCACCACTCTGTGTTCTCCTCATGTTGCTGCTACCTCAACACTATGTCACTGGGCCACTCTGTAGTCTCCTCATGCTGCTGCCACCTTGCAACTATGTCACTAGGCCACTCTGTGGTCTCCTCATGCTGCTGCCAACTCAACACTCTGTCACTGGGCCATTCTGTGGTCTCCTCATGCTGCTGCAACATCACCACTATGTCACTGGGCCACTCTGTGGTCTCCTCATGCTGCTGCCACATCACCACTCTGTGGTCTCCTCATGCTACTGCTACCTCAACACTCTGTGGTCTCCTCGTGCTGCTGCCACCTCACCACTATGTCACTGGGCCACTCTGTGGTCTCATCATGCTGCTGCCCCCTCCCTACTCTGTCACTGGGACACTCTGTGGTCTCTTCAGGTTGCTTCTACCTCACCAGTATGTCACTGCGCCACTCTGTGGTCTCCTCATGCTATTCCCACCCTTACCACTCCATGACTGTGCCACTATTTTGCCTTTTTGCCCTGGTTGACATCATAATTTATTTGACCCTTCTACTGATCTGTCAGAAGGAAGGAAAAATGAGACGCAAAACAGATCCTGTCTATGTAGCAGCTGTAAGGCCTGTATGATATGGTC
This sequence comes from Bufo bufo, assembly GCF_905171765.1. Lineage (NCBI taxonomy): Eukaryota > Metazoa > Chordata > Amphibia > Anura > Bufonidae > Bufo > Bufo bufo. The sequence goes on from NC_053391.1 coordinate 595,739,466, forward strand.
CGTATTTTGGTCAGAATTGGCTTATGATTTAGTAGCCAAAAGCAGGAGTGGGTACAAAACACAGAAGACATGCAAATATTCCATTCATGTGCCATCTCTGTTTTGGATCCACTCCTGTTTTTTTGGGGGGCTTTAGCAATACTGATGGATTACTGACCAAATGCTGATGCTCAACAGACAGGATCCGTTTTTTGGGGGTTATTGTTCTGACGGATCAGAGGAAGGGCAAAATAATCAATTACTTTAAAACAAACTCACTACTGACACCCTCTCCACTCTGTCAGGGGGGCTCTACTTGTATAAGCATTTAATAGAACAGGTTCTGTAGAAATCTATGTGGAATCAGCTGACGACGGTGTAAAAGGAGAGCTATCTTTCACGCTATAGTAGGATCTTGGGCCTCTGCACAGTTCGTTATACCTGACGCTAACATCGACCTGTAAGGCTGAGTTCACACTTGAGTAATTTTGTCAGTCATGGCCCTGTAATTGACCAAATAAGTAAAGTGTGCAGTGATTCTAAGAGCGATGTCTGTCATCTGGGTGTCATACTGACTCACAGTATTGTTTCACTACCACAGCAGACTCCCTATGCGTGTTACTGCAAGGCACAGTGTTCTACACTACTATACAGGCTCTCTGCAGCCAGTTAATAGCTGTTTTTAACCACCTCCGGACCGCCTAACGCAGGATCGCGTTCCGGAGGTGGCAGCCCTGCGCAGAGTCACGCATATATGCGTCATCTCGCGATGGGCGAGATTTCCTGTGAACGCGCGCACACAGGCGCGCGCGCTCACAGGAACGGAAGGTAAGAGAGTTGATCTCCAGCCTGCCAGCGGCGATCGTTCGCTGGCAGGCTGGAGATGTGTTTTTTTTTAACCCCTAACAGGTATATTAGACGCTGTTTTGATAACAGCGTCTAATATACCTGCTACCTGGTCCTCTGGTGGTCCCATTTGTTTGGATCGACCACCAGAGGACACAGGTAGCTCAGTAAAGTCCCACCAAGCACCACTACACTACACTACACCCCCCCCCCCCCGTCACTTATTAACCCCTTATTAGCCCCTGATCACCCCATATAGACTCCCTGATCACCCCCCTGTCATTGATCACCCCCCTGTCATTGATTACCCCCCTGTAAAGCTCCATTCAGATGTCCGCATGATTTTTACGGATCCACTGATAGATGGATCAGATCCGCAAAACGCATCCGGACGTCTGAATGAAGCCTTACAGGGGCGTGATCAATGACTGTGGTTATCACCCCATATAGACTCCCTGATCACCCCCCCTGTCATTGATTACACCCCTGTCATTGATCAACCCCCTGTAAAGCTCCATTCAGACGTCCGCATGATTTTTACGGATGCACTGATAGATGGATCCGATCCTCAAAACGCATCCGGACGTCTGAATGAAGCCTTACAGGGGCATGATCAATGACTGTGGTGATCACCCCATATAGACTCCCTGATCACCCCCCTGTAAAGCTCCATTCAGATGTCCGCATGATTTTTACGGATGCACTGATAGATGGATCCGATCCGCAAAACGCATCCGGACGTCTGAATGAAGCCTTACAGGGGCATGATCAATGACTGTGGTGATCACCCCATATAGACTCCCTGATCACCCCCCTGTAAAGCTCCATTCAGATGTCCGCATGATTTTTACGGATGCACTGATAGATGGATCCGATCCTCAAAACGCATCCGGACGTCTGAATGAAGCCTTACAGGGGCATGATCAATGACTGTGGTGATCACCCCATATAGACTCCCTGATCACCCCCCTGTAAAGCTCCATTCAGATGTCCGCATGATTTTTACGGATGCACTGATAGATGGATCCGATCCGCAAAACGCATCCGGACGTCTGAATGAAGCCTTACAGGGGCATGATCAATGACTGTGGTGATCACCCCATATAGACTCCCTGATCACCCCCCTGTCATTGATTACCCCCCTGTAAAGCTCCATTCAGATGTCCGCATGATTTTTACGGATGCACTGATAGATGGATCGGATCCGCAAAACGCATCCGGACGTCTGAATGAAGCCTTACAGGGGCGTGATCAATGACTGTGGTGATCACCCCATATAGACTCCCTGATCACCCCCCTGTCATTGATCAACCCCCCTGTCATTGATCACCCCCCCTGTCATTGATCACCCCCCTGTCATTGATCCCCCCCCCCCCCCCCTCTGTAAGGCTCCATTCAGATATTTTTTTGGCCCAAGTTAGCAGAATTTTTTTTTTCTTTTCTTACAAAGTCTCATATTCCACTAACTTGTGTCAAAAAATAAAATCTCACATGAACTCACCATACCCCTCACGGAATCCAAATGCGTAAAATTTTTTAGACATTTATATTCCAGACTTCTTCTCACGCTTTAGGGCCCCTAGAATGCCAGGGCAGTATAAATACCCCACATGTGACCCCATTTCGGAAAGAAGACACCCCCAGGTATTCCGTGAGGGGCATATTGAGTCCATGAAAGATTGAATTTTTTGTCCCAAGTTAGCGGAACGGGAGACTTTGTGAGAAAAAAATTAAAAATATCAATTTCCGCTAACTTGTGCCAAAAAAAAAAAATTTCTATGAACTCGCCATGCCCCTCATTGAATACCTTGGGGTGTCTTCTTTCCAAAATGGGGTCACATGTGGGGTATTTATACTGCTCTGGCATTCTAGGGGCCCCAAAGCGTGAGAAGAAGTCTGGTATCCAAATGTCTAAAAATGCCCTCCTAAAAGGAATTTGGGCACCTTTGCGCATCTAGGCTGCAAAAAAGTGTCACACATCTGGTATCGCCGTACTCAGGAGAAGTTGGGGAATGTGTTTTGGGGTGTCATTTTACATATACCCATGCTGGGTGAGAGAAATATCTTGGTCAAATGCCAACTTTGTATAAAAAAATGGGAAAAGTTGTCTTTTGCCAAGATATTTCTCTCACCCAGCATGGGTATATGTAAAATGACACCCCAAAACACATTCCCCAACTTCTCCTGAATACGGCGATACCACATGTGTGACACTTTTTTGCAGCCTAGGTGGGCAAAGGGGCCCATATTCCAAAGAGCACCTTTAGGATTTCACAGGTCATTTACCTACTTACCACACATTAGGGCCCCTGGAAAATGCCAGGGCAGTATAACTACCCCACAAGTGACCCCATTTTGGAAAGAAGACACCCCAAGGTATTCCGTGAGGGGCATGGCGAGTTCCTAGAATTTTTTATTTTTTGTCACAAGTTAGTGGAAAATGCTTATTTTTTTTATTTATTTTTTTTCATACAAAGTCTCATATTCCACTAACTTGTGACAAAAAATAAAAAGTTCCATGAACTCACTATGCCCATCAGCGAATACCTTGGGGTCTCTTCTTTCCAAAATGGGGTCACTTGTGGGGTAGTTATACTGCCCTGGCATTCTAGGGGCCCAAATGTGTGGTAAGGAGTTTGAAATCAAATTCTGTAAAAAATGACCTGTGAAATCCGAAAGGTGCTCTTTTGAATATGGGCCCCTTTGCCCACCTAGGCTGCAAAAAAGTGTCACACATCTGGTATCTCCGTAATCGGGAGAAGTTGGGGAATGTGTTTTGGGGTGTCATTTTATATATACCCATGCTGGGTGAGAGAAATATCTTGGCAAAAGACAACTTTTCCCATTTTTTTATACAAAGTTGGCATTTGACCAAGATATTTATCTCACCCAGCATGGGTATATGTAAAAAGACACCCCAAAACACATTCCTCAACTTCTCCTGAATACAGAGATACCAGATGTGTGACACTTTTTTGCAGCCTAGGTGGGCAAAGGGGCCCACATTCCAAAGAGCACCTTTCGGATTTCACAGGTCATTTACCTACTTACCACACATTTGGGCCCCTAGAATGCCAGGGCAGTATAACTACCCCACAAGTGACCCCATTTTGGAAAGAAGAGACCCCAAGGTATTCGCTGATGGGCATAGTGAGTTCATGGAAGTTTTTATTTTTTGTCACAAGTTTGTGGAATATGAGACTTTGTATGAAAAAAAAAATAAAAAAAAAAATCATCATTTTCCACTAACTTGTGACAAAAAATAAAAAATTCTAGGAACTCGCCATGCCCCTCACGGAATACCTTGGGGTGTCTTCTTTCCAAAATGGGGTCACTTGTGGGGTAGTTATACTGCCCTGGTATTCTAGGGGCCCAAATGTGTGGTAAGGAGTTTGAAATCAAATTCAGGAAAAAATGAGGAGTGAAATCCGAAAGGTGCTCTTTGGAATATGGGCCCCTTTGCCCACCTAGGCTGCAAAAAAGTGTCACACATCTGGTATCCCCGTACTCAGGAGAAGTTGAGGAATGTGTTTTGGGGTGTCTTTTTACATATACCCATGCTGGGTGAGATAAATATCTTGGTCAAATGACAACTTTGTATAAAAAAATGGGAAAAGTTGTCTTTTGCCAAGATATTTCTCTCACCCAGCATGGGTATATATAAAATGACACCCCAAAACACATTCCCCACCTTCTCCTGAGTACGGAGATACCAGATGTGTGACACTTTTTTGCAGCCTAGGTGGGCAAAGGGGCCCATATTCCAAAGAGCACCTTTCGGATTTCACAGGTCATTTTTTACAGAATTTGATTTCAAACTCCTTACCACACATTTGGGCCCCTAGAATGCCAGGGCAGTATAACTACCCCACAAGTGACCCCATTTTGGAAAGAAGAGACCCCAAGGTATTCGCTGATGGGCATAGTGAGTTCATAGAACTTTTTATTTTTTGTCACAAGTTAGTGGAATATGAGACTTTGTAAGAAAAAAAAAAAAAAAAAAAAAAAATCATAATTTTCCGCTAACTTGTGACAAAAAATAAAAAGTTCTATGAACTCACTATGCCCATCAGCGAATACCTTAGGGTGTGTACTTTCAGAAATGGGGTCATTTGTGGGGTGTTTGTACTGTCTGGGCATTGTAGAACCTCAGGAAACATGACAGGTGCTCAGAAAGTCAGAGCTGCTTCAAAAAGCGGAAATTCACATTTTTGTACCATAGTTTGTAAACGCTATAACTTTTACCCAAACCATTTTTTTTTTACCCAAACATTTTTTTTTTATCAAAGACATGTAGAACTATAAATTTAGAGCAAAATTTCTATATGGATGTCGTTTTTTTTTGCAAAATTTTACTACTGAAAGTGAAAAATGTCATTTTTTTGCAAAAAAATCGTTAAATTTCGATTAATAACAAAAAAAGTAAAAATGTCAGCAGCAATGAAATACCACCAAATGAAAGCTCTATTAGTGAGAAGAAAAGGAGGTAAAATTCATTTGGGTGGTAAGTTGCATGACCGAGCAATAAACGGTGAAAGTAGTGTAGGTCAGAAGTGTAAAAAGTGGCCTGGTCTTTCAGGGTGTTTAAGCACTGGGGGCTGAGGTGGTTAACATGATTCACCACGAATAAATTCGGATCGAATATAATCTTTTTGGAGAATTCGGCGAACCGGCCGAATCTAATTTTTGAGAAATTAATCCAGTAGAAATGTTGTGGAAGGACCTGAAGCAAGCAGTTTATGGGAGGAAACCCACCATCATAACAGAGTTGAAGCTGTTTTGGTACGGAGGAATGGGCTAAAATTCCTCCAGGCCAAAAGCAGGACTAATCATCAATTACTGGAAAACATTTAGTTACAGTTATTGCTGCACAAGAGGGGTTACACCAGATATAGAAAGTAAAGGTTCACATACTTTTGCCACTCACAGACATGTGATATTGGGTCATTTTCCTCAAATAAATGACCAAGTCTAATATTTTTGACTCATTTGTTTGATTTAGTTATCTTTATCTGCTTTTAGGACCAGTCTGAAATTCTGATGTAGTTTTAGGTCAATTTTATGCAGAAATATAGCAAATTATGAAGAGTTAACAAACTTTTAACCACCACTGTAGTACTACTAAATCTTGAATTTACTCCCATTAGAAATATAAAGATTTAAGAGGTTCTCTGAGATGTTAGTGGTCTTTGGTTGGGCCTCTAAAGTGTCCTAGAGTCAAAACTGCAGCAGTATTCAGTTGTACAACTGTGCGACAGTACCTTTCATGGGATGGTTTCCCCCTACTATAGTCATTCCCATTTCTAATGATCCCTATTATGCTGGGTTTGAGCAACTGGATTCCTGCTCAGGACGGGATTTGCAACTATAATGCAGACACTAAAATGTGCCCACATTGCGACCGTCTGAAGCCTAAGATTAATTTAGAAAATACATTTCTTGAACCCCTAAACAACCGGGCGAGATCTTTTGGAGTTGTGTGATCTAGGGCTGTAATCCACACCCAACATTTCGTTTTTTTCAACATTCAACATTGATTTGTGGCAGTTTCTACCTTTTCTTTTGCATTCTATATGTGGGTTATAAATAGAAAAGCTGTCTCACACCACCAGCAGTTGTGAAACTACAAATGCCAGCATGCTGTGAATTGTAATTCTGCAACAATTAGAGACCACTGAAAAGAGGATATGGAAGTGTTACTTCCTCTATTGCTCTTGGTAATGATGACATCACATGATGGCTGCCATACTGGTCCTGTGTTAGTTTTTCTTTTCTCAAAAGTGAAAGTGTATCTAACAAGCCTGTAGGATAATTATTCATTAAAAGTTAAAAAATAAATCACAATTATAAATGGAATAATAAAGTATCATACCAAGTACACAAAAGAAAAAAGTCTGGTACCATGTTTACCGTATCTATAATTATATCATTATATTATTATATTTATAGATATTATATCTATCATTATCTGTAATATAATTAAGGACTCTTTCTTAAGCTATTTTTGATATCCTTTCCTTATCTGTAAGATAATTAATGGGGTTGTCTCACTTCAGCAAATGGCATTTACCATGTAGACCAAGAAATTACATGGCACTTACTAATGTATTGTGATTTTCCATATTCCTATGCTGGCTTGATATATCTTTCTATCGCATTATACGCTGCTCGTTTCCAGGGGTCATGGCCAACACTGCAGCGCAGATACGAGGTGGCCAGGACAGGAGCTGTTGTGCATGGCCACCAGAGAGGCCTTTTCCTATTGTGTGCAATCATCATGGCCACCACTGCTGGATTGCTGAATCAAGCCAGCAAAGGAGACAATATGGACAATCACAATACATGAAAGTGCTTTGTATTAACTTTCTCTACATGATTAATGCCATTTGATGAAGTGAGAGAACCCCTTTAAGGACTAATTCGCAAGCCCTTTTTGATTTTCTGTTGTTTTTCAGATGTCTGTTTATTACACCATGTCTCTGCTCTTTGATGACATTTTTATTGACCAAATACACAAAGCACCTTCATTCCCTTGAGATCAATGACTAGCATTGCGTCTTCAATTTGATGGCGAACCTTACAGAATCTTACAAATAAAGTCATATATCTACAGGGGTAAAGCAGGGAGCTCTTGCACCTCAATGGCAGCCCTATTACTGCTCTGTACAGGAGCCATAATAAGGTTGTGTTTTAGGGCCTTAAATCACAATAAACTGGGGTTGACAGATGTGGATCTCCAAAGTAGAAGTTCATTTATGGGACAAGATTAAAGGGATTGTCCCACTTAAAATCGTCTACATTTTCTCAAAACAAGACCTGGATCTGAATACTTTTTGTAATTGCATGTGCTTAAACATTTAGTATAGCCACACAGTGATTCATTTAAATCTTTCAGTATAACTTCACCTGCTGTTTTTTATTTACCTTATTTCTCTGTCCACCTCAACAATATCGCTGAGGTGGTCACACATGCTCAATTCCATCCTTCAACTGCCATCAGCCCTTTCTATTGATAGAAGCTGTGACAGTTACAGGGAGACAGCTGCAGCAGAAAGAATATGTACCCTGATAAAAGTCCTATCCCCTAAGAAAGGACATGCCCCCTGACCTGCCAGCTTGAAATAAATCTAGTAGAGCTGTTGGATCAATGAATGGGGAGATATATGGAGCCATCTGCAGTACATGGCTGATTTGTAGCTTTGTTAGAAAGAGATTGACATGTACTATATCATGCCCGATTTTCATCTTCTACATAAAAGGGGTTGTCTTATATCATGATATTGATAACCTATCTTCAGGACTAGGCATCAATATCTGATCAGAAGGGACCCGACACCACCATTAACCAGCTGCTTCCTCGTTTACCTGCACGACGTCTAGATTGTAGTGCCAGGGCAGTGTATTTACAGCTGCTTGTCCATTTACTTGAATGGGAGAGGAAGCTGTCATCAATATCATGAAACGGGTTAACCTCTTTAAATCAGAAAATCAAATTGACAACAGAGAAGGTAGCATCCAGTTTGGGCCAAGATGACCTTTATTGCATTGATCATTTCAGATAACCTGGTTGTGAAATATAAAAAAAAATGCTTGGTCTCTGCTTTACCATTCAGTTCACTTGTGGTGTAAAATCTAATGGTGACCCCAAAGTATGCTGCAAATCTGGTAAAAGCCTATCTACCCATGGCATGAAAATTCGACTTCTTCATGAGAAACTACAGTCCTTCACATTCTTTTTTTTTTATAATTGTATATTTTATTGATTGAACAAATAAAGTCAAAATACAAAGTTCACTGCATACATGAAAAACAATATTCTTCTATTACCTGTTATCATATACAACCTTGAATGATGTAACCACATAAAGACAAGACGTGAGTACAAGAGGAAGGGTCAGGGAAAAAGAAAGGAAAAAAAATGTAGACTATTTTAAGTGGGACAATCCCTTTAATCTTGTCCTATAAATGAACGTCTACTTTGGAGATCCACATCTGTCAACCCCAGTTTATTGTGATTTAGGCCCTAAAACACAGCCTTAGGGTCCATTCACACGTCTGCAATTTCGTTCCGCATTTTGCGGAACGGAATTGCGGACCCATTCATTTCTATGGGGCAGCACGATGTGCTGCCGGAATTGCGGATCCGAACTTCCGGGTCCGAAATTCCGTTCTCAAAAAAAATAGAACATGTCCTATTCTTGTCCGCAATTGCGGACAAGAATAGGCATTTTCTATTAAGTGCCGGTGATGTGCGATCCGCAAAATGCAGAACGCACACGGACATGTGAATGGACCCTTATTATGGCTCCTGTACAGACCAGTAATAGGGCTGCCATTGAGGTGCAAGAGCCCCCTACTTTACCCCTGTAGGTATATAACTTTTTTTGTAAGATTCTGTAAAGTTCGCCATCAAATTGAAGACGCAATGCTAGTCATTGATCTCAAGGGAATGAAGGTGCTTTGTGTATTTTTAATGCCTCACCTTGATCGCAGAAATTATATCCATACTGAAACCCATCTTAGCTAACACTGCGAAGGACCAATTAACACGGTCAAAAGCCTTCTCTGCATATAGTGCAACCAAGGCTGTAGAGATGTGATTATTATCTACATAATCTAAAATATTTAATACCCTTCTTGTATTGTCAAATGCCTGCCTCCCTTGCACAAAACCTACCTGGTCAATAGCTACTAAGTGTGGAATAATAGAGGCTAATCTGTTAGCTAAAAGTTTAGCATACAACTTAGGCCCCCTGCACACGAATGTGTCCGCCCCGTGGTCGTGCTGCGGCCCGCAAAATGCGGCCCGCAATGCACGAACACAGTCCGTGGGGCAGCCGCAGCGGATCGCGGACCCATTCACTTTAATGGGTCCGCGATCCGGCCGTTCCGCAAAAAGATAGGACATGTTTTATCTTTTTGCGAAACGGAAGTACGGGACGAAACCCCACGGAAGCACTCCGTAGTGCTTCCGTAGGGTTCCGTTCCGTGATTTCGTTCCGCACCATTCCGCATCTCCGGACCCATTCAAGTGAATGGGTCCACATCCGGGATGCGGAATGCCCACGGAACGGCACCCGTGTATTGCGGATCCACAAATACGGTCCGCAATACGGCAACGGGAAGCACACGTTCGTGTGCAGGAGGCCTTAGTGTCAGTGTTTAAAAGGGATATAGGGCGAAAGTTCTGGGGAGAAACTGGATCTTTTCCTGGTTTGGGAAGAGTCACTGTTGTGGCAGTTAACATTTCTTTCGGAAGAGAACCCTGTATACGGGCATCTTCTAATGTGTTACGTAAATGGGCTAATAAATCTTTCAAGAATGCTTTATAGTATCGGGTGGACAGGCCATCAGGGCCTGGGGCCTTGTGTGATGGTAGTTACTTTATGGTTTTTTGTAGTTCTTCAATTGAGAACGGGGATCTAGAAAACGTAGATGTTTTATAGACAAACGGAGCAAAGATAGAGAGTCTGAAAATGTGTTAATGTCTCGTTTGGATGGTGTGGGTTCAAAAGGTTTAGCTAGGTTGTATAAAGAAGAATAGTATTCTTTAAATTTATTGGCTATGCCTTTGGGGTCATATATTTTTGTACCTGACCTATCTTTTAACAGGAAAGAGATTTTAGTTTTGTGTGCTCTAGTTTTCAATCTATGGGAAAGAAGCTTGCTGGCCTTGTTATCTTGCTAGTAATATTGTACCCTTAGGGAACGCATGCTTTTTTCATTAGTGAGTAATAGGCATTCATTTAGTTAGTACGTAGTAATCAAAGTTTATCGATTAATGGGAGGGAAATGTCTTTTTTATTGAGAGATTAAAGGGAACCTGTCACCTAAAAAACGCCTCTCAAACCACTAGCATTACCTTAAAGTAGCCAGCAGTATGTTTCTAAAGATCCTTTTCTTCCTCCAGCCAGATGCACCAAAATTATGAAAAACTAACTTTAATCCGCTGCATACTCTATGTAACAGCAGAGTTTGAAGTCAAGGGGGCAGCGGCCTCCTCGCTTCAAGTCAAGATAACCGCGCCCCCTTTCCCTGCCCCTTCGCTTTTAATTGACAGCCAGCCGATAGTTTTCGGCTGTTGAGCAAAGCCGGCCGAAGTCTCACACATGAGCCCTGACGTCTCTATTAACGTGCCTGCACATTGCTGTATACCGCTGTAGGTAGTTTTCAGCGGCTCAGTTCGCAGGCTCCCGGGTGTGAGTGCGCATCAGAACGTTCACGTGCGCGGCTGTCAATCAAAGGGGAAGGGAAAGGGTGTGTGGTTATCCTGACTTGAAGCGAGGAGGCCGCTGCCCATTTGACATCAAACTCTGCTGTTACATAGCGCATGCAGGGGATTAAAGCTATTTTTTTTTCGAGATTTTGGTGCATCTGGTTGGAGGAAGAAAAGGATCTTTAAAAAACATACTGCTGGCTACTTTAGGGTAATGCTGGTGGTTTGGGAAGCGTTTTTTAGGTGACAGGTTCCCTTTAAATACGTCTGATCTCAGTCATGAGTTCTGTGAATCTTTTTTCTCTGTCTCTTTTATAGCGACTTCCTTTTTTGATAAAGATGCCTCTAATAAAGGCCTTGTGTGCATTCCACAGTGTTGCCAGATTATTCACCGAACCAGCATTTAAAGTGAAATAGTCCTGTAATGCCCTACTACGTTCTGCTTGGTACACTTCATGAGCCATAAGATATTCATTGTTTCTACATTGGGGCATGCATCAGACGCAAATCTTTCTGCTAAGCTTAGAGTAATCGTGGCATGGTCAGACCACTTAATGGTGTCTATGGATGCAGAAACCGAGATGGACAAGAGAGATCAAGAAAAGGTCTATACGAGAATACATTTTATGCCTAGGTGAAAAGAGCGTGTAGTCCCTTTTTGATTCATGAAGGATTCTCCAAATGTCATACAGGTCATGTTTACATAGTGTTTTGGCTAAAGAGAGGGACCTCCATGTAGAGGGGGAAAGTGGTATCCCATTGAAAGTCATGCACCGCGTTGAAGTCCCCACAGACCACCAAGTGCCCCTGTTTGTTTATGTTTATAACCTTATTCATCAGTTTGTTGTAAAAGGACAATTGGCGCTTATGTGGTGCGTATATTGCCACTACAGTATATTGGATATTATTAATAGCACCTACAAGTATAATGTACCTGCCCCCCGAGTCAGTTAAAACTTCCTGTTGGCTAAAAGCTACAGTATCTCTGATAGCTATCAATACGCCTTTGTTTTTTGGCAAAGTGGGCTTGAAAGATGTGTGGAAATTTAGGGTGATGCATTTTATGAGCATTAGAAGCCAAAAGGTGAGTCTCTGATGCACAAAAAATGCCCGCCTGTTGTGATAAAGCCTCTTTCCACATCAATGATCGCTTGAATGGGCTATTAAGCCCTTTAACGTTCATGGATGCGATTTTAAGCGGCATGGTGAAGGAGTGGTGTGCTGGTGGTTGAAGCAGGTACCTCTACCTGGAGATCTGGAGGGACAGTAACACAATGCAAAGAGGGCAAAGAAACAATCATTTCACAATAGAACAAGTCTTGACGGCGGCGCAAGTACCTGGGATAAAACAAAAAGATAAGGAAAACAAAAATGCAGATAACATTCATAGAAATGCAGTAAGTCCCTCTTATCTCAAGGGAAAAACATATTAGAAACCTGGCAAACAACAGCAATAGCTGGTTGCACCTCTTATGGGGGTAACAACTTTACATAAAAAGTCTGTCAGATAGCAACAACTTGACACCTCATGGTTGCGGAGTATATAGAACCCTTCACTCGACCCTTTGGCGGGATCTGGAGACCACTTGCCATTCTGTATCCATGAGCTTCTGTTTTACCCTGACCAGGAGGAGGGTGGATGTTGGGGGTAGAAATACCACATTCTTGCAGCAGACGTATTCCTTCTGCGACAGAGGAAGCGCTGTGGAATTTTCCATTACGGTTTATCAGTAGCTTCACAGGGAATCCCCAACGATATGAAATGTTGTTCTCTCTCAAAGCCGAAGTAATAGGTAATATCTGTTTTCTCAGGCGGAGAGTAGTAGCTGAGAGATCCACATATAGCTTGACTTGTTGGTATGGAATTGGCAGTTCCTTCTGGGATCTGGCAGCCGCCATAGCTTTTTCTTTAATGTGGAAAAAGTGGACACGTGCTAATGCAGTAAGCCGGATTGGGACTGATGCACACTGGCGCAATATTAATAGTTTTTGTTCGTGACGCCAATTGCAATGTGCACAGGTTATAGTCGCAGGGCCCTTTAAGATGATATAACTCACGTACCAAGTGAGGAATGCCAGAGTGGGGATAATGTCTCTATGTAGTGTCAACGGTGTCTCCTACCTTGGTACGGCTAGACTCCTGGATCCTGGCTCACATGCAATAAAATGAGTGTTGTCAGTAGGAGTAACTGAGGAATGAAGGAAATCCAGACTTGGTATAAAGTTCAACTTGTCTTTACTTAATGCAGCTTGAATCCATACAAGTAACAGCATTAGTCTTGGGTCCCAGCAGGTATTGGCAATATGTGGCAGGAATCAATATATTCTGCTTCTTATCATATGCCTAGTGAATCTGGCAGTTATCTATCTTCTGCTCTGTCTGTCTGCTTGGTGTGGGCCTGACTAGCTGAGGAGGAATTTGGCTTCTCCTGGTCTCTGGATAAGTTACTCACAGAGAATGGTCCTTCCTGGAGTTCTGGAGTTCTGGAGGTGCTGCTTGCCTGTCAACCAGCTGAGGCTGAAGTCTCAGTCTGGGAATGGAGATCTTTGGCCTCAGCTGAGGCTGGCTCCAGGGTTGGGATCCCTGTAACTGGGAGCTCTTACCAACACAGCCTTCCCCTAGCAGGGGGGACTGGTACACTAACTAGAACTTTCCTTCCTCCCCATGAGACAGGATATGGGCCAGCCCACTTCTGCTCAAAGAGGGGGGAGCTAGACTGGAATGAACTATTCCAGTCTAGCAATACTAAACTGGATTTTCTTTAAAAAAGGATTTTAGAGATATGTAAATTAGTCTTGTATGTGTCCAAGGGGCTGTACTAACCTTCCTGGAGCCCAGCCACGCCCGCCTGTAAAGGAGCCCAGCACCGCCTATGTCCTCCGAATCTCCTCCTTTCATCAACGATAGATTACCGTAATCTCGCGATGCGCGAGCTCGCGCATGCGCAGTTCTTTCCCTGAGGCTGATGCCAGCACAGGGAAGGAACACTATACCGGCACTGTGCATGCGCGAGCTCGCACATCGCGAGATTACGGCAATCTATCGTTGATGAAAGGAGGAGTTTCGGAGGACATAGGCGGTGCTGGGCTCCTTCACAGGCGGGCGTGGCTGGGCTCCAGGAAGGTTCGTACAGCCCCTTGGACACATACAAGACTAATTTACATATCTCTAAAATCCTTTTTTAAAGAAAATAAAAGCACACAGCCCTATAGGACCGGTATATTGCGGACATGCTAGCGGCGATCTAGCCGTGCATGTCCGCAGCTCTATAGCCCAAAACTTGGTGACAGAATCCCTTTAAAGCTGAGGTGTTGCTGGAGCTCTCCTAGTGTGGGGCCATTCAGGTCCGCGGCTAGCCACGCCCCCCCCCTCCGCCATATATTTTAAGTAATTGCGAACAATGGCGATTTCAGCTTTACAAGTCTCTCTGACTTTAGAGATTTGGGTTTGAAAGTCAGCTTTAGTTGGAAGTTGTTTAAAATAAGCAAAGAAAGACTTACTATCTCCTGAGATCACTGGGTGTCCCGCTGAGGCCTCTGAAAGTGAATCTGATGCAGCGTCCCAATCATCTGGAGAAGGGTCCAAGTGTGGCCCCCAGGGAACTTTCTGGTGGAGATGTCCAGTTACCCCTAGCTGGTAGTGGCGTGGAGGGCAGTTTTGTCGTCTTGGCTTGTTTTGTAGGTGGCATAATAGGCAGATCTGCCACAGTCTCCCCCGAGCACGTGGTCTCCGCTGTTAGGCTGGAGTCGGGTAGTCGGGGTCTCTGGGCCGGGAGGAATTCAGTGGCCAGATGTGAGAGGTCTTGCGGAAGATGGCCTCCTGGGTCTGCTGTGGTCACCAGCACTGGCGGAGCGCCGATGGCAATGGCTGCACCAGCAATGGAGGGCAGCTCTGTTTGCTTGCTCATGCAGGCTAGCATCCCACCCGGAAGTGAAGGCCGCAGCTCTCGGCGCGCTGACCGTACCAGATATTCGTCCAAGTTATGTGCCAGTGGGTTGGGTCCTCTGCTTTTTTCCCATGGGGTCTCATGTAAATGGCGGCAGGGTACATACAAGACCACGGCAGGCGAGCGCTCCGAATCTACGCCTCCATCTTGGCAGGGATCCAGGCCATGCCCTCCCCCTTCACATTCTTTTATACAATGCAAGCAGTGGAGCATCAATAAAACTTTCTATTCTCCATGCAGTCTGCATTGCCAAATCTATAAGTATATAATACACTACTCACAAAAAGTTAGTGATATTTGGATTGTGGGTGAAATTTCAGGATGAACCTAAAACATAATCTAACCTTTATTAGTGAACTTAATGGGACCTTTTCTAAACTTTTGAATGCACATGTCCAACTGCTCAGTGTTTCAGTACTTTGTGCACAACTTGCTGTTCTCTAACAAGGAGCTTAACAGCAAATTTCACAACAGATGTTTGATCCATGAATCGCCCAATAAATTTCCTGGTTCAATTAGAATTGGTATTTAAACAGTCCTCCTCATCATGCTGTTCACATTTTGACATCATGAGACCAAGACGACACATAACAACTGATCAACAGTACCTCACCATTGCGAGGCTTCAAACGGGATGTTCTCAGACAGAAGTGGCAACTGAGCTTAGAGTGTCACAGAGCGTCATCAGCAGGTTGCAACAGAGAGACTGGAAGAGTCACAGAAAGGCATAGAAGTGGACGTCCTTTGGCCATATCCCACACTGATGACCTGCGGAACAGGATCATGAATGCCACACAACTCCAGTCACATTTAAATGAGATGAAAGACACCCAAGTGTCATGTCAGACCATTCAAAACCATTTACATCAGCATGGTCTGCGTGCTAGATGACCTGCAAGGGTACCTGACCACAGGCATCATCGTCTTGCATGGGAGAGTGGTGTACCTCCCTCATAAGCAGACCATGCAGCTGCTATAGGGCCCCTGGGGAAGGGGGGCCCTGCAGTGGAGGATAGGCCCTGCCCCCTAATTACCTTTAATACTGGCTCCCGTCCAGCTACAGTCAGGAATTCCTATCGTCAGTGAAGAAAGCTAAAGGACCCTTGATGATGTCATCACAGGTCCTGTAAGGAAACTGCACAGAGTATAGTGTAGTTCCCAGGTTAGGACAGTGTATCTGCCATGACCTGTGATGACATCATCACAAGTCCTTCAACCACCCTAACAGCAAGGATTAGAAGTGCACAAGAGCTCTGCATTGATCCATTGAAACTAGAATGGGGTGGTAAGAGGAGGTCCTCCCCTTTTCTCTTCATTTGCCCCCCACCCATGCCCTGTTTTACTCATTGCTCACTCATATATAATACTGCAGACAGTTACAATCACCACTACCACATATTTCTGTACACACTGCATCTATTATACCTTGTATGTGTCACGACCGCTACCCCAGCAGCAGTCGTGTCGCACCAGACGGAGAGGAAGGGGGACCCTTATCTACGGATGGGAATAGTATGGCCACCCCTGACTAACCCTAAGCTGGCACCTGTCTGCCCTGATACCCTAGACGGGGTGTGAACCCGTGCGGCGAGCAGGATGCCTAAACCCTCAGTCGCCCTAAAAAGGCCTAGAGTGGGGAAAGGCCGATGGGAGCGCTAGTCACCATCACTCATGTCTAGGAGAACAGCAAGGGAAGACAGCAACAAACAAACTATATCAGAGATAGACTTATCCAGTCACGAGCAGAGAAGGCGATCCCAATCACGACAGTCCACACCGGACAAGAGCTCCACAGCAACACCATCAAACGATCTCCTTCAAAGGTCAGAATAGAACTGGACGTAAGGACTATATCTGGCAATGACTGCAAGTGAAAGTGAAACTAATATAGTAGCTGAGAGTGGCAGACAGGACTCACCTGAGAAGGATGCCTACAAACTCCCAGTCAGGACAAAAAGGTTCACAAGGCAAAACCCAGATGACATACCCTGAACCACGGAGCAAACTCACAAGCTATCGCGAGTAGCAAGTCGCTGCGACCTTCTCCTCCCAGACCTGTCTGGATCAGTCACAGTCGTGACAGTACCCCCCTTTCTACGAGGGGCCCCTGGACCCTCAAGACCAGGCCTCTCCGGATGGGAGCTATGAAAAGCCCAAATGAGTCTGTCCGCTTTTATCTCTGATGCTGGAACCCACATTCTCTCTTCGGAACCATAACCTTTCCAGTGCACCAGGTACTGAAGAGAGCGGCGAACATATCGTGAATCAACAATCTTTTCTACCTGAAACTCAAGACTGCCATCAACAACCACCGGTGGAGGCGGTAGTCGCAATGGTTCAGGAGGTTCTACATATCTCTTAAGCAGAGATCTGTGGAAGACATTATGGATCCTTAGAGTCTGAGGTAGCTCCAGACGAAAAGCCACCGGGTTAATGATCTTAATTACCCTATAAGGACCAATAAATCTCGGACCTAATTTCCACGAGGGAACCTTCAACTTGATATTTCTGGTAGACAACCACACCACAAGTCATTCACCCCAAGGTCCGGACCTTCAGAGCGCTTCCTATCAGCCGCACGTTTGTATCTACCACCAATTCTCTTCAAACTTTCTTGCACACTCTGCCACACTGAAGAAAGTGAAGACGCAAATCGTTCCTCCTCGGGAATCCCAGACGGCCCCCCCTCACTAAACGTACAAAACTGAGGATGGAAACCATACGCACCAAAAAATGGTGACTTATCGGTGGATTCTTGACGACGATTATTAATGGCAAACTCGGCTAATGGTAAATAAGATGACCATTCCTCCTGATTTTCGGAAACAAAGCATCTCAAATATGTCTCTAGGTTTTGATTGGTACGTTCAGTCTGACCGTTGGACTGTGGATGGAAAGATGAAGAAAACGACAGATGAACCCCTAAACGAGAACAAAAAGCTTTCCAAACTTTAGAAACGAATTGGGTACCACGATCCGAAACAATATCGGAAGGGACCCCGTGAAGCTTCACGATGTGGTCAATAAAAACCTGAGCCAGTGTGTTAGCAATAGGCAATGCGGCAAGAGCAATAAAGTGCACCGTTTTACTGAATCTGTCAACAACTACAAGAATAACAGTCTTCCCCGCTGATACTGGTAGATCCGTAATGAAATCCATTGACAGGTGCGTCCAAAGCCTGTTGGGGGATGGCCAGAGGTAAAAGACGCCCTGCCGGACGAGTATGATCTACCTTAGAACGAGCACAGGTAGCACATGCAGACACAAAATTCAACACCTCCTGGCGCCATTTAGGCCACCAGAACCGACAAGACACTAACTCAGAGGTTGCCCTACTACCTGGGTGTCCTGCCAGTGTGGAGTTATGGTGTTCTTTTAGTATCTCCAGGCGTAAATTTTCTGGCACAAACAGTTTACCCGAGGGGCAGGAGGCCGGGGCATCCCCCTGAGCCTCCAACACCCTCCCCTCTAAACCTGAGTGTAATGCAGAGACCACCACCCCCTTTTGCAAAATGGGCTCTGGTACCTCAACATCACCCCCTCCAGGAAAACTTTGAGACAATGCATCCGCCTTAGTATTTTTTGCCCCCGGGCGATAGGTTATTACAAAATTAAACCTAGTAAAAAATAACGACCACCGAGCCTGTCTAGGGGTGAGACGTTTAGCAGACTCCAGATATAATACGTTTTTGTGATCAGTAATCACCGTGACGGGATGAACCGCCCCCTCCAAAAAATGACGCCACTCCTCAAAAGCCAACTTAATAGCCAAAAGTTCCCTGTTGCCAATATCATAGTTCCTTTCTGCAGTAGACAATTTCTTCGAAAAGAAAGCACACGGACGCCATTCACCAGGGGACGGGCCCTGAGATAGTACCGCTCCCACCCCCACCTCTGATGCGTCAACCTCTACAATAAAAGGAAGCGAGACATCTGGCTGTACGAGAATAGGGGCCGAGGTGAATCTCTCCTTCAGAGATGCAAAGGCAGTTTTGGCTGCATGTGACCATTTGGAAAAATCGGATCCCTTTCGGGTCATGTCCGTCAGTGGTTTGACCACCAAGGAATAGTTTTTTATAAACTTTCTATAAAAATTGGCAAACCCCAGGAAGCGTTGTAATGCCTTCAGGTTCTCAGGCAGATCCCAGTCTATAATCACTCGGACTTTCTCTGGATCCATGCGGAAACCTGAATCTGACAACACATACCCCAGAAATGGCAGTTCTTTTACGGCGAACACACATTTTTCTAACTTAGCAAACAATTTGTTGGCCCTTAATATCTGCAGCACTTGTCTCACATGGATCTTATGTGTATCCAGATCCGGGGAATAGACCAGGATGTCATCAAGATATATCACAACAAATCTCCCGATAAGGTGACTAAAAATATCGTTGACAAAATGTTGGAATACCGCAGGCGCATTAGTAAGACCAAATGGCATGACCAGATTTTCATAATGCCCTTCCGGAGTATTAAAAGCCGTCTTCCACTCATCCCCCTCTTTGATGCGAACCAGGTTATAGGCTCCTCTGAGATCCATTTTGGAGAACCATTTAGCACCAGCAACCTGATTAAAGAGGTCAGGAATGAGAGGAAGAGGATAGGGATCTCGGATAGTTATCCAGTTTAATTCCCGGAAATCCAGGCAAGGACGTAGGCCCCCATCTTTCTTTTTAACGAAAAAGAACCCTGCAGCCACAGGTGAAGAAGAGGGTCTGATGTGTCCCTTAGCCAAACTCTCCGAAATATAATCTTTCATAGCCTTCCTCTCCGGGCCGGAAAGATTGTATAACCGGGTTTTAGGTAGTTTGGCCCCAGGTAGTAGATTAATCGGGCAATCATATGGATGATGAGGTGGTAACCCCTGACAAACCTTCTCAGAGAACACATCCATAAAATCTGACAGAAAGGCAGGTAAAGATGTTACAGAGAGTGTAGAGCACCTACTACTCAAGCAGTTGTCCTTACAATGTTCACTCCACTCCACAATCTCCCCGGCCTGCCAATCCACCACTGGATTGTGAGTCACCAGCCAGGGAAGCCCCAATACCATAGGAGTTGGAAGACCGTCCAGGACATAACATGAGATATGCTCTTTATGGAGGTCCCCTACCTGCAGATGGATATTATGAATGATCTGAGTTAACTCTTTCTGAGTAAGAGGGGAGGAGTCGATGGCAAAAACAGGAATAGTTCTGCGTATCGGTTCTGGAGTAAAACCCAGAGCCTGAGCAAACCGTGAATCCACCAAGTTGACCCCCGCCCCACTGTCCAAAAAGACGGAACAGATCTCAGTCTTATTGCCCGCCTCAACGGTAGCGGACAACAAAAACTGAGACATGCGTATGGAGGAAACGAATACGCCCAGACTGTTATCCTCCGCACAATCTGGGGACTCTAGTTTTCCGGCGGCTCCTTTGTTTGTGGTCTCTTGGGTTCTGAGGGACAAACCTTTACAAAATGACCCCTCCCCCCACAACGAAAACAAACCTCTGACCTACAGCGGAAATAGGAGGATTCACCCGTCTAGTGGCGCCCCCTATTTGCATTGGTTCGACTGGATCATAACAAACCGATCCCTGCCCTATAGAGGCCTCTGTAAAATTTAATAGTCTCTCCCTGAGTCGTCTGTCGATTCTTATGGACAGAGACATAGCAGCCTCCAGAGACCCAGGGACCTCGTATACCGCCAGCGCGTCTTTTAATTTTTCAGACAACCCCTGGCAGAACTGACTCCTAAGGGCCGAGTCGTTCCATAACGTATCAGTAGCCCACCTACGGAATTCGGAACAATATAGTTCAGCAGACCGGTTCTCTTGCCGAAGTCTACGTAGCTTAGACTCAGCCAGTGAGACCCTGTCCGGGTCATCATATACGAGACCCAGGGCTTCAAAAAACTCCTCCACTGATCGTAAGGCCAGAGAGTCTGATGGTAGGGAGAAAGCCCAAGCCTGCGGATCTCCTTGCAGGAGAGAAATTACAATACCCACCCGTTGTTCCTCACCGCCGGAGGATCTAGGGCGTAACCTGAAGAACAATTTGCAAGCTTCTCTGAAGGTTACAAATTGGTCTCTCCCTCCTGAGAACCTATCAGGTAAAGCCACTTTTGGCTCAGGAGTACCTTGGTTTCCCGTAGCAACGGTGGAACCCAAGGATGGCTGCTGCTGCAGCACTGTTGCTTTTAATCCTGCCACTTCAAGGGATAATCCCTGTAATTGTTTCGCCAAAACCGTAACCGGATCCATAGTGGAACAGAAAAATACAAAGCAAAACAGCAAGCAAAAAAAAAAGAAAAGGAAATGTCTTTTTTTTTTTTATTTTTTAAAAGGCCAGATATACTGTCACGACCACTACCCCAGCAGCAGTCGTGTCGCACCAGACGGAGAGGAAGGGGGACCCTTATCTACGGATGGGAATAGTATGGCCACCCCTGACTAACCCTAAGCTGGCACCTGTCTGCCCTGATACCCTAGACGGGGTGTGAACCCGTGCGGCGAGCAGGATGCCTAAACCCTCAGTCGCCCTAAAAAGGCCTAGAGTGGGGAAAGGCCGATGGGAGCTCTAGTCACCATCACTCATGTCTAGGAGAACAGCAGGGGAAGACAGCAACAAACAAACTATATCAGAGATAGACTTATCCAGTCACGAGCAGAGAAGGCGATTCCAATCACGACAGTCCACGCTGGACAAGAGCTCCACAGCAACACCATCAAACGATCTCCTTCAAAGGTCAGAATAGAACTGGAAGTAAGGACTATATCTGGCAATGACTGCAAGTGAAAGTGAAACTAATATAGTAGCTGGGAGTGGCAGACAGGACTCACCTGAGAAGGATGCCTACAAACTCCCAGTCAGGACAAAAAGGTTCACAAGGCAAAACCCAGATGACATACCCTGAACCACGGAGCAAACTTACAAGCTATCGCGAGTAGCAAGTCGCTGCGACCTTCTCCTCCCAGACCTGTCTGGATCAGTCACAGTCGTGACAGTATGTCTCACATCAGTACACTGCTCTGTTCGTATATACACTGCCTATCCAAAAAAAAAGGCGGCACTAAAAAAAGCCTTTAGCTTTGATTACGGCACGCATTCGCTGTGGCATTGTTTCGATAAGCTTCTGCAATGTCACAAGATTTATTTCCATCCAGTGTTGCATTAATTTTTCACCAAGATCTTGCATTGATGATGGTAGAGTCTGACTGCTGCGCAAAGCCTTCTCCAGAACATCCCAAAGATTTTCAATGGGGTTAAGGTCTGGACACTGTGGTGGCCAATCCATGTGTGAAAATGATGTCTCATGCTCACTGAACCACTCTTTCACAATTTGAGCCCGATAAATCCTGGTATTGCCATCTTGGAATATGCCCGTGCCATCAGGGAAGAAAAAATCCATTGATGGAATACCCTGGTCATTCAGTATGTTCAGGTAGTCAGCTGACCTCATTCTTGGTGCACATACTGTTGCTGAACCTAGACCTGACCAACTGCAGCAACCCCAGATCATAGCACTGCCCCCACAGGCTTGTACAGTAGGCACTAGGCATGACGGGTGCATCACTTCATCTGCCTCTCTTCTTACCCTGATGCGCCCATCACTCTGGAACAGGGTAAATCTGGACTCATCAGACCACATGACCTTCTTCCATTGAGTCCAATCTTTATGCTCCCTAGCAAATTGAAGCCTTTTTTCTGGTTTGCGTCACTGATTAGTGGTTTTCTTGCCGCTACACAGCTGTTCAGTCCCAATCCCTTGAGTTCCCTTCGCATTGTGCGTGTGGAAATTCTCTTACTTTCACTATTAAACATAGCCCTGAGTTCTACTGTTGTTTTTCTTCTATTTGATTTCACCAAACGTTTAAGTGATCACAGATCACGATCATTCAGGATTTTTTCCCCGCCACATTTCTTCCTCGAATACGATGGGTCCCCACTATCCTTCCAGTTTTTAATAATGCGTTGGACAGTTCTTAACCCAATTTTAGTAGTTTCTGCAATCTCCTTAGATGTTTTCTCTGCTTGATGCATGGCAATGATTTGACCCTTCTCAAACAGACTAACATCTTTTCCACGACCACGAGATGTGTCTTTCGACATGGTTGTTTGACCACTTCAGCCCCCAGTGCTTAAACACCCTGAAAGACCAGGCCACTTTTTACACTTCTGACCTACACTACTTTCACCGTTTATTGCTCGGTCATGCAACTTACCACCCAAATGAATTTTACCTCCTTTTCTTCTCACTAATAGAGCTTTCATTTGGTGGTATTTCATTGCTGCTGACATTTTTACTTTTTTTGTTATTAATCGAAATTTAACGATTTTTTTGCAAAAAAATGACATTTTTCACTTTCAGTTGTAAAATTTTGCAAAAAAAACGAGATCCATATAGAAATTTTGCTCTAAATTTATAGTTCTACATGTCTTTGATAAAAAAAAAATGTTTGGGTAAAAAAAAAAATGGTTTGGGTAAAAGTTATAGCGTTTACAAACTATGGTACAAAAATGTGAATTTCCGCTTTTTGAAGCAGCTCTGACTTTCTGAGCACCTGTCATGTTTCCTGAGGTTCTACAATGGCCAGACAGTACAAACACCCCACAAATCACCCCATTTCGGAAAGTACACACCCTAAGGTATTCGCTGATGGGCATAGTGAGTTCATAGAACTTTTTATTTTTTTTTACAAGTTGGCGGAAAATGATGATTTTTTTTTTTTTCTTACAAAGTCTCATATTCCACTAACTTGTGACAAAAAATAAAAACTTCTATGAACTCACTATGCCCATCACGAAATACCTTGGGGTCTCTTCTTTCCAAAATGGGGTCACTTGTGGGGTAGTTATACTGCCCTGGCATTCTAGGGGCCCAAATGTGTGGTAAGGAGTTTGAAATCAAATTCTGTAAAAAATGACCTGTGAAATCCGAAAGGTGCTTTTTGGAATATGGGCCCCTTTGCCCACCTAGGCTGCAAAAAAGTGTCACACATCTGGTATCTCTGTATTCAGGAGAAGTTGAGGAATGTGTTTTGGGGTGTCTTTTTACATATACCCATGCTGGGTGAGATAAATATCTTGGTCAAATGCCAACTTTGTATAAAAAAATGGGAAAAGTTGTCTTTTGCCAAGATATTTCTCTCACCCAGCATGGGTATATGTAAAATGACACCCCAAAACACATTTCCCACCTTCTCCTGAGTACGGCAATACCAGATGTGTGACACTTTTTTGCAGCCTAGGTGGGCAAAGGGGCCCATATTCCAAAGAGCACCTTTCGGATTTCACAGGTCATTTTTTACAGAATTTGATTTCAAACTCCTTACCACACATTTGGGCCCCTAGAATGCCAGGGCAGTATAACTACCCCACAAGTGGCCCCATTTTGGAAAGAAGAGACCCCAAGGTATTCGCTGATGGGCATAGTGAGTTCATGGAAGTTTTTATTTTTTGTCACAAGTTAGTGGAATATGAGACTTTGTAAGAAAAAAAAAATCATCATTTTCCACTAACTTTTGACAAAAAATAAAAAATTCTAGGAACTCGCCATGCCCCTCACGGAATACCTTGGGGTGTCTTCTTTCCAAAATGGGGTCACTTGTGGGGTAGTTATACTGCCCTGGCATTTTCCAGGGGCCCTAATGTGTGGTAAGTAGGTAAATGACCTGTGAAATCCTAAAGGTGCTCTTTGGAATATGGGCCCCTTTGCCCACCTAGGCTGCAAAAAAGTGTCACACATGTGGTATCGCCGTATTCAGGAGAAGTTGGGGAATGTGTTTTGGGGTGTCATTTTACATATACCCTTGCTGGGTGAGAGAAATATCTTGGCAAAAGACAACTTTTCCCATTTTTTTTATACAAAGTTGGCATTTGACCAAGATATTTCTCTCACCCAGCATGGGTATATGTAAAATGACACCCCAAAACACATTCCCCAACTTCTCCTGAGTACGGCGATACCAGATGTGTGACACTTTTTTGCAGCCTAGATGCGCAAAGGTGCCCAAATTCCTTTTAGGAGGGCATTTTTAGACATTTGGATACCAGACTTCTTCTCACGCTTTGGGGCCCCTAGAATGCCAGGGCAGTATAAATACCCCACATGTGACCCCATTTTGGAAAGAAGACACCCCAAGGTATTCAATGAGGGGCATGGCGAGTTCATAGAATTTTTTTTTTTTTGGCACAAGTTAGCGGAAATTGATATTTTTAATTTTTTTCTCACAGTCTCCCGTTCCGCTAACTTGGGACAAAAATTTCAATCTTTCATGGACTCAATATGCCCCTCACGGAATACCTGGGGGTGTCTTCTTTCCGAAATGGCGTCACATGTGGGGTATTTATACTGCCCTGGCATTCTAGGGGCCCTAAAGCGTGAGAAGAAGTCTGGAATATAAATGTCTAAAAAATTTTACGCATTTGGTTTCCGTGAGGGGTATGGTGAGTTCATGTGAGATTTTATTTTTTGACACAAGTTAGTGGAATATGAGACTTTGTAAGAAAAAAAAATAAATAATTCCGCTAACTTGGGCCAAAAAAATGTCTGAATGGAGCCTTACAGGGGGGTGATCAATGACAGGGGGGTGATCAATGACAGGGGGGTGATCAATGACAGGGGGGTGATCAGGGAGTCTATATGGGGTGATCACCACAGTCATTGATCACGCCCGTGTAAGGCTTCATTCAGACGTCCGTATGCGTTTTGCGGATCCGATCCATCTATCAGTGCATCCGTAAAAATCATGCGGACATCTGAATGGAGCTTTACAGGGGGGTAATCAATGACAGGGGGGTTGATCAATGACAGGGGGGTTGATCAATGACAGGGGGGTGATCAGGGAGTCTATATGGGGTGATCACCACAGTCATTGATCATGCCCCTGTAAGGCTTCATTCAGACGTCCGGATGCGTTTTGCGGATCCGATCCATCTATCAGTGGATCCGTAAAAATCATGCGGACGTCTGAATGGAGCTTTACAGGGGGGTAATCAATGACAGGGGGGTAATCAATGACAGGGGGGTGATCAGGCAGTCTATATGGGGTGATCACCACAGTCATTGATCACGCCCCTGTAAGGCTTCATTCAGACGTCCGGATGCGTTTTGCGGATCCGATCCATCTATCAGTGGATCCGTAAAAATCATGCGGACGTCTGAATGGAGCTTTACAGGGGGGTAATCAATGACAGGGGGGTGATCAGGGAGTCTATATGGGGTGATCACCACAGTCATTGATCACACCCCTGTAAGGCTTCATTCAGACATCCGGATGCGTTTTGCGGATCCGATCCATCTATCAGTGGATCCGTAAAAATCATGCGGACGTCTGAATGGAGCTTTACAGGGGGGTGATCAATGACAGGGGGGTAATCAATGACAGGGGGGTGATCAGGGAGTCTATATGGGGTGATCACCACAGTCATTGATCATGCCCCTGTAAGGCTTCATTCAGACGTCCGGATGCGTTTTGCGGATCCAATCCATCTATCAGTGCATCCGTAAAAATCATGCGGACATCTGAATGGAGATTTACAGGGGGGTGATCAGGGAGTCTATATGGGGTGATCACCACAGTCATTGATCATGCCCCTGTAAGGCTTCATTCAGACGTCCGGATGCGTTTTGCGGATCCGATCCATCTATCAGTGCATCCGTAAAAATCATGCGGACATCTGAATGGAGATTTACAGGGGGGTGATCAGGGAGTCTATATGGGGTGATCACCACAGTCATTGATCATGCCCCTGTAAGGCTTCATTCAGACGTCCGGATGCGTTTTGCGGATCCGATCCATCTATCAGTGCATCCGTAAAAATCATGCGGACGTCTGAATGGAGCTTTACAGGGGGGTAATAAATGACAGGGGGGTAATCAATGACAGGGGGGTGATCAGGGAGTCTATATGGGGTGATCACCACAGTCATTGATCACGCCCCTGTAAGGCTTCATTCAGACGTCCGTATGCGTTTTGCGGATCCGATCCATCTATCAGTGGATCCGTAAAAATCATGCGGATGTCTGAATGGAGCTTTACAGGGGGGTAATCAATGACAGGGGGGTAATCAATGACAGGGGGGTAATCAATGACAGGGGGGTAATCAGGGAGTCTATATGGGGTGATCAGGGGCTAATAAGGGGTTAATAAGTGACGGGGGGGGTGT
The DNA here is from genome assembly GCF_905171765.1 of Bufo bufo. Taxonomy (NCBI): domain Eukaryota; kingdom Metazoa; phylum Chordata; class Amphibia; order Anura; family Bufonidae; genus Bufo; species Bufo bufo. The sequence continues at coordinate 595,766,611 of NC_053391.1, forward strand.
AGTGTAGTGGTGCTTGGTGCTACTTTACTGAGCTACCTGTGTCCTCTGGTGGTCGATCCAAGCAAAGGGGACCACCAGAGGACCAGGTAGCAGGTATATTAGACGCTGTTATCAAAACAGCGTCTAATATACCTGTTAGGGGTTAAAAAAAAACACATCTCCAGCCTGCCAGCGAACGATCGCCGCTGGCAGGCTGGAGATCAACTCTCTTACCTTCCGTTCCTGTGAGCGCGCGCGCCTGTGTGCGAGCGTTCACAGGAAATCTCGCGTCTCGCGAGATGACGCATATACGCGTGACTCTGCGCAGGGCTGCCACTTCCGGAACGCGATCCTGCGTTAGGCGGTCCGGAGGTGGTTAAGAAATGAGAAGCAACTTATTGCACCAGTTGGGGTTAAATAACTTGTTGCCAGCTGAAAGATAATCGCCCATGCAGTAATTATCCAATAGGAGGCTCAGAACTATTTGCTTAGTTAAATCCAGGTGGCAACTTTTTTTTTGGACAGGCAGTGTATATATGTAAGTCACCAGACGAGCCTTTGGTGTGGTGGTGTTACAATGTGGGCAGGTGTATCTAGTCAATACAGAATTGCCCTACACTTTGTAAATGGTACAGTGACTACGTGAATAACATCATTAATCCAGTTATTGTCCCTCTGCATGACCAACACAGGCCTAATTTCATCCTCATGGACGACAATGCGCCAAGCTCATCGAGGTCACATCATTAGGGCTGCTGAAGACTGCGGTACCTCAAATGGAGTGGCCTGCACTTTCTCCAGACCTAACCCCATTGAAAACCTTTGGGAGCAGCTGAGTCATCGTGTAGAGTCTTGTAACTCTGTATCCCAGAACCTCAATGACCTGAGGGACGCTGTCACGACGGGGAGTGGGGGAATCCCCCCCATCATGCAATGTCCTTTGCTACTGGGCTGCAATGCAGGGAAAAGGGAGCTGGTCACCTCCTAAAACTTCCCTCAACAGGCCCTAGTCTCCTAGCTGTATGAGCCCCCTTCAAAGGTAAGGGGACTCATACCCACGTGCCTAGAAGTCTATGTAACCCTGCATTGCCCTACAGCTGGTGACAGGGCAGAGAACATCTGTTCATCCAGGACACGGATGACAGGCGTCTCCAGAGGCCCAGTAGCTGGCAGGGTGCAAGACTATAAACAGTACGGCAGGTAAATAGCACAGCAACACCACAAATGCTATCAACTATTACCTGCCTCAGCCAAGATGGAAGGACGGCACCAACGACAACCCAGACCGCCCTGCGACTACAAGAAGCATGGAGGTTCCAGGCTGGGAAGCACACAGTCTTGCATATTGCTTAAACCCCTCCAGTGCAACATACACACAAAAAAAGTGACACGTCAAGCAGCAATGCTGGTAACAACACCACAAAGACCAGACATGGCACACCACAACACCACACTAGACGTACAACAAAACCAGAGAGGAAGGGTACAGGAAACAGACACAAATAATAACAATGACAACTAAGAGTGGCTCACAAGCATGACACATTCAGTCAGGTAGCAGAGCTCCAACACAGACTGACAACAAGCAAACGCAAACTGACCTCAGGCTCCACCACACCAACATATAAGGAGGCCCGAGGTCACACCCACCACACTCCAACAAGTTTAACCCCGCGCACACCAAAGCAGGGAAAACACCATTAAACGTTGCCGCAGGCAACTAAATGAAGTCACGACCTTAACACAAGGTCGTGACAGACGCCCTTCAAGAAGAGTGGGATGCCATGCCTCAGCAGACAATAAATCGACTTGTGAACAGCATGAGACATTGTTGTCAAGCTGTAATTGATGCTTAAGGCCACATGACAAGTTTTTGAGACATTGACATTTTTGTGGGGATATACCCTCCACTAGTGTAGGATTTTGTTTCAATAAATTGTTTGAGATGAGGAAATCACCACTGCATGCTTCTACTTCAATTCCCTACTTTCATGATATAATATCACTGTTGTGTGAACTTTTAGCATTTTCCATATATTTCACCCGAAAGCCAAATATCCCTTTTTGTGAGTAGTGTGTTTATTAACTAATCTTGGCAATGTAAACAAGTCATTTACCTCAGTATTTCAAGATCTTAAATAGTATAACATGTGACCACAAATCGGATAAGGGCCATTGTTTGTAAAATCCATATACCATTCTCCTCTGCTATTCATGTCGATTTCTTCATGTCTTCTTCAGCATGCGTGCACTCCTTGGTCTTCCTGAAGTAGTCCCTGCTTGTATTGAGGCCAGGCACAATGAGTTGTGGAAACTAAGAGTAGTGACGGCAGTATACGATATCCTGGCAGATGTTGCAGTGTAATCTCTCCCCTCAGCCAGACAGTAGTATGGATTCTGAAAGGTCTTAATGACTTGTGGACAGGCAAAAAGGGACCAAAACGTGGTAATAGATGCAGTTGTGAGATCTTACAGTAGCACTGTGCCACCAGGGGTTTTAGTTTTATATTTTTAGGACATGAGCAGTACACTTTGAAGGGAATGCGTCATATATTTAATTTCCATTTTATTCATTATAATTAAGTACACATTTTGTTATGTTGCGGTGTGCTAACTTACAAAAAAATCAAGTTTTTCACCATCAATCTGCACTTAATACGCCATAATGACAAAGTGAAAACAGAATATACAAAAATCTTTACTAATTTATTAAAAAGAAAAAACTTAAAGTATAACTGTCATATTATTATTTTTTTGAGTATTGGATTGTGGTGATTAATATCACCTTGGTGGCCTTATTTCAACTTTTCACTGTGTATTCAATTACCCCTTAATTCCACATTTTTGTTCCCTGTACTGCCTACTTTTACCTGTGCTTAAAATAGGGTTGCTAGGCATGGTCCGTCTATCTGTTGAAGGAGGAGCACGCAGCGTGCAGGGTCACATTACAGACAGCCAGGGACTGTAAGTAAATGATTAAAGCCAGGTCCTCCCCAGCAGCTGATAACAGTGCCTGGGCTGTGTGCACTTCTCCCTGTGCCTGCGCTTGGCAGATGCTCCCTCACTCAGCAGAGCTGGAGAATGCAGAGTTGAAGCAGAGCAGGGAAGGGAGATCTGCCATCTGCTCAGTGTATAAATGAAAGCAACATGTGGTAAGAGGACCCCTTTGTGCTGCAGGAGATTAACCCTTTAGGGGGAAGGGCTCTGATTACTGACACTTTTGGGGGGCTATTGTTACTGGCTAGTGAGGGCAGGCGGGATTAGCCTCAGGGTGAGGGCAGTGGCGGCCATCTTAACTGAATAGTGAAATTGCAGTGTTATGCAGACTGGTTGCTAAGGGCTGAATCTTATTAAATATGGGGTAAGTCGGTCTAATAGTAACTGATTCTGGAATATCATGTTATTAGTAACTACATATATGAAAATTGAAATTAGGGTCTAAGTGTGACAGTTATCCTTTAAATAGTGCATTGACATAAGTATTCAGACCCTTTACTAGGTACTTTTGGCAGTGATTACAGCCTCCAGTCTTCTTGGGTATAATGCCACAAGGTTTGCACATCTGGGGTTGAGGATTTTCTGCCATTCTTCTCTGCAGATCCTCTCAAGCTCTCTCAGGTTGGATGGGGACAGTCAGCAGGCTGCCTTTTTCAGGTCTCTCCTTAGATATTCAATTGGGTTCAAGTCAGAGCTCTGTCTGGGCCACTTAAAGGATAACTGTCACACTTAGACCCTAATTTCAATTTTCATATATGTAGTTACTAATGATATGCTAACATGATATTGCAGAATCAGTTACTATTAGACTGACTTACCCCATATTTAATAAGATTCAGCCCTTAGCAACCAGTCTGCATAAAACTGCAATTTCACTATTCAGTTAAGATGGCCGCCACTGCCCTCACCCTGAGGCTAATCCCGCCTGCCCTCACTAGCCAGTAACAATAGCCCCCCAAAAGTGTCAGTAACCAGAGCCCTCCCCCTAAAGGGTTAATCTCCTGCAGCACAAAGGGGTCCTCTTACCACATGTTGCTTTCATTTATACACTGAGCAGATGGCAGATCTCCCTTCCCTGCTCTGCGCTGCTTCAACTCTGCATTCTCCAGCTCTGCCGAGTGAGGGAGCATCTGCCAAGCGCAGGCACAGGGAGAAGTGCACACAGCCCAGGCACTGTTATCAGCTGCTGGGGAGGACCTGGCTTTAATCATTTACTTACAGTCCCTGGCTGTCTGTAATGTGACCTTGCACGGTCTGCGTGCTCCGTCCTTCAACAGACGGACCATGCCTAGCAACCCTATTTTAAGCACATGTAAAAGTAGGCAGTACAGGGAACAAAAATGTGGAATTAAGGGGTAATTGAATACACAGTGAAAAGTTGAAATAGGGCCACCAAGGAGATATTAATCACCACAATCCAATACCCAAAAATATATATATGACAGTTATACTTTAAGGACATTCATAAGGACTGTATTACATTATGCGATCAGCCAGGCAATTGTCGGGAAGGAAGCTTTCTTTCCCGGCAATCGCCTGCTTGTCAGCAGAGGACACCGCTTCTATTACATGCAGTAGTCTCCTCCACAGTATGGGGAGGATCGATAGCTGATGCCATCGCTTGTCCCCATACTGAATCATTGTGTAATACTGCTGCTGATTACCCGATGAACGAGCTCATCTAATCACGATCTGCCGCTGGCAAAGAAATGTGAGGTCACCAGAGCTAATTTTCAAGTGTCCATGCAAAATTTTAGTCCTTCCTTTTTAATAAATTTGCAACAATTTCCAAAATTTCGGTTTGATCGGGAAAAACTTTTTTTTATTTATTTCAACACAAGGCCGCAACATAACTAAATTAAAAAAAAGGCAAAAGGCTCTGAAGTTGTTGTGAGTTTTCAATATTGTGTCTAATTCTTTTTGTATTGGAGGCACACACGTCCTCCCTCTATTTCCTGTGTAGACAGTACAGCTTGGGTAGGTCACTTTATGGCTGCTGAAACTAATGGGAATTAATTAACTGAGAAATGTCATAAATTAAATTTTCCCGCAAGTGATGGAGCCCTCTCCTCCAGAGATTAGCCCCTATTCTATGTGAATAATGTTGCATCAGAGTGGTTAGTAACTGGCGCACCCTCTAGTGACACTGCAGGCCATTTTGGGGGGCCTTACAGGTATCTGCTCGCAGATTGCTGCTTATTGCCCTACTGCACCTGTATTTGCCCAAAAATGAAATTCGCTCCGAGACTTAAAATGGGGTATAAAGAAAAAAGAGGTTTTACCAGGTGTAACTCATTACCTGCAATACTCAGCTAAGCAAGGCAGAATTGTAGGTACCCTCGGTGGTCTTTTAGCATAGTGCTAAATCTGACGCGTGCACCGTGTTCTCATCTGACAAGGATACAGCGCATACACGAGATTTCGGGCTGGAATCCAACATGACAAGAATACAAAGGCAATCAATCAAACGCTAAGGGGCAGGAAAGGGGGTGCAGCGATCTTGATTTCAACCAAGAAAGCCGCTGCCCCCTTAACTTCAAGACCCAAATTTACATGCATCCGGCAGGGGATTAAAAGTGCTTCAAACAGCAAGAACAAAACCAACCGTGGAATCGAGCTATAGACTTCTGTACGGTAATGCTGGTGGTTTAATATGATTGTTGTAGGTGAGAGGTTCCTTTTAAAAAGACCAAGGCATAGACTATACTAAAAGACCATTGAGGACAACTACTATTCTGTCTTGCTTACCTGTGCATAGAGCAGGGATCAGCAATCTTTAGCACTCCAGCTGTTGTGAAACTACAACTCCCAGCATGCACACTTACACGGCTGTTCTTGCATCTCCCATGGAAGTCAAAAGAGGATTCAGGGAGTTGTAGTTTCAGAACAGCTAGAGTGCTAGAGGTCGCTGACCCATGGTATAGAGCAGGGGTGGGGAACTGTTTTGCTGCCGAGGGTCATTTGGATATTTGTAACATCATTCACGGGCCATACAATATTTTCAACTTATAATTGACTTAGGGGTAAGTTACAGAAATTGTGGTTCAATTTAAAAAAAATCTAGAGTGCTGTATCGTTGCAGCACAAAATGGCGCCTGCACTATATATATTACATAAAGTACAGGCGCCATTTTGACCACACATAGCAGTCTAATTTTTAAGTTCAGAATGCTACATATTTAGTTCTTTATTTGGCATTAATGGCAGGAAGCTCATCCCAGTGGGGTCCAGAGAGGGGTTCACCCAGCTTTCACTCTCCCTGCCACTGTCCCTGCCTCTTTCTTCGCAACGGTCCCTGCCTTTGTCCCTTTCTCAGCCTCAGATCTGCCCCTCACCTCCTTCAGCCTCAGCCTGTGTTCAGCTCATCTGGAAAATGGGGCTAGGTGGGTATTACACTAAGACACTTCATTACTGTAAGGGGGCGCTAAGGGGCATCACTACTGTAAGAGGGGCATAGCAACTGTATGGAGGCACTAAGGTGGCATTCTACTGTGCAGGGGCACTGAGTGGGCATAACCACAGTGTGGGGTCACAAAGGGGGCATAACTAATGTGTGGGGGCACAAATGGCATAACTATTATATGGGGCAGTACGGGAGCATAACTACTGTGTGGGGGCAGTGAGGGAGCATCACTACTGGGAAGGGGCACTAAGGGGACTGGGTGGGATTGGGCACATATAGATGGCATGTTTAATCAGAGCAGATATTAGATAACAAACAAGCATTTGCTCATTTGTCAGCTGATTGCACCTTTTATGTGGACCAAAAAAAATCATTATTGTTGGCAGCACAGATCCCCATAAAATTAGTTGTATGGGGATCTAACAGTCTTGTTAATACCCACACAGTTTGCATCGGGCAGTGAAAAAAGAACTTTTAAAAGCCCTTTAAACGTGTTCTCCCTGACTTGTTATATCATTTATTGGTGTTCGTTATGGCCAGGTATTTGCCCATGTAAAAAGACTTTAAAGGGGTTGTCTCATCTTAGACACTGATGGTATATCGCTAGGATATTCCACCAATGTCAGATAGGAACCTGCACCTTTTTCCAGAACGGAGCTCCCAAAGTGAGCGGAGTGCCTCCTTTGATTTCTATGGGACTGCTGAAAATAGCTGACAGCAGAGTCCTTGCTGGTGCCAGAAAAGAACAGTCTGCTGCTGCTATATGTATTTCACATTCTTTAGGCATGGCAGTCCCAGTAGTTGTAAGAGAGGAGCTCTAGCGTATTTGAAGGCATATAGGTGAATTGGCATGCTTAAAGTCATACAAGGCCTTGGGTCCAGATGGCATCCACCCCAGATTCCTTAAAGAACTCCAGTCTATGGTTGCTCCTCTAACTGATTTGTTTAACCAGTCCCTCTTAACAGGTGATGTTCCTGAGGATTAGAGAATGGCCTGTGTTGTACCCATCCACAAGACAGGTAGCAGAGAGGAAGCTGGAAACTACAGACCAGTGATTAATAAAAATAATTGAAACCCTCCAAAAAAAAAAGAAGATAATTGACCACCTAAAAACCAACAACTTATTGGACCCAAAACAGTTGGACCCTTTACTGAGGGCCGATCATGTCAAACTAATCTTACTGATTTCTTTGACTATGTCACAAAAGTGTTGGATGAAGGAGGTGCCGTGGATATTGCCTACCTGGATTTTAGTAAAGCCTTTGGTACAGTGCCACATAATGAGCTGAATTCTTGAAGATTGGATAGTTCCGTGGCTCTGCAGTTGGCTGTGGGATAGATATCACAGTGTTGTTTAATGGGCAACATTTTGAGGAGAGACAAGTCACAAGTGGTGTACCTCAAGGATCAGTCCTGGGTCCTATTCTTTTTAATAGGAGAAGGTTTAGCAGGGAAGGTTTGTCTGTTTGCTGATGATACAAAAGTGTGTAATAGGGTTGATATTCCTGAAGAAGTTTGTAAAAAGATTTAGCTTCACTAGATAAAGGGTCCAAACTATGGAACCTGCAGTTCAATGTTCCCAAATGTAAAATAGGGCACTTGGGGAGAAGGAACCCTCTATCTGAGGATCATATTGACCGCCCTGTGTTAGCGAGGACTTCAGAAGAGAAGAGAAGGTGTCCAGATATCAGACAGCTTCAAAATGAGTGCACAGTGTGGATGCCTGGCTGTATAGCTAGAGGTAGAAGAGAGAGATTGTGATACAGCTGCATAGAGCGCTGGTGAGAACACATCTGGAATACTGCGTCCAGTTCTGGAAACCACACCTACAAAAAGACATGGATAAAATGGAACGGGTGTAGAGAAGGGCTACAAAAATGGTGGAGGCTGGAGTCCTCAGGGCTCATGCACATAGCTGTAGCCATTTTTGCTGTCTGCAAATTGAGGATCTGCGCAACATGGATACCGGCCGTGTGCATTCTGCATTTTGCGGAACGGAACGTCCGGCCCATAATAGAACAGTCCTATCCTTGTCCGTAATGTGGACAGGAACAGGACATGTTCTATATTTTTGCGGGTGCCTCGGAATGGACAAAAGGATGTGGACAGCACATGGTATTGAAGTGACATGGATCTGCATCCGACCCACAAAAAATGGGGATCGCATGCGCCCTTAAAGAATTTAGGGGGAGATTTATCAAACTGGTGTAAAGTAGAACTGGCTTAGTTGCCCATAGCAACCAATCAGATTTCAGAGTTCCTATGGAAAAGGAAAGATGGAATCTGATTGGTTGCTATGGGCAATTAGGCCAGTTTTCCTTTATACCTGATTTGATTAATCTAATCTAACCCTTACGCTACATTCACACGACCATATGTATCTTCACAGAAGTTTGGGTTTGGGTTAGGTGTAGTGTAGATTTTATTATTTTTCATTATAACATGGTTATAAATAATAGAATTCTTAATACAGAATGCTTAGTAAAATAGGGATGGAGGGGTTAAAAAAAAAATATAAAAAATTTAACTTACCTCATCCACTTGTTCGCGCAGCCCTGCTCGTCTTCTGTCTTCTTCTTTGATGACCTGGGAGGAAAAGGACCTTTGGTGACGTCACTGCGCTCATCACATGGTCCATCACATGATCCATCTCCATGGTGATGGATCATGTGATGGACCATGTGATGAGTGCAGTGACGTCACCAAAGGTTCTTTTCCTCCCAGGTCATCAAAGAAGAAGACAGAAGAGAAGCCGGGCAGCGCAAACAAGTGGATGAGGTAAGTTTAATTATTATTTCTTTTTTTTTAACCCCTCCATCCCTATTTTACTAAGCATTCTGTATTAAGAATGCTATTATTTTCCCTTATAACCATGTTATAAGGGAAAATAATAATGATCGGGTCCCCATCCCGATCATCTCCTAGCAACCATGCGTGAAAATCGCACCGCATCCGCACTTGCTTGCGATTTTCACACAGCCTCATTCACTTCTGTGGGGCCTGAGTTGCGTGAAAAATGCACAATATAGAGCATGCTGCGATTTTCACGCAACGCACAAGTGATGCGTGAAAATCACCGCTCATGTGCACAGCCCCATAGAAATGAATGGGTCCGGATTCAGTGCGGGTGCAATGCGTTTACCTCACGCATTGCACCCGCGTGGAAAACTCGCCCGTGTGAAAGGGGCCTAAGGCCTGTTTTACACCGACAGATTATCTGACCAATATTTGGTATGTGTGACAAAAGATCTGTGTAATCGGCCATCTGACCAATGATTGTTCAGATAATCTGTTGGTGTAATACAGGCCTAACTCAGCAGAGACAGGGACCCTGCTGACTTTTATAACCTTTTTTTATTTACAGGATGTCAGAGAGATGAAAAGCACGGAAACCACTATCATTGGTTCTCAGGATTTTCACTGAGGCCGCTGCTGTATATTAACAGCGTGGCCACAACAATCTTCACCACTAGGTGGCACCACATGATCGTTGTGTAACCTGAGAAGAAAATACGTGAGGTAACAGATACAAGCCTACCGCTGCGAAGTCGTGATGAAAAGAAATAAATAAAACAAAATAACATAAGGGCATATTTCCCCTGCACTGATTTCCAGGGAGCAACGGCCTGAGGGAGTACACCATGACACAACACTTCATCAGGCCACTACCACTCCTATCCTCTAATCCGGCTCCTCGGGGGGTCGCTACAGCTGCACTTGTGCAGTGCTCTCTGCATTTATTTCTATGGGACATTTGGAAATAACAGAGCGCGTTTGCTGCGGTATTTTCGGAACTCCCATGGAAATGAATGGACGGCACGCCACTGATCAGGAGACAGGTGTGGGTCTCAAAGGTGGGACGCACACCAATTTCACTTGATGGCATATCCTTGGGATATGCCTTGAAAGTCTGAGATGAGCTACAGAACCAGGAAATAGCAGCTTAGGCTAATTTCACATTAGCGGCAGGGGACTTCGGCAGGCTGCTCCGGTGGGTGAACAGCCTGTCGGATCCGTCATGCCACTAGTTCACGTGTGCCCCTGGACTGCCGCTCCGTCCCCATTGACTATAATGGGGGTGGGGGCGGAGTTCCGGCGGCAACACGGCAGCGCACGGCGAGAGGCAGCCGGACTAAAAGTACTGCATGCAGTACTTTTAGTCCAGCTGCCTCTCGACGGGCGCTGCCATGCCGCCGCCGGAACTCCGCCCCCACCCCCATTATAGTCAATGGGGACAGAGCGGCAGTCCAGGGGCACACGTGAACTAGCCGCAGGACGGATCCGACAAGCTGTTCACCCACCGGAGCAGCCTGCCGGAGTCCTCTGCCGCTAATGTGAAAGTACCCTTTATGGAATGGCTCTAGTGTGCAGTGTGAAAACTGGCCTATTTTTAGATATATTTATGTTGGTAGTCACAAAAAAAATTATTTATAATAAAAGCTTGATTTAAATAAGACAGTGCTTTTTGGGTTTTCTTTTTATATGGTTCACAGCTAAAAATGACATGATTCTGCAGGTCAGTACGATTACGGTGATACCAAATCTATATAATTTTTGTTTTAAAATTAGTTTTTATTGGGTTTTCCATTCACAAGGAAAGTATATATAGATGACATATGATACAGAGCTGTCACAGATATATATAGGAGATTCTTACAGACGCGGCGATACCTAATTAGTCAACTTTTTTACAATTACCGTATTTAGGTTTTGGACTATATTATCCTTTTTGATACCCCCAAAAAATGTTTTGTATCTCTAAAGTCTAAGAGTCATTTATTTTTTTTGTTTTTTAGCCGATTATCTTATTAGGGGCTCATTTTTTGCGGGATGAGAGGACGGTTTTATTGGTACTATTTTGGGGGCTATATGACTTTTTGATCGTTTGCTATTAAACTTTTTGTTATGTAAGGTTACAAAAAAAGTTCTTTTTTTGCACCGTTTTTAATTTTTTTTCTGGACCGTGTTAATCTGGGGGGTTAGGTCATGGGGTATTTTTATAGAGGAGATTCTTACGGACGCGGCGATACCTAATAAGTCTACTTTTTTACAATTATTTAGGTTTTAGACTATATTATCCTTTTTGATACAAATTATTTTTTTTGTATCTCTAAAGTCTAAGTGCACCAAGTAGACCGCAACTTTTTTGTACCATGCCCAGGTTTTGCGCATGGCGTTATATGGCTTGAGGACTTGATCAGAGAAATCAACTCCTCCCATATACCGATTGTAGTCGACGATACAATCGGGCTTGAGGACCGTTGCCGCGGTACCTCGCACAGGGACAGGGGTGATGCCGTTACCATGAATTGTGGACAGTACAAGGACATCCCTCTTGTCCTTATATCTGACCAGCAACAGGTTTTCACTGGTAAGGGCACGGGTTTCACCCCTAGGGATAGGTACCTGGAGGGGGTGGGCAGGGAGGCCGCGTTGATTTTTCCGCACGGTCCCACAAGCGGACGTGGATCTGGCGGCGAGGGACCTGAACAAGGGGATACTAGTATAAAAGTTATCCACGTACAAGTGGTAACCCATATCTAGCAGTGGGTGCATAAGGTCCCACACAAGTTTCCCGCTAACACCCAGAGTGGGGGGACGAAACTTTTAAGTGTACCCTGAGGTACTCTCACAAAGTTTGTACAGCTTCACGCCATACCTCGCCCGCTTTGAGGGAACATACTGGCGGAAAATGAGTCTCCCCTTAAACGCAATGAGAGACTCATCAACCGCAACCTCCCTTCCAGGTACATAGGCCTGTACAAATTTGGCCCCAATGTGATCGATGACTGGCCGTATCTTATACAGACGGTCATAAGCAGGATCACCTTGGGGGGGACATGCTGCATTATCTGAATAATGCAGGCATTTCCGGATGGCCTCAAACCGGGTACGTATCAAGGCCATACTGTAAAGTGGGGTCTGGTAGAGGACGTCCCTACTCCAGTAATGCCTGACACTAGGTTTCTTGACTAGGCCCATGTGCAGCACGAGGCCCCAACATGTCCTCATCTCGGCTGCACTGACCGGGGTCCAGCCACCGGGCCTAGCCAAAAAGGAGCCCGGGTGTTGAGCAACGAACTGTTGGGCGTACAGGTTCGTCTGCTCCACCATTAGATTTACCAGTTGGTCACTGAAAAAAAGACTAAAAAAGTCAAATTCAGTGAAGCCCACTGTGGAAATCTTTATTCCTGATTGGCCTACAAACTCAGGAATCACGGGCTCAAATCGCTCTGGGGTACACCAGACAAGTTCACCGGCAGGGGGCTTCGGTGGATTTAACTGGTGGGCCGGAAAACTAGTACGAGCCCCAGAGCTGCTCGTACTAGGGTGGGCCACAGGGTCCCTAGCATGGCGGTCCCCTTGCTCCACCTGGCGGCGTCTCCGCCGCCTTGGGGGCTCATCATGAGGAGGACGCGGATGGCAACAGGAAAGTGGGGTCATCCTCGTCCTCACTAGGACTCTCGGACTCAGAGGCAAGCTCGGCGTATGCCTCCTCAGCCGAGAACATCCGGTGGGCCATAGGGGAGTGTGTCTGCGTGTGTGTGTGTGCGTGCGTGTAAATCTTTATTCAGTGTGCGTGTGTGTGGGGGCACGGGTGTTCAAGTACTTATCCCTAAAACTAACAGAAAAAAAAAAAGACTAACTAAAAAAAAGGGGAAAAATGTTAAAAAAAAAAATATATTAAATTCTAAACCGCTGATCAACCGTCTGAAGTTGATCAGCCGTGGGGTGTGTGATGCGCTAACAGTGGCCGAACGCTAAGAGTGCCGGCCACAGTCAGCGTACGCATAAAAAAAAAAGCTTGTACCCCAAAAAAGTTGTGGAGGGGGGGGGGGGGGGGGGGGGTTGGGGGGCAGGGGGACCCCAGACACCCTACTTAGGGTGATGCAAGAAAACTTTTTTTTACCACTAAATTTCTCTTTATTTTCCCTGCCTAGCCCAACCTTTCCCTAGACTTTCCCTAATTACCTGCAGATAAGATGGGGGGTGCTGGGGCACAGATCGGGTCCTGGGGGCAAGGATGGGTGCTGGGGCACAGATGGGGTGATGCTCCACACGTGCAGGCAGCGCTCCTCTCTCCTCGGGCTCTGGACACAAAAGGAGGAGGAGGAGAGGAGCGCTGCTATCATTTGAATCTCCCGCCGGCCTGCCCTCCTACCAATCAGAGGCGATCCTCTCAGGATCTAAGAATGGTGATTGGTGGGGTAAAATCACACCACCGATTACCATCCTGTTCCGGGTTATCGGGTCCTCAGAGACCCGAAAAACCCGTAAACGCAGCAAACCGCAGGTCTGAATTGACCTGCGGTTTGCTGCGATCGCCTCCACGGGGGGGGGGGGGGGGGGGGGGGGGGGATCGCGCATTTGCCCCAGGTGCCTGCTCAATGATTTGAGCAGGCACCGGGTTCCGATCACCGCCCGCCGCGCGGCAGTGATCCAAAATACACAGGGCGTACAGGTACGCCCTGTGTCCTTAAGTACCTTTTTGAAATTCCCATGTAAATGAATGGAGAACACTCTGCACATGCACGGTGTGCCCTCCTTCAGTTTGGGGGCCCCATTCTAGAGATTAGCGAGGGTCCCAGAGGTGGAAGTTATGAATGAATAACTAGCAGTTTGCAATGAAGGTCCAGATGGGTCTGACCAGTTGGGGGGTGTCTCTGCACAGTCACAGACACTGGTAACACTGATTGGATATGCAGCGTACTCCAGTTAGGTTTAAAAATGTTCCTGGGTGTTGTAGTGCAATTGTGACACTAACCTGAGACAGCTGACTCTCTGCAAGGGCAGGTGATGGTAAGAAATGTTCGTGACGCCAGTGCCAATTAAACGGTGGCACGCCGTTTGCTGATAGCAGGAATAACTGAGGAACCACGTGATGTTAAAACAGAACTCAAACTTTAGTAGTCATCATACATGGACATAGATGGAAGCGCAGTTCCTTTGCAGACAGTTGGTTGCAGTACATTTGATGCAGGCAATATATATATAGCAAGGTGACTTCAGAGTGTTAAACACAGGACTTGCAGTACAGGCGGCTTGCACTCTATTCCTGACTGATCCTGGAACATAGAAACTCTTCTCCAAGGTCCGATGCCCTAGCTCTGGCGTATATCCTTGGTTTTATAATTATCAAGTACCTCCTCTGTTGTCTTTAGTACCTCTTGCTTTTCTGGGCTTGCCTCTGTCTCTCTCAGTGTCCTCAGGCTGGTTAACTGTGGTGTTCCTGCTTCTGCATATATGAACTCAGGAGGGGAACCTTCTCCTTGGATCTGGAACCCGGTTACAGGGACTGCAATACCCTCTCCTGGTCTACAGGCTTCAGGCCTGGACTTGACTCTGACATAGTCTAATCTCCAACTCCAACCCTTTAACTCTAGACTCCAACTCCAGACTGCCTCTCCTTACCCTGACTGGGCCTTATATAAACTAGGGCTCCCTAGCTCCCTCTAGTGACTAAGAGCTGAAATGACACCCCTAGCAGGCCTGTACATGCACATTTTACAGTAACAGGGAAGTACATAGCATTACATTACATTATATTTTATAAAGATGACTTATACCAACTTTCCCTTAAATAAGGAGAAACGACAGCACACCAGTGACCCTTCTGTAGTGACGGGCATTACAGCTCCCGTACACTACATACCCCACTGCTTTAAGCTGAGTACGACCTCGTACTCCATCAGGGCCCGCCCAACTGGAATTTCTACCTAAAACAGAAAAAGACACATGCAGGCATACATATATGTAATTCATCTGCATTTACATTCATATCAGGTCCAATTGGCAAAGGTGAAGGGTGGTGACAAGGGGCGTCGTTCTCTTCTCTCAGGATAGTGAATGGAACTGGGGCGCTGACCTGGCACAGCGTGACATTAATACCAGGATAGTCCATATGTGCAAATTGTCCTTAATAGAACAGCAAGAAACGGTAAAACAGTATAAAAGTTCTTGGAGGCTCAAAGAACAAATATGAGTCCGTACCCAGGTTACTTTCCTATAAATCACAGAGGCTCTCATGCGGTGGAGTCCATCTCTGGGCACATTTCCCTTTAAAAGAGCAAAAATCTCAGAGGCTCAGGTTCTTTTGAGTCTATCTCCGGGCACGGTTCCTTAGTATCAAGTTGCACAATATAAAACAAGTGCTGTAATACCCCTGATCAACCTGAAAAGGGGGTTAAGGGTAAAAGGTGCAACAACGGAACAGGCACAACGTGGTGTGGGATAGCAAAAGCAGGCAGGAGGTCCTGGAAACAAACTTGGCTTTGTTGACTTTAATACTTCAGTGGTTAACACCTACCACTGAGCCGTGGATAAACTGGCAGCAGCAACAAACGACCAGGAAACATAGGACTCCTGTCCTGGAAGGGTTAAGTTCTCAACATCATTTTTTTAGCAAAATAAATCAAAGGCCTAGCAGGCTGATTCACAGAGGCATGTCATAATCACCCGGCTCTGCTGGCAAATATGGCCTGTAGTAGTCCTCTACAGGAGGATGTGCCCACATCACGGTGTCAGGGGGCAACTGCAAAGTGAAGGGGCCCCTGATAGGTATTGGCCCCATAGGTCTAGGGGTAAACACTCTTGTGGACCGTACCGGTCCCTGCATACCTACTGTAGGCTGTAGTGGACTTGGTACCGCCGCCGCAAGCGGTCCGGTGGGCTCTGTGCAGCAATTCACAGCAATAGGGGGTCTTCTTTGGGACCTTGACGGAGCAACATTAGTAGAAGGTGGTTTACGGGTGGTGACAGGCACCCTTACCTCGTCCTTCTTAGGCGGCGTCTGGATCCTGGCGGTGGCAATCTTGCGCAGCTCCCGCAACTTTTCCTCCAGCCGGACAATCTGGTCACCGATGCTTTCCGTGTCGGAATCGCTGTCCTCTGCTGGCGCCGCCGGCGCAGGTACAGTCAACGATGCGTCGGACGCGGCCTCTGCAGGCTCCGGTGGCGCATCGGGTCTCCTACCCTTCCGGATATTCTCCAGGGTAACACGGAGTCCCTTGAGATTTTCCAAGTCCTGGATTGTCTTCTCCCGTCGAGGCAGCTCGGGGGAAGGATAGGGGCTCACCCATTTTTCCAACACGGTTGGCTGCCAGAAGACATTAGGCCCAATGAAGGAGCCCCGCTCCTGGAAGGCGTGGTGGGCCGGTTCTGGAGAGCGTTCAGGTTCCCGCTCGCAGCCAGAGTAGTCTTCTTCTGCCTCCCAGTCCTCAGGTTCTCGCTTGGGACGGGTCACGGCAGTTGCATATGGGCCTCTCAGGCTCTCGGCAGGGGTGAACTCCACCTCCTTTCCCTCGCGGAGGCTATGCTGATACGAAGGGAGGTAGTCTCTCTTGACAGATCTCCTGTTGACGTATAAGTCTCTGCCAGTTAGGTAGTCTTGTATGAACCCGTAGCCACGGGTTTTGTCAAAGGACACCACCAACCCCTTTCTCCTTTCCAGGCGGGGTTGGGTGTTGGTGTGGCGCTCGTGAATAGTCTTGGTCAGTTCCTCATAATATATTTTAGTCTTTGTATTCCGCTTTATAGCGGCCTCCCGGATCTCTGCCATTAATGAGGACCACTTGAAAGAGGGCTGAAAGAAGTCTCTCCAAGAGCCATAATGATGCTCTGGTTCTTTCTCCCGTGGCGGGCAGGCGGGTTTCTCCGGTCCCAGGGAGTAGGCCGGTGGAGCGTCCTTAGGCTCTACACCAACATTATTCATTTTTGGTAACTCAGGCGCGGACGTTGCAGCAAAGCAGTCCTCACTGTCCAACATGCTCGATCCTTCTCCGGAGAGCGACAGGGTGGCGCCAATAAGATCAGCCAGATCCTCCCATTGCACTGGGAGGCCGCCCCCCAGGTATTCCAGTATATGGAAGGCGGAGTCCATGCTGGCAGACATGCAAATGTCCAGACAGGCTGTGGCGCCTGACCTTGAACCTTTTCCCGCTTTTTCATCAAAAAGGCGCCAACTTTTCCCGCCTTTTCGGGATAAAGATGACGCAGCAGCAATTTCAGCAAGCTCAGCGGCCATCTTTAGTAGAAACGCTGTCTATTCACTGACAGCAAGCAGGATGATGAAAAGTCCACAAAACCACACTCCGATGTGGCGATTTCTTTCCTCTTGATAGCGCAACACTGCACAGCGCATTTTGGAGGTTTTAGGGACACTTTTAGTGTGTTTTTCGGTCCACAAAGTCCACTTTAATAAAACAGGCAATTTGTCACTTTGGTCACAGGGCAACTGTATAAGGCACAAAGTTCACGCTTCTTGCACTAGAAAGCATGCGTATCCTGTTCGTGACGCCAAAAGAGAAGTGCAGTGTACTCCAGTTAGGTTTAAAAATGTTCCTGGGTGTTGTAGTGCAATTGTGACACTAACCTGAGACAGCTGACTCTCTGCAAGGGCAGGTGATGGTAAGAAATGTTCGTGACGCCAGTGCCAATTAAACGGTGGCACGCCGTTTGCTGATAGCAGGAATAACTGAGGAAACACGTGATGTTAAAACAGAACTCAAACTTTAGTAGTCATCATACATGGACATAGATGGAAGCGCAGTTCCTTTGCAGACAGTTGGTTGCAGTACATTTGATGCAGGCAATATATATATAGCAAGGTGACTTCAGAGTGTTAAACACAGGACTTGCAGTACAGGCGGCTTGCACTCTATTCCTGACTGATCCTGGAACATAGAAACTCTTCTCCAAGGTCCGATGCCCTAGCTCTGGCGTATATCCTTGGTTTTATAATTATCAAGTACCTCCTCTGTTGTCTTTAGTACCTCTTGCTTTTCTGGGCTTGCCTCTGTCTCTCTCAGTGTCCTCAGGCTGGTTAACTGTGGTGTTCCTGCTTCTGCATATATGAGTTCAGGAGGGGAACCTTCTCCTTGGATCTGGAACCCGGTTACAGGGACTGCAATACCCTCTCCTGGTCTACAGGCTTCAGGCCTGGACTTGACTCTGACATAGTCTAATCTCCAACTCCAACCGTTTAACTCTAGACTCCAACTCCAGACTGCCTCTCCTTACCCTGACTGGGCCTTATATAAACTAGGGCTCCCTAGCTCCCTCTAGTGACTAAGAGCTGAAATGACACCCCTTGCAGGCCTGTACATGCACATTTTACAGTAACAGGGAAGTACATAGCATTACATTACATTATATTTTATAAAGATGACTTATACCAACTTTCCCTTAAATAAGGGGAAACGACAGCACACCAGTGACCCTTCTGTAGTGACGGGCAATACAGCTCCCGTACACTACAGATAGGGTCAGACTGTGCAGGGGCACACCTACAACTGGTAACACCTATCTGGGCCTTTATTACAGACTGCTGGCAATTCATTCATGACTTCTAGCAGGAGTAAAAAAGGAATGGTACAACTTAGGGTAGGTTTTTTGGAGGAGGCTGTCACGATCCCTCCCGTGACAGAGGTTAGAAGATCTGAGAGATCTGACAGCCTCTCGGTTTTCACTTGTTGCAGTGTTGTTGTTGCTAATGACCACACCTCTTGTCTCAGGTGTAGCTTGTGGTCATTACTGCTCCTCTATTTAGTCTGGACTCACACTTCATACCATGCGGTTGATATTATCTGCCTGGAGTTGGAAGAGCTGGTGGAGTGCCTGCTCATCCATTTTCTATTGAATATAAGTGTACTTCTCTTTGTATTTTGTTGTTCCCATTTGCTCGTTGTTTACTAGGCCTCAGGGAGCCGATGGTTCGTTCCTTTGGGAAGGAACCAGTAGTCTCAGACCCTGTCACTACTCCTAGGGCCTAGGTTTACGGTGTATAAATATTTCCACCTTCAGGGTCTATTCATACTGACAGGAGTCAGGGCTAGGTTTAGGGTTTCCTAGTTACCGTTTCCCTTTCCCTAGCCTTGAGGCCTAGTTCCTGGTCATTTTCCTTCTGTTGTCATTCTGGTGTTCCTCCCCTCCCCCCACATTGTGACAGAGGCTTTGCAGGAAGTAATGCTAGCTTCACACTAGCACTAGGGACCTCTCTTCATTCCAGCATTGCCGGAAGCTTGAAAGTCTCTGTCTGGCCCCATTTACTATAATGGGAACCGGTGAAGCTCTGGCCCCAACCCGGCAAATATGCAGTGAATTGGCTGTTGGATCTCAGTCAAAACCTGGCAAATATGCAGAGAATCGTCCGGAGTTGTGGCCGGCCATCTTAGTTAATGGGGCCGGACAGAGACTTTCAAGCTTCCGACGATGCAGAGAGGTCTGGCGGTTCCCTGGATCTCTAGCGCTAGTGTGAAACTAGCCGCCGTCTTTCCTTTATATTTCTGATTCTTTTTAACTCCACTTCTAGCTTTTGCTGAAAAACCTGCAGGAAAATCTCCTTGAAAACCTCCTTATGGACTCATGCACACAAACATATCTTTCTTCCGTTTCCTTTTTTTTTTTTTACAGGTCCGTATGCGGAGCCCTTCATTTCAATGGGGCTTGAAAAAAACTGAAATGACTCCGTGTGCATTCAGTGCCCGTATGTCCGTTCCTAAAAAAAAAAATAGAACATGTCCTATTATTGTCCGTTTTGCGGACAGGGACAGGCATTGTTACAATGGATCCGGCAAAAGATGGATGTAACACGGACGTCATCCATTTTTTTGCGGACCACAAAATACATACGGTCGTGTGCATGAGCCCTAAAAAAAAACCTGTGCGAGCCTACCCCAAGTTGTACCATTCCTTTTTTTTTTTTTACTCCTTCTAGAAATTGTTAATGAATTGCTAGCAGTCTGTAATAAAGGTCCAGATAGGTGTTACCAGTTGGGGGGGTGGGACACTGGCAGCACTGACTGGATAATGTCATACTGTGCATACCCCCCCAATCGGTAATGCAAACTGCTAGTAATTAATTCATAACTTCTAGCAGGAATAATAAGGGAATAGAACATAACCGAGTCGGAATTCTTATTACATGGGAAATGGAAGTAGTTCCTAAAACAGACATGTCTGGAGAGGGGACAGGTAGGGATGAGCGAACTTGTGTTTCAAGTTCGGCGTGCAAAGTTTGGGTTATCGAAGAATTCCGTTATGGATTCCGCTGCCACGGACCATAAGTTATATCCATAACGGATATCTTAGATAACCCGAACGCTGCACGCCGAACTTAAAACACAAGTTCGCTCATCCCTAGTGACAGGGATCATGCCCAATCCCCCCAGGTGATTTTGAGGGAGAGTCAGGAGGTAAACTCCTTGGCCAGTCCTGCCTTAGGCTGAGTTCACACTTCATGATATGACCAGTATTTCCCATCTTTTTAGGATCAGGAGTGGGTTATGAAGGATTTGTATTTTTTTTTGTGTTTGATGGATATACTTAAAATGTAAATAAAAGATTAACAAAAATCTGGAGTGGGTAAAAAAAACAAAACTGGGGACGTGTAACTGTTTGGCTACTTTCACACTCGCGTTTGGTGCGGATCCGTCATGGATCTACACAGACGGATCCGTTCAGATCATACAACCGCGTGCATCCGTTCAGAACGGATCCATTTGTATTATCTTTAAGATAGCCAAAACTGATCTGTCTTGAACACCATTGAAAGTCAATGGGGGGGGGGGGGGGGGGCGGATCCGTTTTCCATATTGTGTCAGTGAAAACGGATCCGTCATCATTGACTTACATTGTGTGTCAGGACGGATCTGTTTGCCTCCAGAGCGGAATGGAGGCGGAACGGAGGCAAACTGATGCATTCTGAACGGATCCTTATCCGTTCAGAATGCATTAGGGCAAAACTGATCAGTTTTGGACCGCTTGTGAGAGCCCTGAACGGATCTCACAAATGGAAAGCCAAAACGCTAGTGTGAAAGTAGCCTTTCTCTGCGTTTGGAATCCACTCCTTGGTTTACATTAAAAAACGCATGAAAATACTGGTCTGAAGTGCTCTGTAGTAGCAGGGTCCAACAGTATTTGCGCCTTTTCATCTCCTTCCACCAGGTGGCGCTAGATTCCGTTTTATTACAATCCCAATCGCCTCATGCGATGTCAAGCAGCATTACACGTTGTAGTACCACTACGAACCAGAGGGCGTCAGTGTTCCCCCTGTCAGCCGCGGTCGCGCAGGCTGGAAGCCTGACTGTGGTCATGTGACGTGAGGCTGGGCCTGGCATGGCGGCCGTCGCGAGGACTATGCGCTGAGCTCCGCTGATTCAAACCTCTTCAGCTTCGTACGGTGTATCCGGCCGGCTCCATGGCGGAGAGAGGCTTCGACCTGTCAGCCCTCCCGAAGGAGGTGAGGGAACAGCTGGCCGAGCTGGAGCTGGAGCTGTCAGAAGGTGAGTGCTGACGGCCGGGACCGCTGTGCTCTCGTCCCCGGCTGCATGAGGACATGGGATAAACCACTGCGAGAGGATCCCGGGGGGAGCCGATCTGTCTGTGCAGATGTATGAATGAAGAGGGGGGATCCATTGTGGATGGCTGCTCTGCCGGGGGATCTGCTGTGGATTACTGACCTCAGCTGCATCCATCGAAAGGAATGGAGTCAATTGTGCTGCAGAGCTGTCATCAGTGTGCAGACGATCACTGATCTAGACGATCAGATTGTACACGCTCCATCGATCCCGTCAGTTCCATGAATTTGGCCCTGATTGTATGTGATCTCAGTGTCCGGGAGCAGGTGTTGGCACAGTGACGCCCCAAAATCTTCCGGCATGGGTGCCCATTGTGTATCTGCTATGCAATGGTTGGGATGTGCCCTCCTGTAGGTTCACCAGGCCATTGATTGTCTCCTGTATGTTGTGCTATTGTCTCTTGCGCCATCCAGTCTGCGCTGTGGAATGTGTTGGCATCTGATCAATAAGTGTTAATTAATAGAGAGGGGGGGGGATTCCATCTGGTGGCGAAACAAAGGGAACCCCTATGTCTATTGCAGAGCGGCGGCGACGACGTGCACTGGGTGCTGGGGTGGTGTTACAGTGGCTGTGTGGTGGAAGGTCATATGGTTGGCAGCGGGAAAGCCTTTGGCATACTGGCGGATTAGTGTACTTTCACACTAGCGTTTTTCTTTTCCGTCACAGGGGCTCAATACCGGAATAAAACTGATCAGGTATATCCCTATGCATTCTGAATGGAGAGCGATCTGTTCAGGATGCATCAGTTCAGTCACTGTACGGTTTTTGGACGGAGAAAATACCGCAGCATGCTTCAGTTTTCTATTGAAATGTATTAGTGGCGCATCCGGCATTAGCATTTCCGCATTGACGGATCCGTTCTTCCATGCACAGACCTTTTAAATCTGTGAAAAAAATAAATAAAAAATACCGGATCCGTTTTTTCTGGAAAGACAGATCCGGTATTGCAATGCATTTGTCAGACGGATCCGCAGCCAGATCCGTCTGACAAATGCGTCCGGATTGCCGGTGACGGAGCTGCCTGCCGGAATCCTCTGCCGCAAGTGTGAAAGTAGCCTTAGTGGTTTCATGGTAAGGGACTGTGGGAACTGTAGGAAACTGGCACATCCTTAAAGGGATTGTCCTATCATGGTGAACTCTTCTTGCGTTTTGAAGACTTGCCTGAATGCCAAGAGACGGATCCGTTCTTGCAATGCATTTGTGAGACAGATCCGCATCGGGATGCGTCTCACAAATGCTTTCAGTCACATCCAGATCGGCGGATCCGACGACGGAACTGCTTGCCGGATCGCACTGCCGCAAGTGTGAAAATAGCCTTTGGTTGCTAGGGGCACCTATCACATTCCATCTTTCATTTTTAACAGCTCCTTTGAAAAATGAAAAGTGAAATCTGATTGGATGCTATGGGCCACAAGCCAGTTTGATAAATCTCCCTAGTGGTAATGATGGTAAAGCTGGCTATAAACCTCCATTAGCGGTCAGCCTGTCCCCTGTACACATGCATGCTTGGCCAGTCCTGTGGAAAGGACTTTACTCTTATGTGTTTGGGCAGCTCTGAAGGGGTTGTCCAAGACTGGGAACTAATGTCTATATGGCTGGGTACAGTGTTAAAAAAAACACCTGTTGCCGTGAAGTGCCAAGCTCCCTGTCCTGCTACTTCCGGTCCCCCAGGGCCCCAATATGTGATACTATACCCCCGCCCCCATTTCCAGAGCTGCAGCTCCGGTCCTCCCGTGCGGCTTCTCTTTTTCAGCCTGCAGCGGTGATGTAGCAGTATACAGCTGGTCACCGGCCTCAGTATATACCGCTGAGGCTAAGCAGTGTCATGTGCCATATACAGCGACGTCACCACACGTGAGGAGCGGAGCTGCAGTTCCAGAAATGGCGTGGCCCTATGCTGTCACATTAGAGCCACTGTGGGGGTTTATTACTTGGACTGGATAAGTTATCAGTATCAAATTGGTGGGGGTCCAACACCCGGCAATCCCACCAGTCAACCATCAGTGGCCCATACATGAGAGTGGACGGAGCTGGAAGCAGAAGGCCATGCTGGGGTCCTGCCGCTCGGCTCCCATTCACTTCAGCAGTACCCCCTCCTTATAGGTGCAGATCAGTGCGTGCCTTGTGTGCTGTGATCCTAATCTAAGGAACCCGGCTTCATCCTGTCCTGTGGCAGAGTCTACGGGAATATGAACCACGTCCACGTCAGAGCAGTGTGATCTGAAATGAACGAGGGGTGGCTTTTGTGCACGCTCCATTCAAGGTCATGTTCTCACTCGGAATTTTGCCTGTTTCTAGGTAATCAGACCATCTGCCCTGTTGGGTGATGCCAGGAGAAAGTTCTGCTGTAGACCTTGTCTTCCATGTCGGTTCTAGGTTCATCTACAGGGCAACCTCACGCTTCAGTAATACTACAGGCCGGCCTCACGCTTCAGTAATGCTGCAGGCCGGCCTCACGCTTCAGTAATGCTACAGGCCGGCCTCACGCTTCAGTAATACTGCAGGCCGGCCTCACGCTTCAGTAATACTACAGGCCGGCCTCACGCTTCAGTAATACTGCAGGCCGGCCTCACGCTTCAGTAATACTACAGGCCGGCCTCACGCTTCAGTAATGCTGCAGGCCGGCCTCACGCTTCAGTAATACTACAGGCCGGCCTCACGCTTCAGTAATACTACAGGCCGGCCTCACGCTTCAGTAATACTACAGGCCGGCCTCACGCTTCAGTAATGCTACAGGCCGGCCTCACGCTTCAGTAATGCTACAGGCCGGCCTCACGCTTCAGTAATGCTACAGGCCGGCCTCACGCTTCAGTAATGCTACAGGCCGGCCTCACGCTTCAGTAATGCTACAGGGCGGCCTCACGCTTCAGTAATGCTACAGGGCGGCCTCACGCTTCAGTAATGCTACAGGGCGGCCTCACGCTTCAGTAATACTACAGGGCGGCCTCACGCTTCAGTAATACTACAGGGCGGCCTCACGCTTCAGTAATACTACAGGGCGGCCTCACGCTTCAGTAATACCACAGGGCGGCCTCACGCTTCAGTAATACCACAGGGCGGCCTCACGCTTCAGTAATACCACAGGGCGGCCTCACGCTTCAGTAATACCACAGGCCGGCCTCACGCTTCAGTAATACCTCAGGGCGGCCTCACGCTTCAGTAATACCCCAGGGCGGCCTCACGCTTCAGTAATACTACAGGGCGGCCTCGCGCTTCAGTAATACTCCAGTTATTGTACCGCGCTGTAAAGTTGTTTAAATTTGACAATTTTGTAAGGTGACTGTGCTAAGCTAACCTGTGCCTCCCTAGCATCGGATGTTTTGATCTGCGCAATGGGGTTGCAACGTAACATGCAGGTTGTCATGATGACCCCAGAATTGCCAAAAATCCAATACTGCAGAATTTTTATATTTTTTTGTGATTCTGTGGTCGCAGCAGCTTGTAAGTGGCTTTGTGACCCCATTCAACTTAATCGTGCAATGAGTAAGTGTTCTGCGGTCTGAAAATCACAGATCCACAGAACACGGATACCGGCCTAATGCATACCGCTATTTGTTTGTATTTTTTTCACTCCTTCAGAAGTGTCCTATCCTTGTCCGCAAAATGGACAAGAATATTTCATGTTCTGTTTTTGTTATAGAATGGACTTACGGATACGGACAGATGAATCTGTGTGCATGAGCTCTTATGGAGGTATTCTTCGCTGGAACCGTTGCTTGTAGGGAGAATAGCTCCAATATACTCTGTGGTGGCTCATGGTCAGCCTCCTGCATGTGAACCCCAAAACCGTACACAGGCAAAGACCGTCGAGTGTGAAAATGAAACCTCGATGTGGTCAGTTTCTCATATAACATCTGACCAGCTGGCCATCACGTGGTCCTGCAGCTTTAGAGCTCATGCACACAAACGTATTTTCTTTCCGTGTCTGTTTTTATTGCGGACCGTATACGGAACCATTCATTTCAATGGGCAAAAAAAACTGAAATTACTCCATGTGCGTTCTGTTTCTGTATGTCCGTTTTGCAAAAAAAATAGAACATGTCCTATTATTGTCCGTATTACGGGGAAGGGTAGGACTGTTCTATTAGGGGCCAGCTGTTCCGTTCCGCAAAATGCGGAATGCACACGGACGTCATCCGTATATTTTGCGGACCGCATGAGCCCTTGTATGGTTCCTATTCCTGCACCAATATATAGACACTATACAGTGATGCATAAGGGGTTCACCACACCGCATGGGACAGAACTGGAAACCGGAAGCCACTGCAGATTTTTTATTTAATTCCGAATTCAATAAATGTCAATTTCCGTGTTTCAGTTGCCCTTTTCAGTGGATTTCCATTGCATTATGCATGCTGACGGCATCATTTACAGAGGCTCTGCTCCCCTGCGTGTGCAATAAACGGCTAAGCTCTGAAGATATCCAGAAGGAACGCACCTGATATCCCGGCTTTCCGCTTCCCGGGGCGGGCTCACAGGAGCACGCGGGGCCGGTGTAACAGACATGGCTTCCTCTGAGCTTTGCCTCAGTTTGTCTAATCTCTGGGCGTTTCTGTCATCTGAATGATGAAATGTTTCCATGCCTGTGAAATACTAACACCTGGGGCACAGCCTTTCATTCCTGCCCGGAAAATATTTAGGAGAAAATAAAGAGAGGATTTGTGTTGATGGATGTGAAATGGGGCCCAGACATAATTGTCTTCTGGATGGGTTCAGGCTTTTATTGCCTTATTTTAATCCAGAAAAATATGGAAAACCGCTGAATGTCAACCGTATTTTGCATCGGTGTCCTCTCTGCTTTTGCAGATGTCACAGAGACCCGTTCATTTCCAAGGGTCTGCCAAAAACGGGATGTTATTCTTGTGCTGTCCGTATGTCCATTCTGCAATTTCTAGCACATGCCCCATTCTGGTGCGTATTGCGGTCAAGAATGGTTATTTCTAGTGATGGGAGTGAGAACAATGCAGAGTGCACCCGGAAGGTGTCCGTCCGCCTTTTTCGAACCGCAGTCAGACACTGTTGTGTGGTTGAGGCCTAAGGTCGATGATGTATGCTGAAATATGGGAAAGCAGCGGACTGTGGTCAAAAAGGACGTCTGAAGGGGCACATTTATTTAGACCAGCCTTTAAGACGCCACTCTTAATAAGCCTCTGCGCTGGCGGTGGATCGCTGAGTTGTATCCACTGCCGATTCTAAATGTAAGACGGCTCCCTAGCTGTCTTACATTTTAGACCATGTTCTATGTCTAAGGCCTTATGCACGCGACCGTTGTGTGTTTTGCGGATCCGCAAAACACGGATGGCGTCCGTGTGCATTCCGCAATTTGCGGAACGGCGCGGACAGCCATTGATATAACTGCCTATACGGACAAGAATAGGACAGGTTATATTTTTTTTGCGGACCACGGAATAACGGATGCGGACAGCACACGGAGTGCTGTCCGCATCTTTTGCGGCCCCGTTGAAGTGAATGGGTCCGCATCCGAGCCGCAGTTTTTGACCAAAACAGCGGTCGTGTGCATGAGGCCTAAAACAGGCGTAGAAAATGATGAATGAGGCGGGCTTGACGACCCTTCCCCGTCCACGTCCCCCCTTTTTTTTAGACCTGGTGTGAGCTGGGAAGCAGTCGCAGATTCTGCTGCAACATGGCATGCGACAAAATCTGCCCCAGATTAGTGGCGTATATCTGTTCGGAAATAACTCCCGTAGTTCTGTGAAGAGCACGGAGAGCACATGGATGTGACTTGCTGAGGCGTGAGTGAACCCTTAAGGTAGGGTGGTGCAGTGACTTTGACAGCACAACTTGTCACACAGACAACGAGCCTGGTGACAAAATGCAATAGCACAACATGAAGTGAATGTTAGGTCATCAATATCTGATTGGTGGGTGTCCAACACTCGGCACCCCCAAAATCAGCACGCGCAAGGGAACACAGCGTCACTCAGTGTGGTGTTACTGCAGCTCGGCTCCCTTTCACAACCACTACGCTCGGGATGGAGTGCTTCGTTCAGAGTGCTAGTTCCAGCGCCGAAGCTCCAGGGACTAGCTGGTCCTGAGTGTTCGACGCTCACCAGTTGCATATTGATGACCTATCTTCCTTAGTATCCGGAGCCCGTCAAATTCCCCTTTAGGCCTCATGCACACGACCGTTGTTCTGGACCGCATCCAAGCCGCAGTTTTTGCGGCTCTTGGACCCATTCACTTAAATGGGGCCGCAAAAGATGCGGACAGCACTCTGTGTGCTGTCCACATCCGTTGCTCCGTTCCGTGGCCCTGCAAAAAAAATATAGCATGTCCTATTCTTGTCCGTTTTGCGGACAAGAATAGGCATTTCTACAATGGGCCGCCTGTTCCGTTTCGCAAATTGCGGAAGGCACACGGTGGCTTCCGTGTTTTGCGGACCGCAAAAAACGGAACGGTTGTGTGCATGAGGCCTTAAAGGGGTTGTCCAGGATTACAAAATCATGGCTACCTTGTTCCAAAAACAGCTTCACGCCTGCCCATGGGTTTTCCCTTGTATTGCAACTCTGCTCCGTTAAAGGGGTTATCCTCTGGATAGGCCATCAGCATCTGATCGGTGGGGGTCCGCTGAAGTGAATGAGGATGAGCTGCGACTAGGCCATGTGACTGATGGTCATGATGTCACTGGC
This sequence comes from Bufo bufo, assembly GCF_905171765.1. Classification (NCBI taxonomy): domain Eukaryota; kingdom Metazoa; phylum Chordata; class Amphibia; order Anura; family Bufonidae; genus Bufo; species Bufo bufo. The sequence continues at coordinate 595,794,997 of NC_053391.1, forward strand.
CTAGGGTAAGCTGCAAGAAGGCCACAGCGCTCACAGGAGTGCCTTGTCTTAATCAACCAGCTGGTCGGCGGGGGTCCCGGCTGTCGTATCCCCACCAGTCAGATGCTGATGATGACCTGTTACAAATAGTCAGAAAACAACTTTAAAGGGTTTCTGTCCCCAGAATTAACCCTATTAAACTAGCTGACAGCGATGTGCTAATGTCAGCTGAACCTAACTAGCTTATTCCTAGTTTTATCTATGACCCCGTTACTTCAGAAATATAACTTTTATAATATGCTATATAACCTCTAGGTGCAGGGGGGGCGTTGCCCCTGCTCTTAGAGGGTCTGGTCTCCCACCTCTGGCCACAACCTGCTACACTAGATTGATAGGACCAGGCAGCCTTCACCTCCAACTGCCGGCCCTGTCCGCTGGGGAAATCTCACGCCGTTCAGTATACAGCGCCCTTCACTCACTGCGCCAAATACTGAACGGGACGGCGCAGACGCGAGATTTACACAGCAGACAGGGCCGGCAGTAGGAGACCAGCGCTGCCTGGTCCTGTCAATCTAGTGTAGCAGGGCGTGGCCAGAGGGGGGAGAACGGAGCCTCTAGGAGCAGGGGCAACGCCCCCCCCCCCCCGCACCTAGGGGATAATTAGCATATTCTAAAAGTTATATTTCTGGAGTAACGGGGGCAAAGATAAAAGTAGGAATAGACTAGTTTGTTTCAGCTGACATTAGCACATTGCTAATGTCAGCTAGTTTAATAGGGTTAATTCTGGTGACAGAAACCCTTTAACGTGAAGGGGTCTGAGCTGTAATACTACACACAGCCTGGAGTCAGGTGTGGTGCTGTTTTTGGAAGAAGACAGTCTTTTTTTTATTTTTTTTTGTCTTGGACAACCCTTTTAAAGGGGTTCTGCATTTTGTTTAAACTGATGATCTATCCTCTGGATAGGAGATGCACCTGACCCAAGAGAGAGTCACAAGAACCACCCTATCAATGCACATCCAACAATAACCATAGTAAAATATAGGAAGTTTATTAGACACACCAACAAACACACATTTAAAATTGTATACAAAATGAATGAATGAATTTTAAATGTGTGTTTGTTGTGTGGTTGTATTGCGGCCCACATACAGCGTGTCCGCATCACGGATCGCGGGCCCATTCACTTGAATGGGTCCGAAATCACAGAGATGCGGAACGGAGGCACGAATCGGAACCCCACGGAAGCTCTACGGAGTGCTTCCGTGGTGTTTCTGGCCGTGCCTCCGCACCGCAAAAAAGTAGCGCATGCACTACTTTTTTGCAGTGCGGACCGTCGACCCCATTCAAGTGAATGGGTCCGCGATTCGCATGCGGCTGGCCCACGGTCTGTGCCCGTACATTGCGGACCACAGCACGGGCACGGAGCCCTTAAGTTCGTGTGCATGTAGCCTAAGTCAAAACCAGTAATGGATCCAAAACACAGAGGAGGCGCAGATATATCCATGATACCTTTTCTCTGCAGGTTTCACTGGTTTTGGCTCACAAATACTGATGCAAGATACTGACGATGTCAAAGTAGCCTAATACAAGAATTTATGAGAGAAGATTTCCATGTGAATCCATGTGAAAAACACAGTAGCACAGAGGTACGGTATATCAGCGGCCTATAGCGTACTATGGGCGCCATATTCGTGGTCCGTGTCATACAACTTCTGGTCCTCGTGTGTATTTAAACGCTCATTTCGGATAACAGGATTGGCCTAACTCAGGCCTCATGCCCACGACCATGTCATCCGCGTTTTGCAGACCGCAAAATGGATGTCTGTGTGACGTACGTTTTTTAGCAGACCCTTTGACTTCAGTGGGTCCGTGGTCCGCATTTTGTGGCCAAGAATAGTACTTGTTCTATCTTTTTGCGGAAAGGACACACAGATGCGGACAGCACTTGGACATCCGTGTTTTTTTTAGTTTTTTTTGCGGATCCATAGAAATGAATAAGTCTGTGTGCAGAAGTGCAAAAAAAAAAAACGGAACGGATACAAAATACGGTAGTGCTTAAAAAAGCACATTAACCCCAGCAGCAGTCCTGGCAGCACAGAGCACACAGTGGCGGCTTCAGGATGGGAGAGAGCCGAGCTGACAGGCAGATCATGCGGTATTCCTCCTAAGGCACGGGCAAGTCGTAACCGGTAGTTATACGCCGTTTATTAGACGGCCTGCACTAGCTTTTATCTTCCCTAATCTTCTTATTAGAGCTAGTAAAGGATCCTTTGTGTAGGATTGTCATAGGATATCATTCAGACTTAAGGCTCTTTAAGAAAAAATATTAAAAGTTGGTGTAATTTATTTATTTTTTATAAATTTTCTTCACTTTTTTCTTTCAAACGGTTACAGTAAATCTTTCTATACATTTTTAATTTACCAGTTTTTTTTTGGTTCTCTGTTTTTATGGCACAATTGCGGTTTCCGTTAGGATCCATACATGATTTGTAGGCCACAACTCCATAGAAACCACTCATGGTTTCCATTCCACATTCCCCAAAAAATTTTTGCGCCGTATTTCTAGTCATCTGCGTGAACCAGGCTTTTTTCTGGAATTTTATTTCTCCCTATAGAGAAGGATATGTAAAAACGTCAAGCTTCTGCATGCTGCGCTATTCAAAAAACATCAGGCACATAAAAAACGCCACTAAGGCCTCTTTCACACTTGCGTTGTTGGGATCCGGCATGCACTTCCGTTGCCGGAGGTGCCTGCCGGATCCGGAAAAACGCAAGTGTACTGAAAGCATTTGAAGACGGAACCGTCTTCCAAATGCTTTCAGTGTTACTATGGCACCCAGGACGCTATTAAAGTCCTGGTTGCCATAGTAGGAGCGGGGAGCGGGGGAGCGGTATACTTACAGTCCGTGCGGCTCCCGGGGCGCTCCAGAATGACGTCAGAGCGCCCCATGCGCATGGATGACGTGATCCATGTGATCACGTGATCCATGAGCTTGGGGCGCCCTGACGTCACTCTGGAGCGCCCGGGGAGCCGCACGGACGGTGAGTACACTGCTCCCCCGCTCCCCACTACACTTACCATGGCTGTCAGGACTTTAGCGTCCCGGCAGCCATGGTAACCACTCTGAAAAAGCTAAATGTCGGCTCCGGCAATGCGCCGAAACGACGTTTAGCTTAAGGCCGGATCCGGATCAATGCCTTCCAATGGGCATTAATTCCGGATCCGGCCTTGCGGCAAGTGTTCCGGATTTTTGGCCGGAGCAAAAAGCGCAGCATGCTGCGGTATTTTCTCCGGCCAACAAACGTTCCGTACCGGAACTGAAGACATCCTGATGCATCCTGAACGGATTTCTCTCCATTCATAATGCATTAGGATAATCCTGATCAGGATTCTTCCGGCATAGAGCCCCGACGACGGAACTCTATGCCGGAAGACAAGAACGCAGGTGTGAAAGAGCCCTTAATTAACAAAAATGCCAGTAGCAAAATAAACGCGTGTGTGTTTCAGGTTTCCCATAGACATTCATCTAACCTCTGGAGCTGGTGTTTTTTACTGGGAAAAAACGCACCAAAAACTACAGATGCAAAAAAAACACCACTAAAAACATAAAAGTACAGAAAATCTCCAGCAAAAACCTACGTGTGAACCCACCCTAAGGCCCTAATCGCACGTCGGTGTGAATGCACACATCAAAGTGGTGAACACGGACAGCACACCTTCGATATTCACAGACATGTGAAAGAAGCCAAGTCCATGAGTAAGAACTACCAAGTTCGAAACGCGTAGATTTTGGTTGAAACAAGAGGACGGAATTGATGCTGGGAATATTTTATCACTGACCATAAAGAAACGAACAGCTCAAAGATACTCCGGGGCTGGATTCATCTTTATGTCTTTCAAAATGTAAAGGTCTTACCTATGGTTTCTGTGCACGTGGGGATAACAATCAGGTGAGCTGGACTTTTCCATTACCATGTGAAAGAGGCGGATTACTATCTGGACGTACAGTTACATCCAAATGCCTGAAGGGAGGTGTCTCCATTGTGGTATTATAGCTAGCTTGACTCTTCTGAACTGCCGTTATACTAGGCCTGCACAATATATCGCCAAAGCAATCGCAATAAATCGCCATATCGTGCAGCCCTACGTTATACTATATCAGGGATCAGCAACCTCTGAAACCACAACTCCCAGCATGCTCTAATCACTTCTGTAGCAGTTCCAAGAGCAGGCAAACAAGTGTGCTTACTAGGAGTTGTGGTTGCACAGCAGCTGGAGTGCTGAAGGTTGCCGAGCCCTGTACTATACATACAGTGCCTTGCAAAAGTATTCCCCCCCCCCCTTGATTTTTTATTTTTTTTGTGTTTTGATGCCTCACAACCTGGAATTAACATGGATTGTTTGAGGATTTGCATTATTTAATTTACAGAACATGCCCACAACTTTTTTTTAATTTTTTTTTTAATGTGAAGCAAACAACAAATAGGACAAAATAACAGAAAAAGTCAATGTGCATAACTATTCACCCCCCTAAAGTCCATACTTTGTAGAACCACCTTTTGCGGCAATCACAACTCCAAGTCGCTTTGGATAAGTCTCTATAAGCTTGCCACATCTTACCACTGGGAGTTTTGCCCATTCCTCCCTGCAAAACTGCTCCAGCTCCTTCAAGTTGGATGGTTTGCGCTTGTGAACAGCAATCTTTAAGTCTGACCACAGATTTTCTATTGGATTGAGATCTGGGCTTTGACTCGGCCATTCCAGCACATTTACATGTTTCCCCTTAAACCATTCGTGTTGCTGTAGCAGTGTGTTTGGGGTCATTGTCCTGCTGGAAGGTGAACCTCCGTCCGAGCCTCAAATCACGCACAGAGTGGTATAGGTTTTGCTCAAGAATATCCCTGTATTTAGCACCATCCATCTTTCCCTCAACTCTGACCAGTTTCCCAGTCCCAATCCCCCCAGCATGATGCTGCCACCACCATGTCTCACTGTGGGGATGGTGTTCTTTGGGTGATGTGATGTGTTGGGTTTGTGCCAGACATAGCGTTTTCTTTGATGGCCGAAAAATTTAATTTTAGTCTCATCAGACCAGAGCACCTTCCTCCATACATTTTGGGAGTCTCCCACATGCCTTTTCGCAAACTCACAACGTGCCATTTTGTTTTTTGCTGAAAGTAATGGCTTTCTTCTGGCCACTCTGCCATAAAGTCCAACTCTATGGAGCGTACGGCTTATTGTCGTCCTATGTACAGATAATCTGGTCTCTGCAGCTCCTCCAGGGTTACCTTAGGTCTATGTGCTGCCTCTGATAAATGCCCTCCTTGCCCGGTCCGTGATTTTTGGTGGGCGGCCGTCTCTTGGCAGGTTTTCTGTTGTGCCATGTTCTTTCCATTTAGTTATGATAGATTTGATGGTGCTCCTGGGGATCATCAAAGATTTGGATATTTTTTATAACCTAACCCTGACTTGTACTTCTCATCAACATTGTCCCTTACTTGTTTGGAGAGTTCCTTGGTCTTCATGGCAGTGTTTGGTTAGTGATGCCTCTTGCTTAGGTGTTGCAGCCTCTGGGGCCTTTCAAAAAAGGTGTGTATATGTAATGTCAGATCATGTGACACTTAGATTACACACAGGTGGACATCATTTCACTAATTATGTGACTTCTGAAGGTAATTGGTTGCACCAGAGCTTTTTATGGGCTTCCTAACAAAGGGGGTGAATACATACGCACATGCCAATTTTCTGTTTTCTATTTCTAAACAATAGTTTTATATATATATATATATATATATATATATAGATAATTTTTTTTTTAATTTCACTTCACCAACTTAGACTATTTCTGATCCATCACATAAAATTCAGATTGACAGAACAATAATTTAAGGCTGTAATGTAACAAAACACGAAAAAAGTCAAGGGGGGAAGGGTGAATACTTTTGCAAGGCACTGTAGGTGCCAGACTGAACATATATGTCCATGGAGGTCTCTTCACTTCATGTTTCTCTGTAGTACATTTACATAGTTTGACATTGGTTGGTCAGGATTTGAGGAACACAATATCGCCTTATGGAGAGCACCTTAAAGGGCTTGAGGAGTCTTATGGGCACTCTACACGAGCCAAGAATCCAAAAGATAATCACAGGAATGCTCGTTAGCTAGTATCTGGCAGTGTAAATATGCCGCCAATTACCTGATAAACGAGCCAAACATTTGTTTGTCGGGTAATTGAATCGTTTGTGCGCAGCAGATTGTGCTGCCGGGAAACAAGAAGTCAGTATGGGGAAGAACGGTGGCATTAGCGATCACTCCTCCCCATACTCTGGAGGAGATCGCTGTATTTAATAGCAGCAGTCTTCTCCACCAGCGAGGAGCATATTGTCCGGAAGGAACGCTTCCTTCCCGACAATCTGCTCTTTCGTCCCGTGTAAAGGAACTTTAGGCTTGATAAGAGAACTTTGCATTTTACAATTATCACACCATTTTAACAAGTTTACAAACATAAATCTACTTCATATTCAGTATTTCTAATTCTGGCAAATGAAACAACTTTGCTATGGCTATAATGTCCTTATATTTGCTTTAGTGCTGATACATAAATGATTTCTTCCCCTTCTTGATTGTGTTGAAACCCTTAGGTAAACGATCGCGTAGGCTCCTCATAAGCTACATCTTTTAAAGATGTCCATACAAAGGAGATTGGCCGATCATCAGCTATTTTTGCCAATTCCAACATAAACGCGCATCCTTGGCTGAGCTTTCATGTTTATCTCAGTGTCTGTAGGGGATGAGTGGCTGCCAGACGTGAGATTACTGATGGCATTTCCATTGATAATCGGTGACCATGATGTATTGTGCAAATAACCAATACACTATAGATGATTAGTCCTGCTGCATTGACACCCCCACCAGTTCGTAGAACATAGGTGACCACCCCATCCTCTGCATTTTTAGTGGGCAAAAAATAGGAACTCCCCAGACATCAGTAGAAACCAAAATTAGGTGCCATCAACAAAGTATTCAGCACTTTGGCTATGTGGACCCCCTGTCCAGGCTCACACTCCCATGTTAAGAAATTTTCTAGGCTTTTCTATAACTTGGGGAATCCTGTTATGCAGCATTGTGTCTTCATTCGGGCAGCCCTTTGCAGCGTACAGTATGGGCTTTGTATATATTCAGCACATCCAATCGAAATAATTGACCCGACGCTCTGGCTGTGTGTAAATCTGCTGTGGTTGTTAGGCCTATTCTTTAGTTTTCGCTTGTGTGTTGACCGTGCGTATTACTGAGAGCTCTTCTGTGTCACGCTGGTTTTATTAGGGTTTCTAGGTTTTCTGTGGTTTGACGATACTGCTTGAAGTAGGACAAGGATGACTTTATGGAGAATGTCACTGATATTAGGAGCCAGCCGTGAGGTCACTTGACAAGGAACATTTGGAGAGGGAGAAGATGTTGGAGGAGAACAGTAGGTGATGGATGGGAGGGTTTCAATAAATTCGCACTAATGCGCACTACTGCTTCATTCACTGTCGAGCATCCAGCCAAAGACGGTCTTTCCCGATCGTCCCATACACATGCGTTCTTGTGGGGTTCCTCACTGACCATGAAAACGAGGGTTCCAAGTCCACCATCTGAATGGAGCTGAGGAAGAGCAGATAAGGTTCCACTCCATTTATTGTCTTTGGGGCTTCCAGAAATAGCTGAGCACTGTCAGGTATCTCTATCAGTCCCGTAGACAGTGAATGGAGCAGTAGTACACAGCTAGACCATCGCTCCGTTCCGACAGGAGACAAGGACCCCCTTTCTTGTGATCAATTGTAGTCCCAGTGGTTGGATCCCCACCGATCTGGCAGTCATCCCCCTATCTAGTGGCTAGGTGATAACCTTTTTTTTTTTTTTTTTTGTGGGATAGCCCTGGCCATACAAATGAGAAATTGTCCCAACTCCACCAAGCGTGTACTGAAACGCTTGATGTATTTGTTGTGTGGTAGTAAATTAGCATAAATCCCACATCCCTTAGTCATGTGAAGCGCGTGTCGCTCAGTTTTGTTGGGTTTGATGCTTCTCTTGATTAGTCATGAAAATGTCCTTCTGCTTATACAGAGCAGCCGCCTGTCCAGATGGTGTTTACTAGTGAGAAGAAAGGTGAGAATTCACGAGGGCACAGATAATGGCTTTGGCATTAGACCAAAAATATTTTTTTCATATGGTGTTTGCGTGGTTGTTTGTTTATATGTAAACTCACCAATTTCTGCGTCGTGTGCCTCAGTGGTGCTTAAAGATTTATTTATTGTCAGAATTTTTCAGGCATTTTTGGTCACTAAAATGAAGGAGACGATTATTGACTGTCAGTTCAAAAATGTAAAGAGGCTGTCTGTTAAAAAAAATAGGCAACAGGCAGGGATGGTGTTAAAAACAAAATAAAAACGCATACTCACCGGTTCCAACCCTGCTCCGAACACCCTCCCCTCAGCCCCGCTGCAGCCATGACTTCATGATGTGCCTGAATACTGGTGCAGCAGCCATTTTCTGCCCTCAGTAGTATGTAACTGAAGACTGCTTAGGCCTGTGATTGGTTCCAGTGGTCACGTGCGGTAGAAAGGCAAGTCACCGATGTAGTCCTGGGGGAGTATCGGAGCGGCAGTGCTAATGCGAATGGGATTTCCACTGGTGAGCATAACCTTATTTATTTTTTTTAACACCGTCCCAGCCTTTAACTTGGACAACCTTTAGTTTTTTTTCAGGATTGCACATTGATGTCCATGACCAAGCTCGGTCCATGTACGTGTTGTTGTGGTTGCTGCTCAGCATGGGGTGAGCCGCAGTACCAGACTCGGCCCCATAGAGCAGCCTTTTTGTTTGTCGCAACTGCTGTGAAGGGACCACCGTGTTTTGAGCAGCGCCTCCTCAGCTGATTGGGGGTGGTCTCAGCGTAAGACCCTGGAAATCCCATGTAAAGGAGAACATCCTTTCCCTGTATTGTCTTTAGTGGTACATATGCGAGCAGAACCACTTTTGTACTTTTCTATAAGACCAGGAACATGTAGAAGACCAGGCCTCATTTCTCAAAGCTGTCTAAGGCTACTTTGACACTAGCGTTTTTTATGCGGAACCGTCATGGATCTGCAAAAACGCTTCCCTTACAATAATACAACCGCATGCATCCGCCATGAACGGATCCGGTTGTATTATGTCTTCTATAGTCATGACTGATCCGTCTTGAACACCATTGAAAGTCAATAGGGGACGGATTTGTTTTCTATTGTGTCAGAGAAAACGGATCCGTCTCCATTGACTTACATTGTGTGCCAGGACGGATCCGTTTGGCTCCGCTTTGTCAGGCGCACAGCAAAACGCTGCAGGCAGCGTTTTGGTGTCCGCCTCCAGAGTGGAATTGTGACTGATCGGAGGCAAACTGATGTATTCTGAGCGGATCCTTTTCCATTCAGAATGCATGAGGGCAAAACGGATCTCAGAAACGGAAAGCCAAAACGCTAGTGTGAAAGTAGCCTAAAACCTATCGCACCCATAAAACCCACTTTCACCAGTCACAATAATGATTTTTTTTTTTCCACAGGTACAACAAACTGTTGGACATCCCCTTTAGGGTCCATTCACACGTCCGCAATTCTGTTCCGCATTTTGCAGAACGGAATTGCGGACCCATTCATTTCTATGGGGCCGCACGATGTGCAGCCCGGATCCGGAAATGCGGACCCGCACTTCTGGGTCCGCAATTCCGTTCACGAAAAAATAGAACATGTCCTATTCTTGTCTGCAATTGCGGACAAGATTATGCATATTCTATTATAGTGCCGGCGATGTGCGGTCCGCAAAATGCAGATATGTGGATGGACCCTTAAGGGAATTTTCTGGTTTCAGTAAACAAAGCATATTTATAGTATGAGTTACCAATACACCTTTGTAATTGTATACCATTTCCCTTCTCAGGATACAAGTGTGGGCAGCGTTATCTTGACTCGTCGTCGGTCACATTAACATGATTAGTTGTATTAATGTAATGTGATTTTGCTGTGTTAAGCCGGTCGAGATAAGGCTGCCTGCCTCTTAGTAAATAGGAGCCTTCATGGTTAACATCTGGTCATGGGACCGACGCCCAGGTGCAGGGCTCTGATAACGCACCTGTCCGTCCGCCACATGACCAGAACAGATCTCCAGCCTTAGGACTCATGCTTGTGGCTGTAAGTGTTTTGCAGTCCACAATACATGGATCCCGGCCGTGTGCATGCCTCCATTTTATTTTTCACTTCAATAGAAATGTCCTATCCTTGTCCGCAAAACGGACAAGAATAGGATATGTTCTGTCTTTTTTGCAGTGCCGCAGAATTGACATACGGACACAGACAGGACACTGTGTGCTGTCCGCATCTTTTGTGTGCCCATTGAAATGAATGGGCCTGTTTCTGTTCGAATGCGGACCAAACAGAAGGTCGGGTTCACGAGGCCTTAGGAAGGGAAGACTCCCATTGGATGAGGGTAATATGCAGATGTATCATAACGCACGACAAAAACACATTACAGTATTTTATTTCCGTATCCGTTCCGTTTTTTTTTTTGCATACCGTATCTGGAACCATTCACTTCAATGGGTCAGTAAAAAAACGGAAATAAATCTGTGTGCATTCCGTTTCCTTATGTCTGCATGTCCGTTCCACCAAAAAATTGAACGTGTCCTATTCTTGTCTGTTTTGCAGACAAGAACAGGCATGGTTACAATGGATCCACAAAAACGGATGCAATACGGATGTCACACGGATGTCATCCGTTTTTTTTTTTGCGGATCCGTGTTTTGAGGACCGCAAAATACATATGTTCGTGTGCATGAGGCCTTATTTACGTTTCTAATAGCCTTTATTTCTTAAAGAGGACCTTTTACTAGAATAAAACATCTAAACTAACTATACAGACATGGAGAGCGGCGCCCAGGGATCCCCCTGCACTTACTGTTATACCTCGGCGCCGCTCCGTTCGCCCGGTATTCCCAGTGGAACCTGCCGTCGTCTTTTTCTCCCAGGCTGTAGCGCTGGCCAATCGCAGCGCTCAGCTCATAGCCTGAGAGGCTTTTTTTTCTCTCAGGCTATGAGCTGAGCGCTGCGATTGGCCAGCGCTACAGCCTGGGAGAAAGAGACGCCGGCAGGTTCCCCTGGGTGGAGCCTAACTATGAAGATACCGGAGGCTATAACGGGAGAACGGAGCGGCGCCGAGGTATAACAGTAAGTGCAGGGAGATCTCTGGGCGCCGCTCTACATGTCTGTATAGTTAGTTTAGATGTTTTATTCTAGTGAAAGGTCCTCTTTAAATCACAAATGCCACGTAAAGAATCGAAAGCTGTGCTGTGATTTAGGGTTTGGCTGCACGCCGATCTTGGTCGGGCAGCACGATTTTTTGTAATTCTGCAGTTGCAGCAAACATGCAAGTCGCACAGCCACCACATTCATTTCTATGCTAGCACCCACTACACTGAAATCCTTAGGCCCCTTTCACGCAAGCGAGTTTTCCGCTCTGGTGCAATGCATGACGTGAGCGCATAGCACCCGCACTGAATCCGGACCCATTCATTTCAAAGGGTCTGTGTCCATGAGCATTTTTTTCCCGCATCAGTTCTGCGTTGCGTGTAAAACGCAGCATGTTCTATATTCTGCGTATTTCAAGCAAGTGAACGCAATCGCAGACAAAACTGACTGAACTTTCTTGAAAAATGGTGCAAGTTTCACTGAACGCGTCCGGAGCCAATCCGTCACGCTCGTGTGAACGAGGCCTTAGGCGCGACACTGTGTAGCTGAACCCTTATTGCTTTGGACAAGGCGTTTTAAAAATGTATTTTTTATTTTTTTTTATAAAATAAAATGTACACCAAACACACAATAAATCAGCGTTTTGTGCTGCAGATTTCTTTTTTGCGATGGTGATGTGGGTTCAGAAGGGTCCATGAGTGCCCTGGAAGTGTCAGGATACGGCATTATATAATGACTGGTGTGATGGCTCGGTCTCCCCTGTGTAAGTACTGGTCTCCAGGGCTATGTGTATATGTCCCTGCAGTGTACACAGGTGACGAGTAAACATGCCATCTTGTCGTCTTGCGTACCGCTGATCCAGTTATTGGAGGTAACACCTTCTTGTTAGATGTGACATATTAGCATGTGCCAGGTGTGTTGAGTCAGTGTGTCAACATGGTCTGTAAAGAGCGGAGAAAGATCAACATTGGGGACCTCCCCTCAGTGTCATTGTCACAATGTAATGGTACATCACTTTTACACCGTGCTAAATGATATGCTAGTCCATGTCCTTTTTATGCAGTTGACTAGTTTCATAATCTCTATTTTTAAAGGGCATCTGTCAGCAGTATTGTCCCTATGACACTGGCTGACCTGTTACATGTGCTCTTGGCAGCTGAAGGCATCTGTGTTGGTCCCATGTTCATATGTGTCTGCGTTGCTGAGAAAAATGAGGTTTTTAATATATGCAAATGAGCCTCTAGGAGCAACGGGGGCGTTACCGTTACACCTAGAGGCTCTGCTCTCTCTGCACCCTCTGCACTTTGATTGACAGGACCAGGCAGTGTAAACAAAATGACACCTTAGGCTACTTTCACACTAGCGTTCGGAGTGGATCCGTCTGATGTTTCATCAGACGGATCCGCTCCGATAATGCAGACGTTCGCATCCGTTCAGAACGGATCCGTCTGCATTAAAACGTAGAAAATTTTCTAAGTATAAAAGTAGCCTGAGCGTAAGTCTGGACGGATCCGCTCGCCTCCGCACAGCCAGGCGGACACCCGAACGCTGCAAGCAGCGTTCAGGTGTCCGCTCACTGAGCGGAGGCTGAACGCTGGCAGGCGGATGCATTCTCAGTGGATCCGCCTCCACTGAGAATGCATTGGGGCCAGACGGATGCGTTCGGGGCCGCTCGTGAGCCCCTTCAAACGGTGCGCACGAGCGGACACCCGAACGCTAGTGTGAAAGTAGCCTAACCCTGATTTCTCCTATAGTCAATCAAACTGGAGAGGACGCAGCAGTTGCAGAGAGAGCTGAGGCTCTAGGTGTAATGGAAACGCCCCCGTTGCTCCTAGAGGCTCATTTGCATATGTTAAAACATCTGTTTTCTCAGCAATGCAGGCACATATGAACATGGTACCAACACAGATGCCTTCAATTTGCGGTCCACAGCATGGGCACGGGCTTCACGCGTTCGTGTGAACGAGCCCTTATTTTAATAAAAAAATTCCATTACAAAAGTGCTTTCTTTTGTTAACCAAACTACATGTAAATCAATAATAAAATGTGGCTCCGTAGTTTTCCATAATGCACCGTAGAGTGAAACCATGCCGTTGCTGTGAGGCCCCTGGCTACAGCTCTCTATGGGGCCCCTTCTGCACGTCATACAGCAGTTGCAAGTAGATCTTCAGGTTCGGAGTGGAGCTAGGTTTTACTTCTACAAGCTTGATTTAAATCTGTTACTCTGTGGGGTTTAGTCATGCCTCAATGATCCTTAGGTCCTCAGCATCCTTGTATAGTAAGATGGTGGCAGCGGGCCCTGCTGACGGATTGTGTGCAGGGAATGATGAATGAGCCTTGAAAGCCTCCGTCGTCTGTCTCAGGCGCTGCAAGTTTGGATTTTTATTGTCTTCTCATTTCATTTCCCGCGGAGGTAAATATATATTTGCTCAGTCATTCTACTCTTTTTCCTTCTCTGCATCACAAGTATATATTCCATTTAGAGATGATTTACTGTGTCTTGCAGAGTCAGTGGCGCTGATTTATAGACTGCCCCTCCAGAATGCACCAGGTCGGTGGTGGTCAATATGCCCCGTCTGTGTCTTCTAGCGGAAGGTTATTTTCAGCACAGCGCATTCCTATAAGTATTAGCGCCCACATTAATAATGCAGAGGATTAGATTGAACATTTCCTCTGCAATAATCCTCTTGAGAAATACAACCAAGTTTCAGAAAGTATTTCTCTTTTGGCTTCATTGCTATTACTCCCAACACATGTACAGGCTAAGCGGCCTTTTTACATGGGACGATCGCCTGAACAATCATGTCTGTCAGGAGGGGGGAAATAAACGCTGCTAGACACCTGGTAGCCGCTTATCTCCTTGAGAAGATAAGGACGGCCATGTTGAAATCCAACTGCCTGATCCTTATCTCCCTTGACAGGTGGCATCTTGGGATGGCCAGGAGGAGGCTCCATACAATTTAGATAGTCAGCAGTCAGGTTTGGCCGAATGTTATCTAAAGTGTATGGCCTGCTCCAGCTTTATACCCCTTTTTAAATGTGGCCATAACTGCGCTGTACTGAAAGTCCATCTGTCAGCAGATTTGTACCTATGACACTGGCTGACCTGTTCCATGTGCACTTGGCAGCTGAAGGCGTCTGTGTTGGTCCCATGTTCATATGTGCCCGCACTGCTGAGAAAAAGGATGTTTTAATATATGCAAATGAGACTCTAGGAGCAACGGGGGCGTTGCCATTAAGCCTAGAGGCTCAGCTCTCTCTGCAACTGCTGCACCTTCTGCTCTTTCATTGACAGGACCAGCCATGATGATGTTTTCACTGCCTGGCCCTGCCAATGAAAGTGCAGAGGGCGCAACAGTTGCAGAGAGAGCTGAGGATCGAAGAGTAACGGCAACGCCCCCATTGCTCCTAGAGGCTCATTTGCATATATTTCAACATCCTTTTTCTCAGCAGTGCGGGCACATATGAACATGGGACCAACACAGACGCCTTCAGCTGCCAAGCGCACATGGAACAGGTCAGCCAGTGTCATAGGTACAAATCTACTGACAGATGCCCTTTAAATAAAATAAATACTCATTTGCTCCCCACCTTTCCTCTGATCCAGCACCAAGGGCTGGTGCACACTCTTTTTCAGCAGTGATGGGACCCAGTGGTGATATGCCGCTCGGGAACTCGTCCCCCACAGAGGTCTGGAAGTTTATAGGTTGGGGATCGGCAACGGGATCGGGCCCTCAGCGCTAGAATGGAGCGAAGGGGAAGCAGGTGAGTGTATTTTTTGTTTAGGCACAATACAAGGGTATAAAGCCAGGGTTTAAAGTTGGAATACCCCTTAAAAAAAAAGATGTTTTTTGTCCCCCCGCAATCCCCCCCCCCGTGAGTCTTCACAGCCAGCCATAGTGTCACATGCTATGGGACTTCTTGAAAACCACTTGTCTCAAAATAGTCCCGGACTGTGTCACGCTGTGTCTGTGAGCACTGCTTATTGCGGAATAACCACACTTGGGGGTCGATGCATGTACACACACTTATTTACTTACTGGATCGGTAGCTGGCCTGGGGTGCCTTGGGGGGGGGGGGGGGCGGCGGCTGCATCTGTATTGTAGGAGTACATCAGTGCCTCTCTTCTTCTGCTAATAATGCACTATACATTTTATTTTATAGACATCCTAGAATAAAATGTACAATGGAGTTCATCTGTTCTCATTCTACAAAGCTCGACTCCAGGTAGCATCCCCTGCTGGCACATGTCCCATATAGGGAAGGCATGCTTAGGAGCGAGCATTGTGTCTTGTTTTCTACGTTGATGGAGCCTACCTAATAATAATCGTAACAGCCAATCATATTTCAGCTCCGACCAAATGGAAGGATATATACACTGCTCAAAAAAATAAAGGGAACACAAAAATAACACATCCTAGATCTGAGTTAATTAAATATTCTTCTGAAATACTTTGTTCTTTACATAGTTGAATGTGCTGACAACAAAATCACACAAAAATAAAAAAATGGAAATCAAATTTTTCAACTAATGGAGGTCTGGATTTGGAGTCACACTCAAAATTAAAGTGGAAAAACACACTACTGGCTGATCCAACTTTGATGTAATGTCCTTAAAACAAGTCAAAATGAGGCTCAGTAGTGTGTGTGGCCTCCACGTGCCTTTATGACCTCCCTACAACGCCTGTGCATGCTCCTGATGAAGTGGCGGACGGTCTCCTGAGGGATCTCCTCCCAGACCTGGACTAAAGCATCTGCCAACTCCTGGACAGTCTGTGGTGCAACGTGACGTTGGTGGATAGAGCGAGACATGATGTCCCAGATGTGCTCAATTGGATTCAGGTCTGGGGAACGGGCGGGCCAGTCCATAGCATCAATGCCTTCGTCTTGCAGGAACTGCTGACACACTCCAGCCACATGAGGTCTAGCATTGTCTTGCATTAGGAGGAACCCAGGGCCAACCGCACCAGCATATGGTCTCACAAGGGGTCTAAGGATCTCATCTCGGTACCTAATGGCAGTCAGGCTACCTCTGGCAAACACACATGGAGGGCTGTGCGGCCCTCCAAAGAAATGCCACCCCACACCATTACTGACCCAATGCCAAACCGGTCATGCTGGAGGATGTTGCAGGCAGCAGAACGTTCTCCACGGCGTCTCCAGACTCTGTCACGTCTGTCACATGTGCTCAGTGTGAACCTGCTTTCATCTGTGAAGAGCACAGGGCGCCAGTGGCGAATTTGCCAATCTTGGTGTTCTCTGGCAAATGCCAAACGTCCTGCACGGTGTTGGGCTGTAAGCACAACCCCCACCTGTGGACGTCGGGCCCTCATATCATCCTCATGGAGTCTGTTTCTGACCGTTTGAGCAGACACATGCACATTTGTGGCCTGCTGGAGGTCATTTTGCAGGGCTCTGGCAGTGCTCCTCCTGTTCCTACTTGCACAAAGACGGAGGTAGCGGTCCTGCTGCTGGGTTGTTGCCCTCCTACGGCCTCCTCCACATCTCCTGATGTACTGGCCTGTCTCCTGGTAGCGCCTCCATGCTCTGGACACTACGCTGACAGACACAGCAAACCTTCTTGCCACAGCTCGCATTGATGTGCCATCCTGGATAAGCTGCACTACCTGAGCCACTTGTGTGGGTTGTAGACTCCGTCTCATGCTACCACTAGAGTGAAAGCACCGCCAGCATTCAAAAGTGACCAAAACATCAGCCAGGAAGCATAGGAACTGAGAAGTGGTCTGTGTTCACCACCTGCAGAACCACTCCTTTATTGGGGGTGTCTTGCTAATTGCCTATAATTTCCACCTGTTGTCTATCCCATTTGCACAACAGCATGTGAAATTGATTGTCACTCAGTGTTGCTTCCTAAGTGGACAGTTTGATTTCACAGAAGTGTGATTGACTTGGAGTTACAATGTGTTGTTTAAGTGTTCCCTTTATTTTTTTGAGCAGTGTATTTTCTATTATTTCTTATATTTTATTAACTTTAACATCTTTGTGGTCTGATGGTGCACCTAACTACCACGGTGTGGTGACATCAGAAGACATAGACATTGCTGTGAGCTGCCGGATGGTGGGCGCCGTGCCAGCGTCAGATATGAGCTTTGTATTCACTGCTACATTCCCCCCCCCAAATGTCAGTTTTTTTCAAATGATTGTGTCCTTTTCAGCCTTTTAAAATGGCAGCGGGTGTATGGAAATCTTCCGAAAATGTGTAAGAGATCTAGGGTATTCCAGGTCACATGGAGGATCCCGGCCCAGGATCACATTAGAGACGATTGCAAATTTGTTTCTGCGGTTCCATTTTGTATTTTTTCCAAGTTCTATTTAAATCGCTCATCCTGCGTCTTTAGTATGTTTTATATTTATACATCATCATAAATTCATCCGCCCACAGTTCTACTCCAGACTAGAAGCAACATGCTGGTGTAATTACACCAGGAACGTAGCCGCGCGTATGTGACATTCAGGATTATTAACACATTTCTACTGCACCCAAGACATGGTCTAATACTCTGCATCTCCATGGCCGCCTGTCTTCTGAACATCTCTATAGCAGGAAATAGACAAGACTCGGATAGAAGATATTAGGAAGCATTAGTTCTAACGGTGCAAAGTGATGGGAAGGTCCTTATAATGGTTCCTGCAGCCAGCTCTCAGGACGTACATTTGGTAAATCTTTTTATTCCACATAATTGAACAATTCTTGAACAGCTTTTTATTATTATTTCTGCGTTGTACCTTTCCTCTGTTATTCCTCCTAGAAGTTTATGGACAGGTTGTCATCTGGGTGTTACTAAATGGGGGCATGTCCCTGCAAACTCTGATACTGTCCAGCCACTATTTACTGTAGGGACTGGCCCCCTCGGTGACGGTGACATTCAGTTGTCAGTTTGTTGATAAATGACTAATGTGAATAACAGAGGTACAACACAAAGCAGACACATCAGTAGAGCTAACATTTCTTCTTAAAGTTCAAGGAGCTGCTCCAGGAACTAGTGCAATAATCATGGCATGTGTTAAAGAAACATAGACAATGCACAAAAGACGTATACCACCAAATAAGGGTTCGGAGAATGAAGGGGGCGACAAGGCTGAGCTCCGGGGACACAAGCTTTGGGGTTCGGCTACACGGTAATCTTGGTGGCGCGACAGCTGTCTCACCCAAGGATCAGAGTGTACTGGTGCCAGCATGGAAATGAATGGGGTCGCAGTGCGACTCGCACGTTTGTCGTGACGGCGACCCCAGAATCTCAAAATATCCAGCAGTGTTAGTCATGCTGTGACCCCATTCATTTTAATGCTGGCACCGCAACACTGCTATCCAGAACCAACCAAGATCGCCATGTAGCCGAACCCTAAAGCTTGTGTCTCAGGAGCTCAGCCTTGTCACCCCCTTCATCCTCCTCCTCCTTATTACTTGTGGTGGTAAGACAGCGGGCTGCAGCAGGAGCCTCCCCCTTCAGCTCTGTCAGCATTCAGACAGAAGCCTGCCCTTTAGCCAAAACATGTCCCAGCTGTTCTTCAGTCAAAAATGGTTTTCTGCAAGACCGATTGTTTCAGGAACATACAAAAAATCCTGCGCACTGACAAACTGTGGGCCACGTTAAATCGCTCCGCAGCCACGGAGAAGACGTCGCCCACTGAGAGACCCTGGCGCCTCCTCCTCCCTGTGCCGGTGCTCAATATTAACATACTGGGCGTGAAAATTGCAGGGGGCACAGCGGAGCATGTGGGTGGTATTTGAAAAAAAAAGAACAAGGATGGCAGCATCTGCGGAGGGTAGTCTGCAGGTAAAGGTGCTTAATTAAACAAAAAAAATTCCATGAAAGGTCCTCTTTAAAATCTTAGGAATCCCCTTTAAGTTATTGTGGAGATAGAAATTAAAATACATTGGGAAAGCCATTTTAAGAAAACAATCACTTAGGATCTCCCAGGACTAATTATCCAATACTCCTCAAACGCTTTATGTGGCTTCTTTTCTTCTTCTTTGTTGAAGCAGCAGCCAATGGGAAGAGCTCCCTGCCGTCCTGGTCATACAATCA
Source organism: Bufo bufo (assembly GCF_905171765.1). Lineage (NCBI taxonomy): Eukaryota > Metazoa > Chordata > Amphibia > Anura > Bufonidae > Bufo > Bufo bufo. The sequence goes on from NC_053391.1 coordinate 595,814,286, forward strand.
GTAATGTATTAACTGCATGCAGACAGGTGGCAGTCCTGGAACCAGCATAGGACGGAGGATAAGTTGAAGGTCATCTACTGTATATGGATTGGAGAAGTATTACAGGAGGTGGGGTATGAAAACAGAAGTTTCATACTTGGGAAGTTTGTCAGTATATTAGTGTTGGCAAAAGTCTGTTGGATGGAGACGGAATAAAAAAAAAAAAATTCTAATCGAATCTTAAGCAGGAACTATAGACTTGAGACGCCAACAGCAGAGAAAAGGGAAGTCGTCATCGACTGATGTCTTCCAGGTTCCTTATCCCGCATGTGTCCACAACACAACACCAGAGAATAAGTCATAAGTCGTGCATGACCTGCAGCTCCTTTAATGCGGGCATGCTGTGGGGGTCCCGGTGGTGAGCCCCTCGTCCACCCTTTAGATGCTTATCCACTGTCCGGTGGATAGAGGATAATTTTAAAGTTTTGCACAACCTCTTTAAAGAGTTGTAGGGAACTTCATATTCGAGGGTTTGCTGGTGTGACTTCTGGTAAATCCTGACATGGCTTCAAGTGAACAGAGAAATGTTATAGAGCAGGAGGAGCTGAGCAGAATGATATAACTTTGTTCTATTTCGTATCCTATTTATGTGAACCATTGCTCTGTCTGAGTCCAGTGGGCGGGGCTAGTCAATGACTGACAGCATTCCCTTTTTACTGTGCATAAAGAGATATCTGTCAATCACTGATGGGAACACCCACTGGACTCCTAAGGACCAAGTACAAATGCTTGTTCTCAATACTTGGCCAATGTAAATGTGCGGCTCATTTGTCAGGTGATTGCATTTTTCATGCAGCACCAAAAATCCTTTTGTTGAAGACAACGTTATAATGAATCTGATGCTCTCAGCTTCTCCTGGTCTATAACATGCTGCCTGGAGATTGGGCTGCATTTTCAGTGTGACAGGTTTGCTTCAGGCCGCTTTCACACAGTCAGTGTTTGGTCAGTTTCCATCAGTGATTGTGAGCCAAAATAGTAACACAGTTTATAAGGCTGAAAAAAGACATCTGTCCAGTGTCCATCCAGTTCAGCCTGTTCTCCTGCAAGTTGATCCAGAGCAGGGAGGCTCAACCTGCGGACCTCCAGCTGTTGTAAAACTCCCATCATGCCCTGCTGTAGGCTGATAGCTGTAGACTGTCCTGGCATGCTGGTAGTTGTAGTTTTGCAACAGCTGAAGGGCCGCAGGTTGGGCATCCCTGATCCAATGAAAGGCAAAAAAAAAAACTGTAAGGTAGAAGCAAATTTTCCTCATTTTAGTGGTAAAAGTTCCTTCCCGACTCCAATCAGGCAATCAGAATAACTCCCTGGATCAACGACCCCTCTCTAGTAGCTATAGCCTGTAATATTATTACGCTCCAGAAATACATCCAGGCCCCTCTTGAATTCCTTTATTGTACTCCCCATCACCACCTCCTCAGGCAGAGAGTTCCATAGTCTCACTGCTCTTACCATAAAGAACCCTTTTCTATGTTTGTGTACAAACCTTCTTTCCTCCAGATGCAGAGGATGTCCCCTCGTCACAGTCACAGTCCTGGGGATAAATAGATGATGGGAGACATCTCTGTACTGACCACTGATATATTTATACATAGTAATTAGATCTCCCCTCAGTCGTCTTTTTTTCTAAAGTGAATAACCCTAATTTTGATAATCTTTCAGGGTACTGTAGTTGCCCCATTCCTGTTATTACTTTAGTTGCCCTCCTCTGGACCCTCTCCAACTCTATGTCTGCCTTGTTCATAGGAGCCCAGAACTGTACACAGTACTCCATGTGTGGTCTGACTAGCAATTTGTAAAGTGGCAGGACTATGTTCTCATCATGGGCATCTATGCCCCTTTTGATGCAACCCATTATCTTATTGGCCTTGGCAACAGCTGCCTGACACTGGTTTCTACAGCTTAGTTTGCTGTCCACTAAAATTCCCTTGTCATAGTTACCCAGTGTTTTACAATTTAGTATGTACTGGTGACTTGCATTATTCCTTCCCATGTGCATAACCTTACATTTGTCAGTGTTAAACCTCATCTCATCTGCCACTTCTTTGCCAAAGCCTCCGATCTATCCAGATCCCTCTGTAGCAAAGATGGGGTATAAGGGAAAGATCTGCACCTGTTCTGTTTCTGACCCGCTCTTGGTTTTGTCTCCCAATCACTGATGGAAATCACTGATCAAACACTGACTGTGTGAAAGTGCTCAGGCTGGGTTTCCACTAGGCAGGCTGCAATCCAACATTTGAAGCTATTGCCCACTGCAGGTGGTCGAGGTTGCAGACATCCTATGGAGACCCAACTTTAAGCTTAGGCTTTCAGACTTTTACCTTTACTATGTAAGCTCAGTCAAATGATCGGCACCATGGGTCCACACTGGGCACCACCACCGATCGGCACACTCGGCACCACCAGAATGAACACAGTGTACAGAGCTGGAAGCAGACTGCTCCATACACTATGGCCTCATGCACACAACTGTATTTTGGGTCTGCAAAAACTACGGACAGCACACAGGTGTCACCAATGTGCTGTCTGCATACGTGTGGTCATTCCACATATTATAGAACATGTTCTATTCTTGTCCATTTTGAGGACAAGAATAGCCATTTCTATAAGGAAATTGTGTCATTCACACTGATGGTATCTGATGCAGATCTGTTGTTTGCGGGCCGCAGAACGGATACGGTTGTGGGCATGAGGCCTTAGTAGTGGCTATGCTGGGTTACTGCTGCTCAGCTCACATCCTAGAGACATTTGGGATCAGTTTGTAGAAAACAGCGCCCAAATATCCTTGTCACCTGCATCTTATGGTGCCCAGGAGGGAATTTGGCATCCTTGAGGTTATCAAAGCCAAATATTTCTTTATAGACTTCAGCACTTACATAAGAACTACAGGTCCCTGAATGTGTTTCTTGACCACACATGGTCATGTGCAGTGAACACTCCCTGGCCGGCATCTCGCTAATATGTGACTTAGTTCTGGACCTAACAGTGGTCATCAGTCTTCTGATTGGGACACTAAAGCTCCTCTAGTGCATCTGATTTGTAGACTGCAGGTATCTTTTATTGCGGCCTCCAGTTTGGGGTATCCTCAAGGTGCCTTCTAACATTACTGGTTTTAGAAATTGACCAGAGTGTCCTACTGACCAGATCCTGTGTTGGGTAGCAGGCATTTTTATGAGAAGGGTTGTTTCTTTTATTGTTCTGTCTCTCCACGTGAATGAAACAGGTTTGTAAGATGCAGGTGCAGGAATAACAATGCTTGGCTCAGAACTGAGGATTTTTGACGTTTCTGCTGGAACACTCGGACGCCAGATCTCCCTTTTCACCTGATTAAAGCCGCATTTCCTTACATTGTTCTTGGGTTTATTGTGATTCAGGACGTGTTTTGTTCTGAGTTACAGCTGCCTATGATGGAAATCAAAAGTTACTACTGAAATGAAAAGGACACTTGCCGAGAGAAGTGTTTAGGACATTACACGTATGACATCAATCAGGTGAAAGTCCCTATCTTATATGTCTGGACGTTATGTCTGTCTAGAAGCATGTGATCAGCTCATAGTCTATTAAAGGGTTATTCCAGATGAATAAAAAAAGGGTTGCAGTGAGATACAAATGGGGTAAAAAAAAGAGACCCTCCACCGCTGTGGTTGCAATGTTCCCTGCTGCGCTTCACTTCCTGTTCCTTTCCCGATACGGCTGGGAATGCTGCTCAGCCAATCATTGGCTGCAGTGATGACCTGCCTCTGACAGTGATTGGATGAGCAGCATTCCCAGTCTTTTCATGCCTTGTCGGCACGTCAGCAGGAGGTGGAGAGCAGTGGGAACCCATCATGGCGGTATCAGAATGGCTGGGGGATCGGTGAATAACCCTTTAACTATATAGGAACATAGTTAGAGCCGTATTACATGGGCTGATGGTTGGGCAAACAAATGTTCGTACCCAGCTGTCTGTGGATTAGCTGATGTTGATTTCATCTTTTATGTGGGCATAAAAATTGATCGCGTGTCAGCAACACATCTCCCCATGTAATCAGAAGATGTGCTCTTGACCTGTCCCCACGCATTATGATGATGGCTACATTTACATGTATTAAATGAGTGCTGACCAACACGCCATGTCTGACCACGTAAAAAGGTTTATTTTCGTCAGGTTTCAAATGTGTAGTAAAATACAGTAGTGTATTATATAGTGAATAGAATGATTGAATAAACTGCCTCTCAAAGATTTCTTTATTCCTTTTTTTTTTTTTTTTTTTTTGTAAATTGAAGCTGGACCATTGATGGTCCGGCTCCAGGTACCCCCAACAATCAGGAAATGTATTATTGTTACTATGTGTGGTTGTATTAAACTAATGCAGACTAGATGGGCCAAATGGTTCTTATCTGCCGACACATTCTATGTTTCTATGCTGCTCCACTGTGGCTAATAGGGCTGGGTCCTAAGTGGAGGACAACCCTTCATGTTGTCTATAAGCACTTATGTCTTCAGGAGACATGAGAAAACCCGATACTATGTTCTGCCTGGTACAGGGCCCATGACGCCAGGTGTGACCCAGACAGAAGGAAGCATTGGAATAGAACCTAGGAAATTATACCTTTCCACCGTATGAAGCAAGGGGGAATATATGCAGGATTAAGCGAGACTGTAAATTCTTATCTGCAGGCTGGGAGGTTTGGGAGTTGGAGGATGTTGAGTCATATTTACGCCACTACTTCTACGTGTTCCTTCACAGGTCATCTACGTTAATTCAAAAGCTGTTGGAAAGCTAACTTGATGACTGACCTGACACTTTTGGCTGTATTGGGGCCTTTTCATATCTCAGCAGAGAAATCCACTTTCCTGATAAGTTTTTTTTTTTATTGGATGTTAACACGACATCACAACATCCTCTCAAGGAAGAGTGAATTTCCCGACCTTGATGCAAAAGAGACCATACTTACTTAATCAGAACATTGGACGGAGTCTGGATTACATTGACTACTATGGCAGACAGATGATGGACCAGTAGTTATCAGATCATTGTTAGTGGTCTTTGCCATGGATTAGGCACGTAGCTCAACAAACATTATCTACCATAGTGATTGGAGCTGAGCAATAAGACGGTGATCGACCTTGTGTGGCCAGCTGATCAAAATCTACTTGTGTCCGAATATCGGCTTTATTATTGTAATGTAATTATGTCAAGCTGATTGTGGTTAGCGATGGCTGGTAGAATCTAGAGATAAGTCATGTGGAGCCTTCAAGACTATCACCTGCTGAAATCTTACTGTCGTATCCACAGCATCATATGAATCTTAGTAGTTAGTGTGGGCGGTGGTTTTACTATACCCAACGCAATATCATATCCTCAACTACTTTGTATCAGTCTAATGTAAAATATAATGTAAATGTGATCAATGGGTAATATTTAGTTTTTTCCTGGGACCTCCAGTGATCAGATGGTAATGTTTGGGGACCAGAGCGCTTCTGTGAGCACTCCTGCTCTACGAATGACCTGTAACGAACGGCTCCGGTTCTTAGAGCAGCCTTTTGCTCTACAGCCAGGATCGGAGGTAGCTCCAATCCCATGGTCTGTGACCACAGCAAGGTTAAAAGTGATTTCCCCCTTTGATTGGGTCCCAGTGATCAGGTAGCTCTCGGAAGCTACTGATCGGAAGCTCTCTACAGTCAGCCCTGGGTATCTACAAAGGACCCCAGGACGGTAAGTTCAGTAATCCTGATGTTAGGGTACACTAGTGTTGCCATAACCATAGCCTATGCTATAGAGACACAGAGCATAATGTATGAGCATACAGGAGTATGCAAATACATTATAAGCATAAAATAATTTTTACAGTAATTCCTTTAGAGGATTATAAATAAAAAAAGTCATAAAAAATGTAAATGAACAAAGCTATTATCTTTAGGCTATTTTCACACTGGCGTTTCTGGGTCCGCCTGTGAGATCCGTTTCAAGGCTCTCACAAGCAGCCTAAAACGGATCAGTTCAGCCCCAATGCATTCTGAATGGATAAGGATCCCCTCAGAATGCATCAGTTTGCCTCCGATCAGTCACCATTCTGCTTTGGAGGTGGACACCAAAACGCTGCTTGCAGTGTTTTGATGTCCGTCTGACGAAACTGAGCCAAACTGATCCGTCCTGACTTATAATGTAAGTCAATGGGGACGGATCCGTTTTTACTGACCCAATATGGTGCAATTGAAAACGGATCCGCTTCCCATTGACTTTCAATCTAAGTCAAAACGGATCCGTTTGCATTACCATGAACAAACGGATCCGTTCTGAATGGATACAAGCGTTTGCATTATAGGTGCGGATCCGTCTGTGCAGATACCAGACGGATCCTCACCTAAACGCAGGTGTGAAAGTAGCCTTAATAACATACATATTATTGTGCATACTCTGTGTAAAAGCAAAAAAACTCAATTTATTAGGTATCTACACAACCGAAATAACCGATTATTCAGTATGAAATGTATACAGTGTAAAAAAATAAAATAACATGTCAGAAATTGCTTTTTCTACACAAAAGAAATATATAAATTACAAAGTAATTTATATGTCCCCTCAAACAGCGCAAACAGATGCAGTTTCTTATAGTTCAGAAAATGATTGGCACTCTCTCTGGATTCACACCAAAAACTTGTATTTAAAAAAATATATAATTTATTAGTAAATACAATCCCAATATGACCATAAATTCCCAATAAAAAGTACTAAAGGAAAAGGAATAAAAAGCATGCAAAGCAATCATTATATATTCAGAAAAAAATATTCACAACAATGGCATCTAAAACACTCCTTGTATATTCAAAATAATATATTCACAATATCTCTTGGGCCATGCGATTAATGTAGCAATGCTTCCACACTGAAGTCCGGCCTCTGTTCATCTATGTTCATAGCAGTCGCCGTTTGTACGTGTCCTTTTAACTGCCACTTGTTTGTATAGCAATGGATATATCCGATATAGATAATTCACAGCTCATGATCATTAGTACTTTCGATTATTTAACCTAGGTACCTTTTTAAAACCAAAACATACCAGACGCGTTTCGGCACTCTCTCTGGTCCCTTCTTCAGTGGTCAAACGTGAGAAGGATTGCAGCTTGTTTTAAAAGGTACCTAGGTTAAATAATCAAAAGTACAAATGATCATGAACTTTGACTAACGAGCTGTGAATTATCTATATCGGATATATCCATTGCTATACAAACAAGTGGCAGTTAAAAGGACACGTACAAACGGCGACTGCTATGAACATAGATGAACAGAGGCCGGACTTCAGTGTGGAAGCATTGCTACATTAATCGCATGGTCCAAGAGATATTGTGAATATATTATTTTGAATATACAAGGAGTGTTTTAGATGCCATTGTTGCGAATAATTTACTCTGAATATATAAGGATTGCTTTGCATGCTTTTTATTCCTTTTCCTTTTAGTACAGATTTATCAAAATTGTGCACATACAGACTAGTATTCATTATCTATAAACAACCTTATATAGGTGTGTACACAATGTTATCAACTATTTTAATTATTACCAGTTTTATTGGGAATTTATTGTCATATTGGGATTGTATTTACTAATAAATTATATATTTTTAAAAATACAAGTTTTTGGTGTGAATCCAGAGAGAGTGGCAATCATTTTCTGAACTATTTCAAACCTTATGTGAGGGTGAACCATATTGATTTGAGCACCTGCATCCTGCTGGTGAACAGGTGAGCCGCCCTATTCACCCCTTCATATCAAATGCAGTTTCTTGCATAAAACTATGCCTTGGGGGTCATGCACACGACCACACCGTGTTTTGCGGTCCGTCCGTGTGCGCTTTCGTGCATAATAGAAATGCGCAAAACAGACAAGAATAGGACATGGTCTATATTTTTTGTGGGGCCACTGAATAGAGCAACAGATGGGCCAGCACATGGAGTGCTGTCTGCATTTTTGGCGGCCCCATTGAAGTGCATAGATCCGCATCAGGGCCGGAAAAAAAATAGGCTCAGATGCGGACTCAAACCACATTCGTGTGCACGAGCCCTTATACAGCCATGTCAAAAGCATACCTTTCGTTTGTTTCTACGATGCAGCGTTGTGGCCTTAGCCTCTCGGTACACCTTAGCTCCCCTGCTCAGCCTCCTTCTCTTGATTGACTGGGCTAGACATTGGCTGTGTCATGGCGCCTGGCTCCATAATCCCATGCGTGCACAGTATACGCTGATTGGCGCATGCACAGTAATTATTTGGTGGAATCTACAGCATCATTCGGCCAGAATTACAGTGCCATGGATCATGCTGATGTCTGGCCTAGTCCCTCCAGAAGAAGAGGAGAGCACAACCAGGCTGAGTGGAGGAGCTAGGGTGCACCCGGCTCGCCCCTCCGTGCGCTTAGACCCTCATTTGCATATTTAATAAAAGTTGATTTCCTTCAAATTGCTACATAGTGGAAACAAATAGAAGGCATGCATTTACTCAGCAGGAGAACTTATTAACTAATTTGATTTCCACAGACAAGCGAGGTGTAGTCCACTAGTTTGGGACTTGTCCTAAATTGCAGTGACAGTGAGTCCTATCGGGCATTACGCCTGGTTTAAGAGGGTTGATTTTACTGACAGTTGCTCAGTTGTGCACCTCCTCCCCCTGAGCAGATCTGAGAAGGGAAGCTCACTTGTCTGCTTCCCGGCGCTGACTCCTTTGCTCCCCAATCCAGGCTGCTCCTCTAGGCTCCCGAGATGTAAACTTCCTGTTTGACACCACGGCAGCCAATCGCTGGATGATGTGACCATCTGCTCACCTTGTGTCATGTGACCATTTGTCATGATGCAAGGGGAGCAGGTCACTGCTGCAGCCAGGCGGCCAGCGGAACAGCCAAGGCCATGAAGGAGCCAGCGCCGGGAAGCAGGGAAAGCAAATGGCATCAAGCCCAACAGGTCTGTGCTTCACATGGACTGATCTCTGGCGGTAGCAGCAGTGAGATACCCTATGGTCAACTTAGGCTACATACACACTACCGTATGTGTTTTGCGGTTCCGCAAAAAAAAACCTAAAAAACGTATGCCATCCTAAAACGGACAAAAATAGGACATGTTCTATTTTTTTTTTTGCTGGGCTACGGAACGGACATACAGATGCAGATAGCACACGGTGTGCTGTCTGCATTTTTTCCGGACCCATTGAAATGAATGGGTCCGCATCCTATCCGCAAAAAAACAGAACGGACACGGAAACAAACAATGTTCGTGTGCATGTAGCCTTACAGTTAGGAAGTTAATGCAATGTATTTTAAAGATTTTCTATTCCATGTCTTAGCACCTCTGGGGTACAGGAAAATAAACGGTCAGGGCAACAGCTACTATGTTGGTAAAATTAATAAAATAGGAATGCTTAGTCTTTAACATATTTTTGTGGTTCAGCGAAACTTGCTTCTAAGTGAAAGAGAACATCTTAAATTCTACTTGGGGCATGTGTGCATAAATTGCCCTCATTCTTTCATTTCCTAACTTCAGCCCAGGGCTTTTGTCTATTTCTATTGCGTCAAGGGCATAGGGATTCTGGCAGCAAGCCTAGATGTCACTCATCTGCTCGCTTTCCTCGGTCTCATTTCACTTCACATGTGTTATGTGTGTGTATCTATGCCTTTTATGTATTGTATGTGTGTATATATAATACTGAAGGAAAAATGAGGAAGCCCTGTAGTCTCTGAACCATAGATTCCTACTACAAATCTGTCAACCAAGCAGTTGTAGAAATTATCCTGGGGACCTGTGGCCCCTCAGTTCCCGGTTATTAGGCCTCATGCACACGACCGTTGTGTGCATCCGTGGCCGTTGTTCCGTTTTCCGTTTTTTTTCGCGGACCCATTGACTTTCAATGGGTCCGTGGAAAAATCGGAAAATGCACCGTTTGGCTTCCGCATCCATGATCCGTTTTTCCAGTCCGTGAAAAAAATAGGACCTGTCCTATTTTTTTCACGGACAACGGTTCACGGACCCATTCAAGTCAATGGGTCCGTGAAAAATCACGGATGCACACAAGATAGTCATCCGCGTCCGTGATCCGTGTCCGTTTTTCCTATCATTTTCAATGCAAACTTGATCTAGTTTTTTTTTTCACTTTTCATGTCCGTGGATCCTCCAAAAATCAAAGAAGGCCCATGGAAGAAAAAACGGTCACGGATCACGGACCAACGGAACCCCGTTTTGCAGACCGTGAAAAAATACTGTCGTGTGCATGAGGCCTTAGTCTATGTCCCTGCAGGGGTGGGGTTTATCTATAAGGTGTGGCTCAACCTTGCAGGCAAAGCCATGGGGATAAGTTTCTGCCAAAGTCAGAAAAGACAGCAGGCTAAGTGAGACTAGACAGTCTAAAAAGGAGACCGATTTATCCCAGTAGCTGATGTTGGATGATGCATCTGCTGCATCTTTAGATTTTTACGAACTTTAAGGCCCCATAACTAGTGTTGAGCGAACTTGTGTTTTAAGTTTGGCGTCTAAAGTTCGGGTTATCGAATAATCGCGTTATGGATTCCGCTTCCATGGACCTTAACGGAATTTAGAATCCATAACCCGATTCTTCGATAACCCGAACTTTAGACGCCGAACTTAAAACTCAAGTTCGCTCAACACTACCCATAACATAAGTGTATTGTCGACTGAACTCATTTTGCCCGACAGTTTAATGTGTATGGGGAGCTCCTGATGTCAGGGAGAGGAGGATCGGGTGAAATAATCTTCTTGTTCTCCACCGGCAGAAAAGCCGCAACCAGAACTGCTTTCTCCTCATTGAATACACGTCCGGCCGAACCAGGAGAGAGTCTAAGGAGAGAATTGTTGGCTGCACCGACAGCTATTGTGAGGGTGGCCATACACATTCACTACCTATTGGTTGGCTTACTTTGCGCCAGAGTTATGGCTGATACTAAATCATGCTCCTTACCCACTAAAACACATAATAAATGTCATGCTCTGCATGTACTTCAGCTTTTTGGGGCAAATCAAGCCAGAATTGTGGGGTGCATAGCTTAATGAATCTTCCAGTTTTCTACAGAATGATTACTTTAACGAAGGCGTGCGCGACCGTTTGCTATACCAGACGTGTCAGGCGAGCGGACAACGCGCTAATGATACACTAAGCATTCACAAAGCCTCGCTGATACGTGATACATTTATTACTCTCTAGAGGCCTGTAATTATGACTCCATGTATCAGGTTGAGTGACCGCTCATTTGACAGGCTCACTTCAGTAGCAATTGCTTGATGCCGTTCTTACGAGCTATATTACATTTATCTCAGCCTCGGCAGTAGGACATTATTTATGGGGATGAGACGGCTCCTATCCTATTATTATATATCAAATGTACCATGACGCTGGATACAGCTATATTCTTAGGAGAATACATTCATATAATACTGGTGGTTGTTATGTAATTTATCAAAATTTGGGCAGGGGATTAAAGCTATGCACTAAAAAACTGACAAAGTTGCTCAAAGCATTAACTGTTAGGCGTTGTTCACATTGCCGTTAATTATTACCGTTCTTCTCCGTTATAGGAAAACTGTTTGCATCCAATGATGGGATTGTATTCCCATTTTCTGTATTGGGTCAGGGTACTTTCACACTTGCGTCGTTTGATTCCGGCAGGCAGTTCAGCCTGCCTGCCTGATCAGGAAAACTATATGCAAACTCATGTCACTTAGAGACTGATCAGGATCCTGATCAGTCTGACAAATGCATTGCTATACCGGATCCGTTTTTCCGGTGTCATCTGGAAAAACGGATCCAGTATTATTATTTTTCACATTTTGAAAGGTCTGCGCATAACATTTTACCGGAACACTTGATACCGGATCTGGCACTAATACATTTCAATGGAAATTGATGCCAAAACACAGAACAGGAGGAAATCTTTCCATTATACCTGATCCCTGATTAGGCTTCACTACTGATGAAAATAACTGACCAAATTACCGAAGTGTGAACTAGGCCTTTACCTTCTGATGCAATTGGACTTAAAAGGGGTTATCCCACAACAAGTATTAGTATGCAGTGTATAGGACATTGCAAATAAAGTATTATTGCAATATACCTGCAATGCAAATATTGTTCATTTTTTATGTTTATTATATTTTCCTCTCTGGTAGCGCCCCCTGCTGTTTATACTTCTGGTCCACCTTCTCCTCCATTCAGTGGTGGATAACATGGTCAGTAGGTTCCCTGCTCCCTATCCCCCTCCTCAGTGCTGGCGTAGTGCTCTCCTAGTAAAGCTGTCCAGACCCCTTTCATTTATTTATCCCTACTTCTAAAATTCATAGAAATATATAGCTATACCTCTCTAGATAGAGGAGAAGGAAATTGTGGGGCATTATATACTATATGTCTTTCTATGGCTATACGTGCAGTGGAGGAATGGTTTAACAAGAGCTAATTGCATTGCATCCTGGGAGATCGCCAGTGCCTGATTGTCTCTTGTGAGCTCCTGCCCACCCACAGAAAGGGAAGAAAGTCTTCCAGATAAATTAGTAAAATAAAAAAAGGTTTTAAATTCTTGGGATAATCCCTACTTGTTGTAGGCTGACAGTATAAGGACACCGGACGTTCCTTTTCATTGTATTATAGACCTGTAGACACTGTGTGTCCCGCTGTATGGGTCTTCGGTAAGGCATGGGGGAAATTTATTAAACTTTCTATGCCGGAAGAGTCGCAAACAGCCACTTGCCCAAAAAAAGTTTTGCCGTTAGTAAAAACAACAAAAACTGTTTAAGGGTACTTTCACACTAGAGTTATTCTTTTCCGGTATTGAGTTCCGTCCTAGGGGCTCAATTCCCGAAAAAAAATGGATCAGTTTTATATTAATGCATTCTGAATGGAGAACAATCCGTTCAGGATGTCTTCAGTTCAGTCACTCTTAGGCCGAATGCACACGGCCGTGTTCCGCGGCCGAGAGCGGTCCGTGGTATGCCGGGCTAGATTCCTGTTGAGCACTAGCGCACGGCGTCATTGGTTGCTATGACGCCGTGCGCTTCATGCCGCCGCCGCTGTACAGTAATACACTCGTATAGATCTTACCAGTGTATTACTGTAATGCAGCGGCGGCATGAAGCGCACAGCGTCATAGCAACCAATGACGCCGTGCGCTAGTGCTCTCAACAGGAATCCAGCCCGGCATACCGCAGAACACGGCCGTGTGCATTCGGCCTTACGGTATTTGGCCGGAGAAAATTCGGAACACTTGCCAGAATGCCGGATCCGGCATTATTTTTCATTCAAATGCATTAATGCCAGGTGTTACGGTTCCGGTTTCCCGGTCTGCGCATGCGCAGACCTTTTAAAAATCTGAAAAAAAAATTACCGGATCCGTTTTTCCGGATGACACCAGAGAGACTGATCTGGTATTGCAATGCATTTGTGAGACTGATTCGCATGCGGATTCGTCTACAAATGTTATCTGTTTGCATACGGATTTCCGGATCCGGCAGGCAGTTCTGGCAACTTGTACTTTGTTTTGCACTCTGTTAGTAATGTCACGTGAGCTCTCTAGTTAGATTTTGGATTTCTCCTGTTCATTGTTGCTGTATTACAGACGGCCCTTTAACTGCCCCGATTACCTCTGCTGACCGTGCTCGTGTAGGCCATGGCCAGCTCTCTCTGCAGGTCATTACAATGGACCTCACTCCAAAGTTTAGTAGTGCTCTTTATTTCTCAATGGAGCCTTGTGTTTTCAGTCCCTGAATGCGACAAAGAGGCTTTGTGCGCCCAATCTGCAAGACGTCTCCATTATTGCTGTACATTACAGGTCATTAATAATTCAGCAGCAGCTGATGGTGGATCTTGTAGCTCTGGTGTCATGTTATTCCTCTCAGACGGCATTGCCAGCTAATACATGTAATTACAGGATCCGCGTCCCCTTAGGCCTATTGCACACGACCGTATGGCTTTTTCAGTATTTTGCGGTCCACAAAAAATGGATCCGCAAAAAATATGAATGACATCCGTGTACATTCCGTTTTTTGCAAAACAGAACATCTGGCCTTTAGTAATCGAGTATTCTATCGATTATTTTTTACGATTAATCGAGTAATCTAATAAGAAAAAATGAATTAATAGACTGTTTTCCTTTATAAAAACTCATCTGACCCCCTGCCATCAGTCCCCAACACCCTTCGTTCCCCCCTGTGTGATCAGCCCAAGTGCTTCAGTTCCCCCCAGTGCCATCGGCTCCACTATCCCCCAGTGCCATCGGCTCCACTATCCCCCAGTGCCATCAGCTCTCCCCCACCCCAGAGCCATCAGCTCTCCCCCACCCCAGAGCCATCAGCTCTCCCCCACCCCAGAGCCATCAGCTCTCCCCCACCCCAGAGCCATCAGCTCTCCCCCACCCCAGAGCCATCAGCTCTCCCCCACCCCAGAGCCATCAGCTCTCCCCCACCCCAGTGCCATCAGCTCTCCCCCACCCCAGTGCCATCAGCTCTCCCCCACCCCAGTGCCATCAGCTCTCCCCCACCCCAGTGCCATCAGCTCTCCCCCACCCCAGAGCCATCAGCTCTCCCCCACCCCAGAGCCATCAGCTCTCCCCCACCCCAGAGCCATCAGCTCTCCCCCACCCCAGAGCCATCAGCTCTCCCCCACCCCAGAGCCATCAGCTCTCCCCCACCCCAGAGCCATCAGCTCTCCCCCACCCCAGAGCCATCAGCTCTCCCCCACCCCAGAGCCATCAGCTCTCCCCCACCCCAGAGCCATCAGCTCTCCCCCACCCCAGAGCCATCAGCTCTCCCCCCCCCCAGAGCCATCAGCTCTCCCCCACCCCAGAGCCATCAGCTCTCCCCCACCCCAGAGCCATCAGCTCTCCCCCACCCCAGAGCCATCAGCTCTCCCCCCTTGTGAAATCATCTGCCCCACTGCTCCTCCTGACACCCGGAGTGCACAGCGTCATTGGTTGCTATGACGCTGTGCACCTCGGGCGCCCCGCCTTAGTCGCACCAACTTACCTTTCCAGCAGGGGCGCCACCGACACTCCATCGTTCCGCGCTGCTCTGCTTCTGATATCACACAGCGCGTCAGGTCACGGCGTTTGTACGTTAGGAGGTCAGTGCAGCGCGGGACCATGGATGTGCTGTGGAGTGTCCGGAGGCCCCCTGCTGGAAAGGTGAGTATTGCGGGCCAGCGGGAGACCACGGAGCGGGAGTAATAGCAAGCTTTTCACTCCCGCTCTGTGGTCACGTGACACAAATGAATCTTCTATAAAAAAAAATTACAGCGAGTATTTTTTTATGTCTAATTACTTGATTCAATCGAGTAATCGTTTCAGCCCTAATCTGGTCCCTAATAGAACAGTCCTATCCTTGTCCGTTATGCGGACAATAATAGGACATGTTCTATCTTTGAACGGAAATACGGAAACGGAATGCACACGGAGTACATTCTGTTTTTTTTTTTTTGCGGACCCATTGAAATGAGTGGTTCCGTATACGGAACGCAAAAAACGAAACGTAAACAGGAAAAAAAAAACGTTTGTGTGCATGAGGCCTTAGGAAGGCCTCCCTCGCATTCTGTGTTCTCTCTATTTGTTGTAACAGATTGCAGTGGCTTACGGCTGCTGCATCTCTTAAGTTTTGTTTAAATGGGTGAAAAACCAGATTGCGTGTTTCTTATTTTTATTGTCTTATTCTTGCTCAAGTGATTGGGCTGTGTGGGGTTGAATGATTTCTTGTTTGTCTGTAGCACATCCCTATTTGCATAGAACAATGTGCTGCCGACAAACCAGGAGTTTGTGCCGCATAAAACGTGCGATCGATCAACAAACGAGTGTCTGCTTGTTTGTTGGGTGATCGGTGGCCTGTTTACACAGGGCTGCCATCCCTGATCATTTCCCCAATCCTTGGCTTGTGTAAACCCTAGTTTGTTGAGTTGATGAATGCAGTTCCGTGGTACGTGTGATAGTTATCTTTTTTTTCACCCTTTTTCCCTTTTTTTTTTTTATTAGTTTAGTTGCTGGCTTCTAATCATTCTGCCCTTACTGTAATGAGAATCCATTTCCCATGTACTGACTTCTCAGTGAGCCTGTTCGGGGTATTCTTTAAAGCGTCTGTTACTAGGATCAACCTATTACACCAGGCGTACTGCTTGAATTTTAACCTAGGATCTCTACATACAGGGTAGACCACTATACCACTAAGCTATGACATTACCACATAGACATATTACTGGTGCCTGTCTAATCATATATTGTGCTCCTGAATAAAGCAGTAATATGTAGATCAGCTTTCTAGGCAGATCTCGGTGTGGTGAAGCTACAGTATATAGTGTGTCTAATATGTATATGCTACCGTAGGACACAGCTCTTTCCTCAGCATGTCTGGAGTGTGCAGAGCACAGGGGGTGTTACATAACAGTGCTCCAACGATTCAGCCCCTCCTCCTGGTGCTCCAATTGCTCATTTGCATATGAATAAAAACGCAGATATCTCTACAGCTATTTATCGTAGAGACAAAAGAAAAGTATTGTTTTAATCAACCAGATGAGCTTCTACCAGGCAGTATGTTTAAGGCTACTTTCACATCTGCGCTAGGTGCGGATCCGTCTGGTATCTGCACAGACGGATCCGCACCTATAAATGCAAACGATGGTATCCGTTCAGTACGGATCCGTCTGCATACACTTAGTCAAAAAAAAGTCCAAGTCTCAGTGAAGTCAAACGGATCCTTCCTGACTTTACATTGAAAGTCAATGGGGGACGGATCCGTTTACAATTGCACCATATTTGTGTTTGGCTCCGCACCGCCAGGCGGACACCGAAACGCTGCAGGCATCGTTTTGGTGTCCGCCTCCAGAGCGGAATGGAGGCGGAGCGGGGCCAAACTGATGCATTCTGAATGGATCCGCATCCATTCAGAATGCATTGAGGCCAAACTGATCCGTTTAGGGCCGCTTGTGAGAGCCTTGAAACAGATCTCACAGGCGGACCCTGAAACGGCAGTGTGAAAGTGGTTGATCCTGTTGACAGAGCCTCTTAAGGCTTTGTTCACATCACCGTTTAGCATTTCCGTTCTCCTGCTTTTAGGAGCAGGAGAACGGAAAGGACGGAAAAGGCACATAACTGACGCCAAACTGAGTCAAACTGAGCCCTTAGGACCCCATAGACTATAATGGGGTCCGTTATGTTTCCGCTCAGAAGATGATTTTTAAGCGGAGACAGAAGTCCTGCGCGCACAACTTTTGTCTCCGCTTAAAAATCATCTTCTGAGCGGAAACATAATGGACCCCATTATAGTCTATGGGATCCTAAGGGCTCAGTTTGACTCAGTTTGGCTTCAGTTATGTGCCTTTTCCCTCCTTTCCGTTCTCCTGCTCCTAAACGGAGCAGGAGAACGGAAAGGCTGAACGGTGATGTGAACGCAGCCTTAAGCATAGCAGCCAATTTGCAACATGTTATAGAGGAGGAGCTGAGCAGATTGATGTATAGTTTTGTCTGAACAGATTCAGTAAAATTTATATTCATTTTAAAGGCTATAGATGACTTTGGGGCAATTTTTTAATCGTTACATTTTTTATTTTTCTCAAAAATTGACCAATTGAAAAAGATTTTTTAGCCCAAACTGAGTAAAATGCAATGATAATAATAATAATAATAATAATAAATTGCTTTGAAGGTGTCCATAGCTTTTACATTTCTTGTCTTTGTAGTCCAGTGGGCAGTCTTACTCAGTGATTGACAGCATTGGCATGCATGGTCATTCACTGCCCACTGGACTCCTAAGCATAGAACGAGTAGAGGTTTGAGCAGAAATAAATGAAATACAAATTGGGCCTCATGCACACGACCGTACTTCTCATCCATGTGCTATCCCGTGGATAGCACACTGCCCCATTCATTTCTATGGAGCATGCACACATCTGTTATTTTTGCGGATCCGTGCGGGCAGTTATAGAGCATGTCCTATTCTTGTCCGTATTGCGGATGAGTTCACCCAGAAGGTGTCCGTATTTTGCTGATTGGGGAGGGGGTCTGACGTCTTCTCTGTGAGTGCAGTTCTATGAGGTTGTCAGCACTTTTATGTTTATTTGTTAGGGCGTGTTAGCCGTTCATTTGCTTCTTAATAACTGTGTTTATGTGTCTGTGTAAAAAGTCCCTACGGTAATCCTTAGGATTGGAGTGATTGTTAGCAGCATCATTTTTAGTAAGTAGCGCTGACAGCTCTGCTAATGGTGCATCCCCTGCCACAAGGCGACGAAGGAGAAGTAACCACGGTAAGTGAAGACCAGGCTCAGAAACGTGGTTGTGGAATGACTTGACTATACCCCTCCCATCCTGATGAGTGTGCGGGCCTGCGTATGTTGCTGCGCACATGAGTAATATATTCAAAAAGTTGTAACTGAATGGCCATGTGGTGAGCTCTCAAACAAGTTTTTAATTCTCTCGTTGCATAAAAAATTAAACATTCTTCGTTTTTTCCTCCCCGCCTTTCAAAAGCCATAACTGCTATACTTTTTTTGTTCAAATAACCTAATGAGAGTGCGTTTTTTGCGGGATGTTATGCTTTTTTTTAATGGCATCATTTAATTTACCCTATCATGTATTAAAAATTGGGGAAACATGGTTTGGTGGGTAAAGTTGGTGGAAAGAAAATAGTTTTTACAGTGCTCACTTGTGTGGCAAAAATGACATTAGGCCTGTGTCACAGCCATTATGTGTTATGGTAGGCTGTCTGGAGGCTCTCTGGATCCGGCATTGCTGGATGAATACCCATTGAGTATAATAGGGTCCATTGTAGGTCCAGCCAAATCGTGAATGCCGGCAGTAACTATTGACCCTGGCGACCAAAGGTGTTAAGTGTCCGTGATCATAGACACTGCCTGCAGATGTCAGGTGTGTAACACAGCCGTCACCTGCTAGCTATGGTCTGGGTACAACTCCTGAGACCCGCTGTACGTGTATGGCAGATGTTGCCAAGGGTTTAATCCACTTTACAATAAGTGATATTTATTAATTATATTTTTACTTATTTATATAGCAACAACATATTCTGCAGTGCTTTACAGACTTTATAATCACTCGCTGTCCCTAAATTCCCCCCACGCAAACACTTGGTCAGATTCGAACCTAGGACCCCTGCGTTGCAAGGCACCAAAGACACTCTTTTCATGTCTGTAGTTCCTATCCAGACTGTGTCTCCATGGTAACAGACTGCAAACAAACTCTGTGTAGTCTGATCCTGCAGTCTCATTCTTTCTTTCTGTCTTCTTCTTCTGGCTGACCTACCAAATCTATCTTGGCACATAGAAATGGACAAATGGAAGAAAGTATGGGACTGCAGGATTACATTACACAATATTTGTTGTCTGTTGCCATGAAGATGCAGAGTCCACATGAGAGCTCATGCACACTAGCGTGTGCGTCCCGTGCCTGTATTGCAGCCTGAAAACAGCGGGTCTGCAATATACGGGCACCGGCCCCGTACACTCCATATCACGGATGCGGACCCATTTAAGTGCAAACCGCAAGGTACAGAGCGGTGTGGAGTGGAGGCATGAAGCAGAAGCCCACGGAAGCACTACGGAGTGTTTCCGTGGGATTTTGGTCCGTGCCCCCACAACGAAAAAAATAGAACCATGTTCTATTTATTTTGTGGAGTGGACTGAATCTGGTGGATCGCGGACCAATTCAAGTGAATGGGTCCGCATCTGCAAAAGGCGGGCATGTGTCTGGTGCCCGTGCATTGCGGACTACTATTAGCAGTCCGCAGCGTGGGGCATACACGTTCGTGCGTATGAGTCCTAAGAGTTGTAGAAACCAAATGGATTTTATTTTATTTTTTATTAGGACCTACTGCAAAGCTGCTTCAGTTTTATTTAGATATAGATACATATCAATGGGGGTTCGGATACCTGGCACCCACACTGATCAGCTGTTTTAGGCAGCATTTGGCACTGGAAACTATACAGTGGATGGAAGGCATCTTCCCCTGTGTAGTTTCCAGCGCTGGCATACTGCAGGTCAGCCATTGCATAGTGGACGGACTCTGTGCTTCTGGATCAGTCTACTTTATAAATTCTGGTGCGGGCATCTGCTCAAAACAACTGATCATGGGGGTACCAGATATCAGACCCCCATGAACCTATCTCTGGATAGATTATCAGTATCTAAGCACTAGAAAGCCTCTTTTTTTAGTATGAAACATTACAGTAGAGTTGTGTCACTGAGGTGGCCACAGATATGTACATATGTCATGGGCAAACATGCAACCGTTGCAGACATCTTCGGTGTGTCTTCTTTGTCTACAAACATAAGGACTGAAAAGACATCTGCCCCCAGCCAAGGATTCAGTGGACAGCAGTATATTGTCTATGGGTAGCTTATGCTATGCTTTTGGTAGTGGTTCAGCCACGGTTTATTGCTTGCCTCCGTTTTGTGCCTGGGATGAGTATATTTTAATGATATATGATCAGTACAGCAGGTGAATATACTCTCACCCACAACCAGACTCGGGAACCAGTGTGAAGAATAATGTATACCGGTTATGGCCACACCTAGTAACTGCAGATAAACAGTGAACAATGCCTGCTGTCCCGGGATGTGATGCACCTCACTTGTTCAGTCTTGTCCACGTCTCATTACATGGGAGGTAATACACAACGTAAGCCAGTGAGTCAGCAGAGCCAAATAGTTTTCTCCATTATGGAACAGTTCTGTGCGACAGCCAATATCTAAAGAGTCCTCATTGAGTAAAGGAGACTCCATGTAAACATCTAGCAAGAAAACTAGTAGAGCAAAGATCATTGTTGATGTTCATGACCGGATAGCCCCAACGTTTATGCTATTTGCAGATAATCTAAACTCTTTGGAGTTTGTTGACTTGCAGCGCTGAGGTTCTGTGTTTCATTGCACCAAGGACTACATCTGCATGGAGTTTGCATGTTTTTCCCATGTTTGCGTGGGTTTAGTCCGTTTCCTCCTCCTTAGAGGTTAATAGGCTTCCTAGAAGAAATAAATTATTGACTCTAGTGGATGGTGGGAATGAGCACCTAGATGGTGCCTGCTGAGTTCCCTGCTCCACAACTCTCCAAGTGCTTTGAATCTTTGGGGTCAGAAGATTTAATTATAAATGGTGGTGACGGTGGTTGTTGGGTATGACCGAGAGAAGTGTTGGTAGAGATTTCTAGCACCCTTGTGTCTCATTCCTCCACCCAAATAGCAGACAACTAATCCAGCGTTGACTAATAGCTGTTAACCAACAGCTTTCTTATGTTGTGCTGACGACATAAGGTCTCTTCTGTCACATCCTTACCTCATTGCTGACCTCCTTACCTCATAGGGGGAACTCCATTCTTACAACTCTAGTCAACAGAACCACTTAGTCTGAGAGAATAGATTATCAGACTTTGGCCGTTTCCCTCCTATGTTCTATGTGGCAACGACCAGGATACTGTTCTTCACATCTTTTGGGAGTGTTCTGTGCTAGCCAGCTTTTGGTTGGAGGTTTGGTGTATAATCTCTAAATTCACAGATCACGTAATCCCTAAAACGTCTGCTTTCTTTTTGTTACATCTTAGTGAAATCACCCTGTCTACACACAGGAGATAGAACTGTTAAAAGGGTCATCCAACATTAACACATGCTCCCCCATATGCCAGGCCCCTAACACTGATTCTACTTACCTGGCTCCATGCACCGCCACTGCTTCTCCAAAACATCCAGTGTCGGGTGGGAGCAGCCAATGGCAAACAAGGACAAGCCTCTCTAGTATCACCCGCTATGCTAGGGAGGCTCGTCCCCGTAGCGGCTGCTGTGCAGGGACCAGGAGCGACGCAGGGAGCCAGATAAGTAGAATCAGTGTGAGGGGCCCGCCAGAGGCTCTCAAAACCAGAGGAAAACGCTTCAGTTTGGGGGCAAAATGGGGGGCAAAACTGGACAAATCGAAATGTAATTGTAGTGCACCAGAAATCATTGCGTTCCAGTTTGTAGAATTTCCTTGCTGGCAACTGAACATGTCGGATACAGCTCTAAAAACCATGTAAGTCAATAGTGCAGTACATTTTTTTGGGACACGAAAAAAAAAACGGATCCGGCGCCCATTGACTTACAGTGGTTTTAGTGCCATGTAGTGAATGTTCATTTTCGATATAATACAACCAGATCCTTAGTTTCATTTATTTATTTATTTTTAACCCCAAC
This sequence comes from Bufo bufo, assembly GCF_905171765.1. Lineage (NCBI taxonomy): Eukaryota > Metazoa > Chordata > Amphibia > Anura > Bufonidae > Bufo > Bufo bufo. The sequence goes on from NC_053391.1 coordinate 595,836,495, forward strand.
CCCTGCAGGCGGTATATATTATGCCCCACATAGTGCCCCCAGTATAAATAAAGCCCACCATATTGTCACCAGTATCTATAATGGCCCCCTAGGTATAGCCCCCGGTATCTATGATGCCCCCATAGTGCCCCAGTACCTATAATGCCCCCATAGTGCCCCCAGTACCTATAATGCCCCCATAGTTCCCTCAGTATCTATAATGCCACCTCACAGTACCCTCTTTAGATATAATACCCCCCATAGTGCCCCTGTATAAAAATTCCCCATTGTGCCCCCAACATATAAATATATATTTCCCCACACGACAGTGCCATCACTGGCACACGCAGGAACACTTGCTCAGCACTGGAGGCAGCAGGACCTGAATCTTGCAGTGTGATTGTGTGACATCATGACGCTGGGAGCATCAGGTACTGCTGCCTCCGGTGCGGAGCAAGTGTTCCCATGAGTGCCCATGTTGAGGTATTTTTTTTTACTCTCTGCCTTCCACGCCGTTCATGTACCCGTTCTTAATGGCCATTAGATGGGTGCTATTTTGTCTAAACGACTGTTAAAAACAGGCACATTGATTTCTATGGGGTATGGCTTGCCATCAGAATGGCCAAAAATAGGACATGTCCTATATTTTCACTGGCTGTTAAGAAACTGTCCCATTCACTTCGATGGGAAGGAGAAGTTACACTTTCTGCTCTTTCCCATTGAAGTGAATGGGGTGGAGTTGCTGCAGCGTCGAGGACAAGTGAAGAGAATGCAGAGCTCACACAAGTGCTGTTCTCTTCAAGAGGGGTCCCGGGAGTCGGACCACCGCCAATCTGATATTGATGACTTATCCTGAGTATAGTCATCAATATAGGAAATTGGCCAACACCTTTAAGTGCTGGAGATGTAAACCTACCATTATGGGGCTCATCCTCAGTAATTGACCAAATGATTGGTCTGTGTAAAAGAACCTTTACTCCGAAGGATTAACGGTTAGATCCAATTATACAAGTGTTGTTAATGATAATTGTATAATGAGCTAGACAATTAATGCTGAGCAATAAAACATGTTGTTGACAAATGATACATACACTGAACAAAAATATAAACGCAACACTTTCGGTTTTGCTCCCATTTTGCATGAGCTGAACTCAAAGATCTGAAACATGTTCTACATACACAAAAGACCCATTACTCTCAAATATTGTTCACAGATCTGTCAAAATCTGTGTTAGTGAGTACTTCTCCTTTGCCGAGATAATCTATCCCACCTCACAGGTGTGGCATATCAAGGTGCTGATTAGACAGCATGAATATTGCACAGGTGTGCCTTAGACTGCCCACAATAAAAGACCACTCAGAAATGTGTAAAGTTTTGCCTTACTGGGGAGTGGGGGGGGGGGGGGGGGGAGGGGTCAGTATCTGGTGTAGCCACCATTTGCCTCATGCAGTGCAACACATCTCCGTCACATAGAGTTGATCAGGTTGTTGATTGTGGCCTGTGGAATGTTGGTCCACTCCTCAATAGCTGTGCGAAGTTGCAGAATATTGGCAGGAACTGGAACACGCTGTCGTATACGCCGATCCAGAGCATCCCAAACATGCTCAATGGGTGACATGTCCGGTGAGGATGCTGGCCATGCAAGAACTGGGATGTTATCAGCTTCCAGGAATTGTGTACAGATCCTTGCAATATGGGGCCGTGCATTATCATGCTGCAACATGAGGTGATGGTCGTGGATGAATGGCACAACAATGGGCCTCAGGATCTTGTCACGTATCTCTGTGCATTCAAAATGCCATCAATAAAATGCAACTGTGTTCGTTGTCCATAACATAACCCCACTGCTCCCATGGGCCACTCGATCCACAACGTTGACGTCAGCAAACCGCTCACCCACACGACGCCGCGCACGCTGTCTGCCATCTGCCCTTAACAGTGAAAACCGTGACTCAACCGTGAACAGAACACCTCTCCTACGTGCCAGACGCCATCGAATGTGAGCATTTGCCCACTCAAGTCGGTTACGAGGACGAACTGCAGTCAGGTCCAGACCCCGATGAGGACGACGAGGATACAGATGAGCTTCCCTGAGATGGTTTCTGACAGTTTGTGCAGAAATTCTTTGGTTATGCAAACCGATTGTTGCTGCAGCTGTCCGGGTGGCTGGTCTCAGACGATCATGGAGGTGAACATGCTGGATGTGGAGGTCCTGGGCTGGATGTGGAGATACAGGTGGTCTGCGGTTGTGAGGCCGGTTGGATGTACTACCAAATTTTCTGAAACGCCTTTGGATATGGCTTATGGTAGAGAAATTAACATTCATTGCACGGGTAACAGCTCTGGTAGACATTCCTGCAGTCAGCATGCCAATTGCACGCTACTTCAAATGTTGCGACATCTGTGGCATTGTGCTGTGTGATCAAACTGCACATTTCAGAGTGGACTTTCATTGTGGGCAGTCTAAGGCACACCTGTGCAATATTCATGCTGTCTAATCAGCACCTTGATATGCCACACCTGTGAGGTGGGATGGATTATCTCGGCAAAGGAGAAGTGCTCACTAACACAGAATTAGACAGATCTGTGAACAATATTTGAGAGTAATGGGTCTTTTGTGTATGTAGAAAATGTTTTAGATCTTTGAGTTCAGCTCATGCAAAATGGGAGCAAAACCGAAAGTGTTGCGTTTTATATTTTTGTTCAGTGTAGAAGAAAATTACGTTACGCTTGTTGGGTATATGCTGACTCCTTGACAGGCTAAGTAGATTGACACTTAGGGCCCCATCGTGGAGGTTGGGTTGCAGTGTGTGGATTTAAAGAACATTTAGAGTAGGTTCACACAGAATTTTATTTGGGGAGGTTTTGAAACAGATTTTCTTTCAGGTTTTCAGACAAAGCTAGAAGTGGATTCAATAGGTATCAGAAATATAAAGGAAGGATTTAGGCTGGTTTCACATGAGCGAGTGTCACGCTCTGGACTCGCAGAGCAGCACCTGTCCTGACCTCCCAGCACTGCCAGGGTCTCGTAGCATTATATTGATTTATGATGCTATGTAACCCTTAGAGGTCTGGAATGTATCGGATAACATGGTAACATAGTACATAAGGCCGAAAAAATACATTTGTCCATCCAGTTCGGCCTGTCATCCTCAAGTTGATCCAGAGGAAGGCAAAAAAAACCTGTTAGGTAGAAGCCAATTTTCCCCACTTTAGGGGAATAAAATATTCCTTCCCGACTACAATCGGGCAATTAGAATAACTCCCTGAATCAACGACCCCTCTCTAGTAACTATAGCCTGTAATATTATTACACTCCAGAAATACGTCCAGGCCCCTCTTGAATTCTTTGTGAACTCACCATCACCACCTCCTCAGGCAGAGAGTTCCATAGTCTCACTGCTCTTACCGTAAAGAATCCTCTTCTATGTTTGTACAAACCTTCTTTCCTTCAGACGCAGAGGATGTCCCCTCGTCACAGTCACATATCCTCGGGATAAATAGACGATGGGATAGATCTCTGTACTGACCCCTGATAACATAATGCTGTCACTGTTATCCAAAACTTTCCAGACCTCTAAGGCCTCTTTCACACGGGCGTCATGTTTTAGGGCCGGATAAGATGCGGGTGCATCGCGGGAAAATGCGCGATTTTTCAGTGCGAGTGCAAAACATTGTAATGCGTTTTGCACGCGCGTGAGAAAAATCGGCATGTATCGGCATTATATTATTTTCCCTTATAACTTGGTTATAAGGGAAAATAATAGCATTCTTAATACAGAATGCATAGTACAATAGGGCTGGAAGGGTTAAAAAATAAAAATTTAACTCCCCTTAATCCACTTGTTCGCGCAGCCTGGCTTCTCTTCTGTCTTCATCTTTGCTGTGCACAGGAATAGGACCTTTGATGACGTCACTGCGCTCATCACATGATCTTTTACCATGGTGATGGATCATGTGACAGACCAGGTGATGAGTGCAGTGATGTCACCACATGTCCTTTTCTTGTGCATAGCAAAGATGAAGACAGAAGAGAAGCCGAGCTGCGCGAACAAGTGGATTAAGGTGAGTTAAATTATTTTTATTTATTTTTTTAACCCCTCCATCCCTATTTTACTAAGCATTCTGTATTAAAGAGGACCTTTCATTACGATAAAAAATCTAAACTAAGTATACAGACATGGAGAGCGGCGCCCAGGGATCTCCCTGCACTTACTATTATCCCTGGGCGCCGCTCCATTCTCCCGGTATATCCTCCGGTATCTTCTGATTTTTGGCTCAACTGGGAGGAGCCTGCTCTTGTTCTCCTGGGTGTCTCCTTCTCCCAGGCTGTAGGCTGGCCAATCGCAGCGCTCAGCTCATAGCCTGAGAGGTTTTTTTCTCCCAGGCTATGAGCTGAGTGCTGCGATTGGCCAGCACTCCAGCCTGGGAGAAGGAGACCCCAGGAAAACAAGAGCAGGCTCCTCCCAGTTGAGCCAAAAATCTGAAGATACCGGAGCCTATACCGGGAGAACGGAGCAGCGCCCAGGGATAATAGTAAGTGCAGGGAGATCCCTGGGCACCGCTCTCCAAGTCTGTATACTTAGTTTAGATTTTTTATTGTAATGAAAGGTCCTCTTTAAGAATGCTATTATTTTCCATGTTATAAGGGAAAATAATAATGATCGGGTCCCGACCCGATCGTCTCCTAGCAACCGTGCGTGAAAATCGCACCGCATCCGCGCTTGCTTGCGGATGCTTGCGATTTTCAATCAGCCCCATTCACTTCTATGGGGCCTGCGTTGCGTGAAAAACGCACAAAATAGAACATGCTGCGATTTTCACGCAACGCACAAGTGATGCGTGAAAATCACCGCTCATGTGCACAGCCCCATAGAAATGAATGGGTCCTGATTCAGTGCGGGTGCAATGCGTTCACCTCACGCATTGCACCCGCACGGAAATCTCGCTCATGTGAAAGAGGCCTAAGGGTTACATAGCTTCAGCGGCGCTGTGAGTATGGAGTGTGACGCTCGCCTGTCTGAAACCAGCCTTAGGCCGAGTTCACACGGGCGAGATTTCCGCACGGGTGCAATGCGTGAGGTAAACGCATTGAACCCGCACTGAATCCGGACCTATTCGTTTCTATTGGGCTGTTCACATGAGCGGTTATTTTCACGCCTCACTTATGCGTTGCGTGAAAATCGCAGCATGCTCTATATTGTGCGTTTATCACGCAACGCAGGCCCCATAGAAGTGAATGGGGCTGAGTGAAAATCGCAAGCATCCGTAAGCAAGTGCGGATGCGGTGCGATTTTCACGCATGGTTGCTAAGATGCCAGTCTATTCACTGTATTATTTTCCCTGATAACATGGTTATCAGGGAAAATAATAGCATTCTTTAATACAGAATGGTTAGTAGAAGGTCAATTGAGGGTTAAAAAAATAATAATAATTAACTCGCCTCCTCCTCTTGATCGTGTAGTTGATTACTACTTTAATCATGAGCTGCTGGCTAAAGGACCTGTGGTGACGTCACATCACATGGTCCATCACCTTGGTCATGGACCATGTGATTGGACCATGTGATGAGCTCAGTGACGTCACCACAGGTACTTTGACAGGTCCTGAAGAAAGAACAGGAAACCGGCAGCTACGTGATCAATTGGAGGAGGTGAGTTAATTTTTAACCCTCAATTGACCTTGTACTAAGCATTCTGTATTAAAGAATGCTATTATTTTCCCTAACTATGTTATAAGGGAAAATAAAACAATCTACACACCACCGAACCCAAACCTGAACTTCAGTGAAGAAGTTCGGGTCTGGGTACCACATTCAGTTTTTTATCACGCGCGTGCAAAACGCATTACACCCGCGCGATAAAAACTGAACGCAATCACAGTCAAAACTGACTGCAATTGTGTACCTACTCGCGCGGGTTTGCCGCAATGCATCCGGGACGCATCCTGAACAAATCCGTCACGCCCGTGTGAACCCAGCCTTATACTTCTTCCTGCTGGATCCACTTCTGGTTTTGGCTAAAAAAAATTGCAGGAAAATCTGCCTTAAAGGGGTTGTGCAAAAATGGGGGGGGGGGGGGGGGGGGGGGGTGTTTGGCAACTGTCAGTGACTGGCTGAATTTAGTGACTTCAGTTTGCTGACACATTGTTTTTAAGATTTCAGTATCTTTCAGATTATGAGACATTTATACCTTTCATTGTAAAAGTAATTTCCGTAACTTTGTAGATTTCTATTCAGAAAATTACTCTGGGAATTCCTTGCAGTTTGATAAAGAATAGAGGCCAAATGAAACAGGGTGAGTTTTATCAATGATGCCAATCTAACCCATGGAAAAAATGACTGGTAAACTTTTCCGTCACTGTGTTGTTGGTTCAGATTTTTTTTCCACTGTATTACAGGCCAAAATAGGGTGATGTGAGTGGGCACCAGCTGCCGGCGTTCTAGCTCTGAAGAATGTCATTGCTGTGAGAATAGAAGCATTTGTTGAATTGGTCTATATTGGATCCATTAGTTTTTGGCTACTTGCATATAGTTCTGATTTATATTGATCAGCACTGAGAGGGTTTCCATGTCAATGGAGTATTAGTGTCCTGTGTACATTTCTTAGAAGTCAGTAGTTGAAATACCCTTGTTATAAAATGGGTGAACATGCCAACTTGTCCCAACTTGTGAAATTGTCTCAGGTTTTTAGGGGAAGTCGGGGTCTTTATTTAGGGGAGTCTTGTCTTGGTGCCCACCATATTGCTCCCAGTATCTATAATGGCCCCCTCTGTAGAGCCCCCAGTATCTTGTTGACATTCCCTTGTAATAAAAGGGGCTAACATGCCAACTAAGTGTCAAGTCTTTATTTAGGGGAACTCTGGGGTCTTTATTTAGGGGAGTCTGGTCTGGGTGCCCACTATATTGCCCCAGTATCCAAAATGGCCCACTCTGTAGAGCCCCCAGTATCTTGTTGACATACCCTTGTAATAAAATGGGCGAACATGCCAACTTAGATTGTCTCAGGTCTTTGTTTGGGGGAAGTCTGGGGTCTTTATTTAGGGGAAGTCTGGGGTCTTTTTTCAGGGAGTCTGGTCTGTAGTCTTTATTTAGGACCAGTCTGGTCTTGGAAGCATTATAAGCGGGAGAGTTGTCTCAGTGCCTTTGTCTAGAGGGAGTCTCATCTGTGCAACAAAAGGTTTCCAGGTCACCGCATCCACGTGGTGCACGGAACAGACCGGACCCGTCCTCCAATGTAGCAAAAAAGAAAGAAAGGGGTTCCAGCATCCAATTCATCTAAAAGTAGCTCCGTCTTTATTTAGGTTTCATTAAAACATAATTTCAGTAGACACCTCCACGCAGGTTAACATGTTTCGAACCTGAGCGGAGGTGTCTACTGAAACTGATGTTTTAATGAAACCTAAATATAGACGGAGCTACTTTTGGATGAATTGGATGCTGGAACCCCTTTCTTTTTTGCTAGTCTCATCTGTGGTCTGTATTAAGCAGGAGTTTGGCCTGAGGTTCTGAGGATTGGGGGGGGGGTCTGTGCTTGGTGAGTATGGCTTGAGGTTCTGAGGTGGGGGGGGGGGTCTGTGCTTGGTGAGTTTGGCCTGGGGTTCTGAGGGGGGGGGGGTCTGTGCTTGGTGAGTTTGACCTGGGGTTCTGAGGGGGGGGGGGGGGGTCTGTGCTTGGTGAGTTTGGCCTGGGGTTCTGAGGGGGAGGGGGGTCTGTGCTTGGTGAGTTTGACCTGGGGTTCTGAGGGGGGGGGGGGGTCTGTGCTTGGTGAGTTTGGCCTGGGGTTCTGAGGGGGAGTCTGTGCTTGGTGAGTTTGGCCTGGGGTTCTGAGGGGGGGTCTGTGCTTGGTGAGTTTGGCCTGGGGTTCTGAGGGGGGGGGGGGGGGGGTCTGTGCTTGGTGAGTTTGGCCTGGGGTTCTGAGGGGGGGGGGGGGGGTCTGTGCTTGGTGAGTTTGGCCTGGGGTTCTGAGGGGGGGGGGGGGCTGTGCTTGGTGGGTTTGGCCTGGGGGTCTGAGGGGGGGGGGGTCTGTGCTTGGTGAGTTTGGCCTGGGGTTCTGAGGGGGGGGGTCTGTGCTTGGTGAGTTTGGCCTGGGGTTCTGAGGGGGGGGGTCTGTGCTTGGTGAGTTTGGCCTGGGGTTCTGAGGGGGGGGGGGTCTGTGCTTGGTGAGTTTGGCCTGAGGTTCTGAGAGGGGGGGGGGGGGGGAGTCTGTGCTTGGTGAGTTTGGCCTGGGGTTCGTGTTATTTTAGTGGAACTGGGCTGTGATGATTTGTATTAGTTTAGGGGATTTTTTGGGGTGTGGTGAACAGTCATATGCTCTATTTTGTATTGAAATGGATTAAAAGGTTGAGGGTTACCTTTTTCAGTAGGGCCATGAGACCAACTAATTTTCCCATCTCTGAATCTTCTAGCTATACCTTCTCATACGTTGGCAAGTATGCCGGTGGTAGGTAACACACTGAGTGAACAAGTGCAAAGTGCTGCGTGACCTTTTTATATGCAGGTGAATGCTTTGTATTTTTAAGGATTTTAAGATATTTTGACCCATTTTTGTGGTCATACTCCATTAGTGTTCATTCCCTCAGGGGAATTAAAAGACAGACAAACCTCAGTCGCTAGGATTAGGTGACACCAAACAATGGAAGGTTTGTAGTGGGCAGGAAAGTTAGTGTGACATTGGACTCTCTTTTGCACTTTTACCGGAATCTATGGGTAAAATTTTCTGTTACTGACTTTTACACTGGTGACAAGGCAATGTTTGTCTATGCTAAACGACCTAGATATGATCACTACCACTGTGTCACTGTTATTGTTATACGCATCATTGGTATAGTATTGTAAAATCTTCAGCCAACAGCCATCTCCCCCCGTTCCCCAATATCGTACATCCGTTCCACATGGGGAAATCGGACATATTAAAATCCAACTGCCTGATCCTTCTGCATGTCGGCAGATGATGGGGGGTGAGAGTCAGGAGTCCCCCAAACACAAAAGATTGGTTGGTTTTCTTACTGAAAATGGTATGACTGAAATATATCTGATTTGTATAGCCAGCTTTAAGGGATCCGCTGCAAGCAAAACTGCTGTAGAACCCCAAGGGTCAGCCTCTGACTTCTGCTACAGATTCCGCTGCTGTGTGAAAATACCCTGTAGATGCAGAGTGCTCCCCTAAAGGCCCCATGCACACAAACGTATTTTGTTTCCGTGTCCGTTCCGTTATTTTTGTGAATAGGATGCGGACCCATTCATTTCAATGGGTCCGCAAAAAATGTGGACAGCACGCTGTGTGCTGTCCGCATCGGTATGTCCGTTCCATAGCCCCGCAAACAAAATAGAACATGTCCTATTCTTGTTTTAGGAATTGTTACAATGGATCCACAAAAAACAACAGATGGCATACGGATGTCATCCGTTTTTTTCCCCCACATGCACCAGAAAACTTCCCTGCAGAATTAGAATACCCTGCAGTTTTTAAAATCGGCGGCATACTCATTATTGCTGCACTTTCACTCCATCTGCGCAGTGTAGGACTGGGGTTCCTTGGCCAACCATTATCATCAATAATGTCTAAAGGTACTATTACACTGACAGATCAACCAGTCGCCTGCTCGCTAGAGGAGGAGACCGCTGTTATTAGATGCTCCTTAATATAGGGACGAGCGATCGCTAATGCCATCGCTCGTCCCTATGCTTATCATTGTTTGCCGGTAGCAGAGCGCTTATACATCGGGTAATCGACGGCAGTATTGCACTGACAGATGATCGCTAACGGGCATTACTACGAAAGCTCATTAGCAATCATCTTAGCGACTATCTATTGGTGTAATAGGGCCTTAATAGTTTTTAAATCTAAGACCCTAATGGCAAGTGATTATTTCCAAAGAAGGTTCCAAGTGGGTGTTGTCTCCAGGACCTTTGGGACCCACTATTAAGTCAGAACCTGGGCCCACCGGAGGATCCTCTGGCACTCTGGTGGGCCAATCTGACCTTGCATCCGTGGCAGCATACGAGGTTCAGCTGTGGTTTTTCTAATCTAATCTGCTGCCTAAATTCTTTGAGCATGAATGCTAAACAGTCATGGACATCTCCCTGGACAGCGGACTACAATGTCTCTTGTGTACATGTCCCGAAGAAGAACTAGTGAGATTTTAAAAAAAAAAAGGGTTTCATGTGGAAATTTTCCAGGAAGGATGAAACACGTCATTTGTGAATATTTTAACCAAGGACAGAATTTATTTTTTTTTTAACAATGTACTAAGTGCAACAATTATACCTTTTGTCAGCCAGGCCTAAAGATATTTTCTTACCCTTGTGCACAGTGCACACAGCCATTATCTCTCATCAGGGTGATGATTTGCTCGGGGAAGCTGTTACTGGGAGGCCTGCCAGAGGTGTCTCCTCTCCCCATTGAGAACACATGCACGCTGTGGTTGGGCGAGAGAGAGCTGGAATGCTTGTTTGGCCAACCGGTATCTCTCGTATGGACAGCCTTAGGCCTCTATCACATGTCTGTGGTCTGTGTGTCAGGTTTTTGCCCTCCGTCATCAGTATTCCACTTGCACTTGCTAGGCTGATGACCATATTGCTTGAAGGGGTCTTCCAGGCTACAATAAGTAAAGGTCAATAATTTGAATGTGTATAGGACTGTAACTTCGTAGTATACTTACCTATGTGGTTTGTATCTGGAGATCAGAACTCCAGTCACATGACTCAAGACGGCCCTCCGCCAATATCACTCCTCCTTGTCTTCTATTGTCCTTCAGTCAAGAGTGGGTCACCACCACCACCACCACCGCCAGGGGCTGTCAGTAGGTGGTGCCGCAAGGGTTTCCAGAACATCTCCTACCAGTGGTCAGTGAAAACATGACATTTGTGTTGTCAGGGGTTTTCATGGATCCATAGACTTCAGCATGTTTTTACTGCGTTGTGTCTCCATCATCTCTGCAGTGCAATGTCTCCGCTGTTCTTTCACTGACCCATGGTCAATGGAAAAACAAACATGTGTGAATAAACAGATTAAGGGCCCTATTACACGGGCAGATAGATTGTCAGGGGGGAAGCTTTCCCTCCCGTCAGTTGTCTGCTCGATAAAAGTACTGCATGTCCGGCGGAGTCATTAAAGTCAATGAGGATGGAGCGGCGGCATGGCTTGTCATCCGGATGTGAACGGAGTGCCTGCCGGACCCCATTATACTTTATTGGGACCGTCAGACATTCCGATCGCATCCCGTAGCGCCGGATCCGGCTCATTCTGGCAGGCTGTTCTATGCCAGAACAGCCTGCCGGAATGGAATGCGCAGATGTGAAGCTAGCCTAAGATCAACGGTTACGTGTGCCGTCCCCGTAGAATACAAACACGATAGGTCCGCAATTTACCGACATGTGAAAGACTCCTTACATCTCTACTGCTGCCCCTCCCCCACTGGGAGACAGCATTATGATGGTTCCAGTACCTTTTCCAGTGGTGTTGGTTGGACATGCCTTTAACAAACCACTTCACGTGCATATTGATTGCCGTCATAGATTTTGTTCTGTACAGTCGTGGCCAAAAGTTTTGAGAATGACACAAATATTAGTTTTCGCAAAATTTTGCTGCTAAACTGCTTTTAGATCTTTGTTTCAGTTGTTTCTGTGATGTAGTGAAATATAATTACACGCACTTCATACGTTTCAAAGGCTTTTATCGACAATTACATGACATTTATGCAAAGAGTCAGTATTTGCAGTGTTGGCCCTTCTTTTTCAGGACCTCTGCAATTCGACTGGGCATGCTCTCAATCAACTTCTGGGCCAATTCCTGACTGATAGCAACCCATTATTTCATAATCACTTCTTGGAGTTTGTCAGAATTAGTGGGTTTTTGTTTGCCCACCTGCCTCTTGAGTATTGACCACAAGTTCTCAATGGGATTAAGATCTGGGGAGTTTCCAGGCCATGGACCCAAAATGTCAACGTTTTGGTCCCCGAGCCACTTAGTTATCACTTTTGCCTTATGGCACGGTGCTCCATCGTGCTGGAAAATGCATTGTTCTTCACCAAACTGTTGTTGGATTGTTGGAAGAAGTTGCTGTTGGAGGGTGTTTTGGTACCATTCTTTATTCATGGCTGTGTTTTTGGGCAAAATTGTGAGTGAGCCCACTCCCTTGGATGAGAAGCAACCCCACACATTTTCTTCTCCGGACAAGCCTTTTTCCAGATGCCCCAAACAATCGGAAAGAGGCTTCATCGGAGAATATGACTTTGCCCCAGTCCTCAGCAGTCCATTCACCATACTTTCTGCAGAAGATCAATCTGTCCCTGATGTTTTTTTTTTTTTTAGAGAAGTGGCTTCTTTGCTCCCCTTCTTGACACCAGGCCATCTTCCAAAAGTCTTCGCCTCACTGTGCGTGCAGATGCGCTCACACCTGCCTGCTGCCATTCCTGAGCAGCTCTGCACTGGTGGCACTCCGATCCCGCAGCTGAATTCTCTTTAGGAGACGATCCTGGCGCTTGCTGGACTTTCTTGGACGCCCTGAAGCCTTCTTAACAAGAATTGAACCTCTTTCCTTGAAGTTCTTGATGATCCTATAAATTGTTGATTGAGGTGCAATCTTAGTAGCCACAATATCCTTGCCTGTGAAGCCATTTTTATGCAATGCAATGATGGCGGCACGCGTTTCTTTGCAGGTCACCATGGTTAACAATGGAAGAACAATGATTTCAAGCATCACCCTCCTTTTAACATGTCAAGTGTGCCATTTTAACCCAATCAGCCTGACATAATCATCTCCAGCCTTGTGCTCGTCAACATTCTCACCTGAGTTAACAAGACGATTACTGAAATGATCTCAGCAGGTCCATTAATGACAGCAATGAAATGCAGTGGAAAGTTTTTTTGGGGATTAAGTTAATTTTCATGGCAAAGAAGGACTATGCAATTGATCTGATCACTCTTCATAACATTCTGGAGTATATGCAAATTGCTATTATAAAAACTTAAGCAGCAACTTTTCCAATTTCCAATATTTATCTAATTCTCAAAACTTTTGGCCATGACTGTACATTTGGCGTTCTCTTTGAATTCGGGGCACTCCACTGTGGGAATAGCAAGAAAAGTGGTGACAAGCTGATTAAATGGTTTCCTGATTCATGCTCAGTCCACACCCTCGGAACAATCGCTTGGCAGGCCGTGACTCCATGGACTTCTGTGTAACAGACGTGACATCACCATACTTTATCTCCAGTAATGAAAACAAACACATTGGACTTTACAGGTCCTTGTCTATATTATTAGATATTGTTTGGGCATGTTAATGCTACAAAATGCCTAATAAAACCCACAGTAAGTCAGTGGAATATTTTATTTTTTTAATTATTATTTTTTTTTGTGTCACGTTGTGTTTGTTATTCTGTCCTAAAGTTTATCTGCTATGCATATTTCCTCACCAGCACAAAGGCCTCTGCTATCTGTAAAACAGATGCTTTCATTTCCGTTCCAGCTCTTTCTGCTCAAAGAGGGTGATGCATCCTTTTTTTTTGTTGATTTATTTTATTGGCCTCTCTTGCTAAGTGATTAGTCTTTTCTTTGACTCTTATAAGAGCGTCATAAACCTGGACTAGACTTTCCCAGCGCTCTCATTTTCATAGGATGGGTGTGTAGTCTACTGGTGCATCCACTTACTCTGGTATATCGTGTCTTTTACATATATAAGGAGCATGGTGGCCATTGTCTACATTTTTTAGGATGTGTGACGTTTGCTTTTGGTCTGTTTCACCAGTCAGCGAATCATGGACTTGCAGGTGCCGTCAGACCGCTCACGGTGAGGGACCGTTAACAAAACTGCCGCCAAGGATAACTGGCTTAGGCCTCTTGCACACGACCGTATGTCCCCCTTGGCCATATTGCGTGCTGCATACGGCGGGTCCGCAATACACAGGACCGGCTGTGTGCATTCCGCATTACAGATGCGAACCCATTCACTTGAATGGGTCCGCAAATCCGGAGATGCGGTGAGGAACTTATCCTATCTTTTTGCGGAACGTACAGATCGCGGACCCCATTCAAGTGAATGGGTCCGCGATCCGCATGCAGCTGGCCCGCGGTCGGTGCCCGTGCATTGCGGCCTTGGTTGTCCATATCAACCAATCAGATTGATCATTTCATTTTCCAAAGGAGCTCTAAAAATTGAAAGGTGGAATCCAGTTGGATGCCATGGGCAACTGAGAAGCATGGAAGCATTCTGTATTTGGTAGGAGATGCTTGGAAACTCATTTTCAGCCTAGCAGTGTACGTGGAATACATATGACACATGAAGGGCCCACAGACCAAACATGGATCCTTCATGGACATCTTCACCACTGAACATCATGTCCCAGATGTCATCACGTACATGTGAATGAGGCCTTAGCATGGATAGCTAAATTAGATCCTAGATTGTTTGTGGTCAGTGTGACGGACAAGATTCTTCCCAAGTATCTACACCTAAGGCCTCATGCACACGACAGTATTTTTTTGCGGTCCGTTGTTCCGTGATCCGTTTCCGTTTTTGTTTCCGTGTGTCTTCCTTGATTTTTGTAGGATCACCAGACATGAAAAGTGAAAAAAAAAATCTAAGTCAAGTTTGCCTTGCATATGATAGGAAAAAAACGGACGCGGACGCGGATGACAATCTTGTGTGCCTCCGTGTTTTTCCACGAACCCATTGACTTGAATGGGTCCGCGAACCGTTGTCCGTGAAAAAAATAGGACAGGTCATATTTTTTTGACGGACTGAAAACACGGATCACGGACGCGGATCACAAACGGTACATTATCCGAGTTTTCAACGGACCCATTGAAAGTCAATGGGTCCGCAGAAAATCACGGAAAACGGAACAACGGACACGGAACACAACAACGGTCGTGTGCATGAGGCCTAACTGATAGAAGTCTGTTCCATTGGTACCAAAATGTATCTGATATTTTTTTTTCCATCTGAGTGGTTGTCACTTCTATTAGAGGGTAGTGCATGTGATTTCGGTGTACATTTTTCCATTATAGCAAAAAAATAAAACAAAAAGCTTTCTACTTTTTCAGTTATCCATTTTTAGGTGGAAAGAGCCTAATTCTACTTCATGTACCATACGGGTATAGTCACATGTGGCGTAAATGTTGCAGATTTTCCACAGGGGAATTGCTTGCAGATAATCCGTAGCGTTTGCAGTGAAGTGGATAAGATTTTAACAAATATAATAGAAGATGAGCCACTGGTCACAGTAATGAGCCAGCACTACATATAGGAGAATACAGCACCACATACCTATTACATCCAGTGACCTCTACTGTCATGTAGACCTTCTCTTTCCTCTTCTCCTCCATTTGACCCAGACCTCCATGACAAGTTCTTTCAGCCGCATCTCGTCTCTACAGAGTTTGTTACAGACACGTTCGATTTTAAAAATTTTCCATCAATGTCATCCTGCTGCCATTCCCAATACTGTGCCCGTGGTGCTCCCCAATTCCCCAGGTATTATACTGCTGAAAAAATAGTGACCCCACTAGAAATAATGTCCCTATAGTGTCTACAGCAATTATAAGTGCCACCTAGAGTGCCCCCAGTAATAATAATAAAACCTTAGCTTAATTCCCCCCCCCACACTGCCCGCACAGTAGTAACTTCCCCCCCTCACTGCCCTCACATAGTAATTTTCTCCCACACTGCCCCCATATAGTAATTTCCCCACTCATAGTAATTACTCCCCCACTGCCCCCAAAGTAGAAATATGTTCCACAGTAGTAATTTTCCCCCATACTGTCCTCTAGTGCCCCCCTTATGGCTAGTAATGTCTCCCAGTGCCCCCCTTACGGCCAGAAATGTCCCCCCAGTGCCCCCCTTACGGCCAGAAATGTCCCCCCAGTGCCCCCCTTACGGCCAGAAATGTCCCCCCAGTGCCCCCCTTACGGCCTGTAATGTCCCCCCAGTGCCCCCCTTATGGCCTGTAATGTCCCCCCCAGTGCCCCTCTTATGGCCTGTAATGTCCCCCCCAGTGCCCCCCTTATGGCCTGTAATGTCCCCCCAGTGCCCCCCTTATGGCCAGTAAAAAAAAAAAAAAAAAAAAAAGCTAAAATCTTATACTCACCTGTGTCCTTTCGCTGGCGCTCACTAGCTGCTGGTACGGCCCGGGATGGTGCGACGCAGACACGCACACCTCACTGCTGTGTGTCCCAGCACAGGCAGGTGTGGTGATGTCATCACGCCCACCTGCGCTGGGATTTCATTACCAAATAAACCTCAGGCCTGTAGCGTAGGTGATCGGCAGCGGGGCAAGGAATTATTGGCTCCGATGCCCCGCCGCAATATTCAGCTACAGCGCGGCAGCCCTGTCGCAAATGGCGACAAGGCTAAAAAGTCTTGTCGCCATCTGCAAATTGTAGGGCGCATTGACGACCATTTTGGTCGCCATCTGGAGCGCTGTTGAGTATTGGATGCCCGCAGCGTAATAGCGTCTACGCGTTACAAGACGTATAAAGCATTCAGAACTCATATTTGTGGCCAGAGATTGGCCATGTAGACTACTAGTGAAGCTGGGCAGACGTCTGTTGTCTACCACCAAGTGTATGTAACGCCACATACTAATGTTGTAAAATATTTACCAACCGTCCTCCTTGGCTAGGTTCCCAGGTTCGTTATGGTAATTACGGAGAGGGCTTGATTAGTAGTTTGTATAGATCACATGATGTGTACCTTTAACATCTGAAGCAGGGCTTGGGTGGGGCAGAACACGCAGGAGCAGCTGTACCACACTTCATTTCCATTCAGATACTTCTGTTTGTAGTAAAGCCACAAGTATCAGATAAGGGCTCGTGCACACAGCCATTTCCGTTTTTGCAGTCTGCAAATTCCGTATCCACACAACGTGGATACCGGCCACGTGCATTCCGCATTTTGTGCAACGGAACGTCTAGCCCTCTGTAGAAATGTCTTATCCTTGTCCGCAAAACAGACAAGAATATGACATGTTCTATTTTTCTGACGGGGCCACAGAACAGACAAACGGATGCGGACAGCATCGGCACTCCTTTACACCAGTTTTGGTAAATCTACCCATTATTTAAACCTATAGTAAATGTGCTCAAAATAAAGTGGACTTGAAGGTTTAGCTGCACTTTAAACAATAGGTCATTTTCTGGCGACTCATTCCCCCTTTCACACTAGCGGTTTTCTTTTCCGGCATAGAGTTCCGTCCCAGGGCCTCAATACCGGAAACAGTCCTGCACAGTCTGACGCCGACATCGCTGATTGGATAGTGGCAGACTATACAGGGATACACAAAGCCGGTGTCCGTGTTTTGCGGATCTGCAATTTGCAGACCCCAAAACACTGAATGCAAGACTGTAATTCGTATGGTTAGAAAGAGCAAACTGCAACACTATTAGTAAATGGGCAGCACGGTGGCGCAGTGGTTAGCACTGGTGCCTGGCAGCGCTGCGGTCCTAGGTTCGACCAAGGACAACATCTGCATGGAGTTTGTATGTTCTTCCCATGTTTAGCGTGTGGGAGGAAACCCACGCCAAGACATACTAATAGGGAATTTAGAATGGGGACAGCCTGATGCTAATGTCTGTAAAGCGGAATATGTCAGCGCTATATAAGTGCTGAAAATAAATCTATAAAGGAGTATAATAAATAAATAAATAAATTTCCCCACGGGCATTTAAAAAGTCGTAAAATGGGCTCTTGTGACATTTCTAGCGCCAAAAACTGCCGTAAGAATGTAAGTAAATTAACCCCAATGTGCTTCATTTCCGTAAAGGATTCGGTGTCTCTTGTTTTATGGCGACACCAAAGCAAATAAAAATTGGTGAACTTCCACTGAGAGCAGCTCAGCGCCTGCTTGCTTCTGCACGCTTATTAAACTGTTAAATCATTGATGTTAAGTGTCTTTTCTCTTCCAGTTCCCAGGCGTTGTTCCTTTAAATG
Organism: Bufo bufo; assembly: GCF_905171765.1. Taxonomy (NCBI): domain Eukaryota; kingdom Metazoa; phylum Chordata; class Amphibia; order Anura; family Bufonidae; genus Bufo; species Bufo bufo. The sequence goes on from NC_053391.1 coordinate 595,854,409, forward strand.
GCTGCGCCTTATAAGAGCAGTAAATCGGAGCAGGGTTGTGTGAGGATTCCTGTGCAGTGGGAATTCAGCGCCATGCCTGATCAGCACTTTTCTGCTTTGTATTGTAATGCCGTGGATTTGTGGTCTGGACGCTCTGCACATACTAAACATGATATCTCTGCTTCAAAGTACAAAGGTGTCTTGTGTAAGGATCCGCCAAGAATTGTAGATTTCCTGGATGTGTCCTCGTGCCGTCTGTTCTATGTTACGGTTTCTAGGGATTCTGTAACTAATATCGTAGTGTGATTCTGGGGGATAATACATCATTTTACTGCATTTTAGCAGTTAGCAGGATGTTCTCTCTCTCCACATAGTGGCCCAACCTTGGACATTGCCGGCATATTGCTAGAATATGACCCCAATGTCTCTAGGACCCCTTTGAACGGAGCACACAAGTGCCTGAGGGCGAATGTGAGGCTGCCCTCCATTCATTCCCATGGGAACATCGAAAATAGCCGAGTGGCATGCTCGGCTATTTTCGGATGTCCTATTGAAAAGAATGGGAAGCACACTGTCGCCTCCACTCCATTCAGTTCTAGGGGCTGACGGAAATAGCCAAGCGCTTGGCGGTTTTTGGCGCTCCCATAGGAAGGAATGGAAGGCAGCCGCGCGTGCTCCGTTCTCAGTATAAAGGGGCAGGTCCCAGAGTAGGATACATGGAGACGTACCCTAGCAATATGCCCTCAATGTCCCCTTCAATGGCGAAAGCTTAGACTGGTTGTCTAGACCTGCACCAGATTGATCACAGGGGCTCCGGCTGGATGATAAATGGTGGTTTTTGACGCTATTGGTGGGCTTACTTTGAGACACCAGGACTGTGGCACAAAATGGCACATCTTAGGCCCTGCCCCCTTTCTTGAAAAATCTGCCCCATTTCTGTCAAGCCCCACTCCCTTATCGAGCATATCGGGAAAAAAAGTGTAGAAACCATACATGCACCAATTTGCAACACTTTTTAGACAGTTTATGTGGCGCCGATACATCAGTAATTCTGGGCCGGTAACTTTTTCTACAGAATTAAAAAATTTGAAGAAATAAAGATAAAAATTCGGCACCATTATTAGGCTATGTGCACACGACCGTGGTGTGTTTTGCGGTCCGCATATCACGGATCCGCAAAACACGGATGGCGTCCGTGAACGTTCCGCAATTTGCGGAACGGCACGGACAGCCTGTAATATAACTGCCTATTCTTGTCGGCCAAGTGCGGACAAGAATAGGACATGTTATATTTTTTTTGGCGGTCCACGCAGAGGAGGCCCCATTGAAGTGAAAACGGCGGCTTGGATGCGGACCAAAACCACGGCCATGTGCATGTAGCCTTAGTCAGTAATTTATTGTTGTATTGCTTTTATTTGTAGTCTATTTTAACCACTTAATGGCAAGATTTCTTTCGACTCATTTCAACACGTGGAAAACTTTCTAAACAAAAGGGAAAAAAAGAGTCTCCCTTTTCTGGTCATACACATTAGATATATGTTGGCCCCTGACGGCTGATGTAAGGATTGGGCATGTTGGATCTCAACTGCCCAATCTTTTTGATCTTAGGAGAAGAGCGTGCTTATGTATGTGAGGATCAGTAAAGATGTCTGTCAGCCGAACTTAAAGGGGTTATCCAGCAGGACCTGATCTATATTTACTTCTTTCCGGCTTCCTGGCTTTTCATCTGTCTTCACTGGACTTCTGGTTCCCACCTGTCGGCTTCCGCACGAATAGGGTCATGTGGACCGCTGCAGCCAATGACTGGACTCAGCAGTGACGTGTCCACATGCAGCACGTGACCCAGCAGTGACATGCTGCTTTGGGACACGTTACCCGGACTACCCCTTTAAGTTTACTCTCAGCAAATTTGTAGCAGAAATTTCTGTGGCTGAAAATCCCTTCACTTCATCTGAATTTCTGCAGACACCATTCAAATGAACGGGATAGTCGACAACATTTCTTTAAAAATATCTGCTGCACCTGAACATACCCTTAGGGCTCATGCACACGACCGTATCTTCTTTCCATGTCCGTTCCGTTTTTTTGCATCCCATATGTGGAACCATTCACTACTATGGGTCCGCAAAAAAAATAAAAAAAGGGAATGATGTTTGCATTCCGTTTCCGTATGTCCGCATATCCGTTCTGCAAAAAAATAGAGCATGTCCTATTCTTGTCTGTTTTGTGGTCACGGACAGGAGTTGTTACAATGGACCGCAAAATACATACGGTTATGTGCATGAGCCCTTAGGCTGTGTTCACATATTACTGATTAGATGCAGATTTTCCAGTACCAGCAAAGTAGGTGAGATTTTATCAAATCTAATCCAAACGCTGCATACAATACCAGCACCATAAATGGACCCGCGGTGCAGATGTGAAATTAATGCTGCGGAGAGGGTGAAGTCTGCAGTCCGTTAAATGCAGCACTATCCTCCCCAGTATGGGGAGGAATGATCGCTAATGCCATCTCTAGTTCCCACATGTTTGCGAGCAGCACAGTACCATTTAGACGGCACAATCTGCTGCCTACAAACGGTGATTTCCCGATAATCGGGTAATTGGCGGCACCTTTACATCGGCGGATCATCGCTAACAGATGTGCCTATGACGCTTGTTAGAGTTTATCTGCCGGATGATCGGCCAGTGTGGTCGGGAAGAACGGTTTGTTCCCGATTTATTACCCGGATAACGGCTGTGTGCATGCCGCCAGCTTTTTCTCACTTCTTTAGAAATGTCCTATCCTTGTCCTCAAAATGGATAAGAATATAGGACATGTTCTATCTTTTTTTGCAAGCTGGCGGAAGGAACACATGGATGCGAACAGCACACAATCTGTAGCCCTGCAAAGTCACAGTGTAACTCTAGTCTTCATTAATTGGTAATTATTTTCTTTGGAAAGGCGCTATGTATCAGCAGGCTGCAGGTAGGGCTTCTGGCCAAGAATCACAGCCTCCAGGCCATTCCTGGGTGTAGCCATGTGTTTTTAAATGACTAAGAGCTGAGGTATGTTCATGGTGACACTGATCAGATCTGTTCATTAAAGGGAAATGGGAAAAACCCGATGGGTAGTAAACAGTAGTGAAGCGGTGGGGTTTGGTGTATGGATTTCTGTGAAGGACAGAAGTTTAGACAAGGTGGTAATAATCTGATTGTTTGCTTGACAGGTGAGGACATATGCTGCGTTATAGATTGTACAGTCTTTCCGGTAACCTGTTAGCACCTATCAGTTGTGGTTCATCTTAGACCTTGTTCACACCTGGCTCTTATTTACAGTTTTTGTTTTCTCGCAGTCTTTAGCCATACTATATGTGTGCAGCTGTATAGCAACGCTTTCCATTTTTGATGGCTCCAATAAATGTTGCAGCAGCTCCTAAAAGCCGAGGTGGGACTACCTGCTAAGTATTCCCATTGTAGACATTTACGCCTTAAAGGGGTTATCCCATGACCAATGTAAAAAATGAAAATCGGATAACCTATAGTACATGATGACTTTTTTCTAACAAAGCTCCCCATTCATTGCTCTGCTAGATTTATATCGAGCTGACCGTTCAAGGGGAGGGTCTTTTCTGCTGTAGCTCAGGGGGCGTGTCCATGCTCTCCCTATCACAGCTCAGGGGGTGTGTCCATGCTCTCCCTATCACAGCTCAGGAGACAGTTGAAGGATGAAGCTGAGCATGTGCGGCCATCTCAGTGAGCGGGTCAAAGAAATAAGTAAAAGAGCAAACAGCAGGTGGCGCTATACAGTTAAATTGTATTGAATAACTCAGTGGTGATGCTAAATTTTCAATTACATGTAATTACAAAAGTATTCAGAGCCAGCTGCTGGTGTGAAAACTGTAGAATATTCTTTGTGGGACAACCCCTTTAACCAAAGGATGTGCCAGAAAAGCTTAAAGGGTTTGTCCCACAAAAAATATTCTACAGTTTTCAAACCAGCACCTGGATCTGACTACTTTTGTTTTTGTATGTGTCAAAATCGCGACTTAACCAGATTTTAAGGTCAGCCTCCCACTCTACTTTAAGCCACAGGGTTATGCTAAATTCCCCCCCTTTAGCTATCTGACATCCACATCTAAGGGATATTAGCTGCCACCACTTGTCATATGAAGCGGAGAAGACGCCTTAAGCTAGGTAACTCCCAAGTACCCACTGAAAACCACTACGCTCTCTAGCATTCATAGGGTTAACAGACCAATATATGTAACACTTCTTCTGAGGTTGTGAAATCCTTTAGAACACAAGAAGACTCTTATTAAAATAAACTTTTAATATCTTAAGGACAGTGCATACAAAAAAATACAGTTATCACAAGTTAAAAATACAATGACATACAAATATAATGCAACAAATAACAGTTTGAAAATAAAAAGGATAAAATAAACTTAACTTAATACTTTACAAGACGATAGAAGTTCAGTTGCCTCGGGCATGAAAGTCGGCCAGATCATCAAACAACTTGCTAAAGGGAAAAATACATTAAGAAGGTCCACAGAATCCACCGCCTCTGATGTCAGGGAGAGGCTAGTGTATATGCTAATGGCATTTTACAACCAAGTTTTATGAGGTCAGTTCTTGGCTCAGAATCTGTCCTCCAAGATATATTTTCTTGTGGGCATCATAGCGACTTCATACCACCTTAATCCGACCCATCATTGTGTTCCGCACACGTGCATATCAAACATGGAGGGATACGAGGCAGTACGTGGTGCGTTCTTTAATTACTACATCTTGCAGAGCCCTGATTGAGGTGATGTTAACAATGGTGATTCTGGGGAATGGCCTAGTTCCAATCCTGAGCAGCACATGGCCAAGTTATGGATTAGGTCCAGAATTTCTTTGAATATTCATCTGTATGGTTTTTGATGTATGACTCTTTCTGCAAGTGATGGTATCCTCTACCTGACCTTTCAAATGGCTCCACCAGGTCTAGGGGCCCTGAGGACATCTCTAATGCTGAGATTGGGTTTATGACGGGTAATATGTTGTCTGAGTAAAGTTATTCTGCTTCCCTGGTTTTGTAAAAGATAGACCTTGTGTTCTGGTTTTGGGAATAAGACCTCAACGATTTTATGGCCACAAGAATGTCAGGGGTTTTTCTCCTACTCGGCTATCTACAAATTAGGTTTATCTATACCACCACAGCATGTAATTAAAACTTTTGTATAGCCACTGAGTTATTCATTGAAATCTATCTGTATATCGCCACCTGCTGTTTGCTCTTTTTCTATTTTCTCTGTCCACCTCGCTGACATGGAAGCACATGCTCAGTTCCTTCTTTCAACTGCTACCAGCTGCAGCAGAAAGGAAATGCCCCTGAGAAAGGACATGCTCCCTGAACTGCCAGCTTGAAATTTAGCAGAACAATTGGAGCAATGAATGTGGAGATCTCTGGATCCATGTGAGGCACAGGGATGTCTCTAGCTTTGTTATAAAGAAATTGTCATGCACTGGATTATGTCCGATTTTTATTTTTCACATTAATCATAGGATAACCCCTTTAAATGGGGCTATCCCACAAACTTAAAACATTTTTTACTTGAGTGCATGGAGGACTTTCTTCTCTTCCTGTGGGTGGTTAGCAGCTCATCAAATGAAAGGTGGAATCTGATTGGTTGTTGTGGGCAACAAATTTAATTTTTCCTTTATATCACTTTTGATAAATCTCCCTGCCCTGAACCATTCTGCTGTGTATACTGATGGCTAGGGCTGCAGCTATCGATTATTTTAGTAATCAAGTATTCTATTAGTTAATCCAACGATTAATTGAGTACTCTAGTAAGAAAAAAACTAATTAAAAGAACGTTTTCCTTAATAAAAACTCATCAGACCCCCGTGCCATCAGTCCATAGTGCCATCAGCCCCCTCCATGCCATCAGCTCCCCCAGTGCCATCAGTCCTTTGTGCCATCAGCTCCCCCTATTACATGAGGCCTCAATGCCCTCAGCTTCCCGCAGTGCCATCAGTCCTTGTGCCATCAGCTCCCCAGTGCCACCATCTCTGCTCCTAACCTTCAGTCCCCAGCAAAGGTGAAAAACTTACCTGTAATGGTCCCTCAGGTGACTGGTGTCAGGAGATCAGCAAGACTGGCTGAGACTACCTTCAAGGTCTATTCATATTGTTAGGTAGTCAGGGCCCGGATTAGGGTTGTTTAGGAGGTGACCTGTTTCTTCCCTAGTTTCCAGGCCCAGTTACTGTTCCCCTTCCCTCCTGTGTTTAGTGTGAAGTTTAGATGAATAGATGTGGTCGGTAGATGAATGATGTGGTTATGCCTTGTGAGGAGCCTATGCATTTGGGGGGAGCTACTGGTACTGGGACTGCTGGTAAGAGCTCTGGTCATATGAAGGGAGTCTGTTTTTTTTTTGTGGGAAAAAAAAGGCACATTTTGTGAATATTTGTCCGTACATTTAGCGTCAAGATGCAAACAAAAGAAAAATGCGTAATCCCCAAATTACTATTGGTGGTGTGGGTGGGGAGCAAGAAAACTTACTTTTGTCATTTACTGGTAGTATCCGAGTTCTCCTGTCTGCCGAGGTGGCGCTGGAGTCCAAAACTGTGGAAATCGAGGTATTTTTAACGACGGTGGGGCTGGGGTTAACCTGATTGATGGACAGTTTGTTCGTGTTCATAGGTTGACTACTAGTGCACTAGAGAAAAGCATTTCTGTCTTTGCTATTGATTCTGCACCTCTTACTCAAAAATGCCTGTCGCAGGTGGTAAATGACATCCATTTAAAAATGGGTGATTTCTATCAGAAATCTGTCTCGTGTTATGTGTTAGAGAGTCTGCCTACTCCGATGGTTTTGGGCTTGCCATGGTTAAGGGTACTTTCACACTTGCGGCAGAGGATTCCGGCAGGCAGTTCCGTCGCTGAAACTGCCTGCCGGATCCGTCAAAATGTATGCAAACTGATGGCATTTGTCAGACGAATCAGGATCCTGATCCGTCTGACAAATGCATTGAAATGCCGGATCCGTCTCTCCGGTGTCATCCGGAAAAACGGATCCGGCATTTATTTTCTTCACATTTTTAGCGGTCTGAGCATGCGCAGACCGCAAAAACGAATCCATTTTGCCAGAACACTCGGGGCCGAGTCCGGCATCAATGCATTTCAATGTGAAAAAAGTGTTCCGGAATTTTGGACTGCGATAAAACCGCAGCATTCTGCGGTATTATCTCCGTTCTGAAAAGTCAAAAAGACTGAACTGAAGACATCCTGATGCATCCTGAACGGATTGCTCTCCATTCAGAATGCATGGGGATATACCTGATCAGTTCTTTTCCGGTATTGAGCCCCTAGGACGGAACTCTATGCCAGAAAAGAATAACGCTAGTGTGAAATTACCCTAAGCAAACATAACCCTATCATCGACTGGCAAGCGAGACAGATTCTCGATTGGAGTGAATTTTGTATGGACAACTGAATGCGTCTTTCTCTGTGGTCACTACTAAAACTGTACCGTCGTTCATTTTCTAATTTTCTGATGTGTTTTCTGAGAGTGGTAACCAGGAGTTACCCCCGCATCGGGAGTATGATTGTCCAGTCAATCTTATTCCTGGAGCTAAACTGACCAAATCTCGGTTGTATAGTCTTTCGGAGCCCAAACGAAAGGCTATGCGAGAATATATCACCGAGAGCTTGGCGAAGGGTCATATAAGACCATCCAAATCCCCAGTGGCGGCTGGGTTTTTCTTTGTAAAAAAAAAAGATGGTACCCTTAGACCATGTCTGGACTTCCATGAGCTCAACCGTATTTCCGTCCGTGATCCGTACCCCCTTCTTTGATTCTGGATTTGTTTGATCAAATTGTCGGTGCCAAGGTGTTCTCTAAATTGAATCTGAGGGGGGCATATAATTTGGTAAGGATCAAAGAGGGTGACAAATGGAAGACTGCCTTTAATATCCCTGAGGGTCATTTTAAGAATCTGGTCATGCCTTTTGGGTTAACCAATGCTCCAGCGGTTTTTCAACACTTTATCAATGACCTCTTACATCATCTGGTGGGGAGATTTGTTGTTGTATATCTGGATTACATACTAATTTATTCTCCAGACATGGAGACTCTCCAGGATCATGTGAGGCAGGTGTTACAGATCCTAAGAGAGAATAAATTGTATGCGAAGATGGAAAAATGTGTTTTTGCTGTTCAGGAAGTGCAATTCCTGGGTTAGGGCCCTTTCACACTTGCGTTCTTTTCTTCCGGCATAGAGTTCCGTCGTCGGGGCTCTATGCCGGAAGAATCCTGATCAGTTTTATCCTAATGCATTCTGAATGGAGAGAAATCCGTTCAGGATTCATCAGGATGTCTTCAGTTCCGGACTGGAACGTTTTTTGGCCGGAGAAAATACCGCAGCATGCTGCGCTTTTTGCTCCGGCCAAAAATCCTGAACACTTGCCGCAAGGCCGGATCCGGAATTAATGCCCATTGAAAGGCATTAATCCAGATCCGGCCTTAAGCTAAACGTCGTTTCGGCGCATTGCCGGATCCGACGTATAGCTTTTTCTGAATGGTTACCATGGCTCCCAGGACGCTAGAGTCCTGTTTGCCATGGTAAAGTGTAGTGGGGAGCGGGGGAGCAGTATACTTACCGTCCGTGCGGCTCCCCGGGCGCTCCAGAGTGACGTCAGGGCACCCCAGGTGCATGGATGACGTGATCACATGGACACGTCATCCATGCGCATGGGGCGCTCTGACGTCATTCTGGAGCGCCCCGGGAGCCGCACGGACTGTAAGTATACTGCTCCCCCGCTCTCCACTACTACTATGGCAACCAGGACTTTAATAGCGTCCTGGGTGCCATAGTAACACTGAACGCATTTTGAAGACGGATCCGTCTTCAAATGCTTTCAGTTCACTTGCGTTTTTCCGGTTCCGGCGGGCACCTCCGGCAAATGGAGTACACGCCGGATCCGGACAACGCAAGTGTGAAAGAGCCCTTACCTGCTTTCATCCTCAGGTTTTTGTATGGATCCCGAGAAAGTCTGTGTGGTGTTGGACTAGGATCGACCCGAAAATCTGAAAGCACTTATGCGGTTTTTGGGATTCACCAACTACTACCGTAAATTCATCTTGAACTATTCAACTGTGGTTAAACCTTTAACAGACATGACTAGGAAGGGGGTCGATTTCTATGTTTGGTCTGATGCGGCATTGCAAGCCTTTTCTGCTGTGAAGGAATGTTTTGCTTCAGCCCCTATTCTGGTGCAACCGGACGTGTCTCAGCCATTTATTGTTGAGGTTGACTCATCCGAGGTAGGGCTGGGAGCAGTTTTGTCGCAAGGTCCTTCACCTAGTAAATGGCGCCCATGTGCTTTTTTTCTCTAAAAAACACTCGAATGCTGAAAGAAATTGACGTGGGTAATAGGGAATTGCTGGCCATTAAGTTGGCTTTTGAAGAATGGCGCCATTGGTTGGAAGGAGCAATTCATCCTATTACGGTAAATACTGATTACAAAAATCTGGCTTACCTTGAATCGGCTAAACAACTGAATCCAAGGCAGGCCAGATGGTTTCTGTTTTTCACCAGATTTAACTTCATTCTCACCTACTTCCCTGGGGTTAAGAACATCAAGGCGGATGCTTTGTCGCGCAGCTTTCCTGAGGGGGGGCGGGGTTGATCCTAGTCCTATTTTGTCTGAAGGGGTAGTCATATCTGCCCTATATCCTAGTCTTGAAGCTAAGGTGTTGGAGGCCCAAAAAGAATGCATCGGACTCTTGTCCTCCAGGGAAATTGTTTGTTCCTTCAGACTAATGTCACAAGGTATTTGAGTAACATCACTGTACTGTCTTGGCTGGACACCCTGAGAGTAGATCCACTGTCGATCTCATCTCGCGCAGATTTTGGTGGCCGGGGCTGCGTAAGTGTGTTGATGACTGTGTCAGCCTGTTGTACTTGTGCTCGTTCTAAGGTGACACATACTCGGCCTTCTGGATCTCTTCTTCCGTTAACCATCCTGTCCAGACCTTGGACGCATTTGTCCATGGACTTTATCACGGATTTATCGAATTCTTCGGGAAAAAATGTAATCCTGATGGTAGTTGATCGGTTTAGCAAAATGGCGTGTTACTTTTATAGCATTGTCTGCTCTACCTAATGCCAAAACTCTTGCACAGGTGTTTGTCGATAACATTGTGAAACTACATGGCATTCCCTCTGATGTGGTGTCCGATCGGGGGACTCAGTTATACTCAGGGGTACAATTGTCCTTTTCTTCGACTTTTCATCCTCAGTCGAACGGATAGACGGAGCGCACTAATCAGAATCTGAAGACTTACTTGAGATGTTTTGTTTCGGAGAATCGGGAGGAGTGGTCTTCATTCTTGTCGTTAGCTGAGTTTGCCATTAATAACTGTAGACAGGAGTCCACTGATAAGTCGCCGTTTTTTGGGGCATATGGATTCCATCCGCAGTTTGGCACATTTGCTGGTTTTTAAACTTCCGGTTTTCCTGAGGAGGAACGATTTTCTCCTTCTTTGTCTTCGATTTGGCAGAAAATTCTAAATAACCTGAAAAAGATGGGCAGCCGGTATAAGCGTGTGGCTGACAGGAGACGTATGAATGGTCCGGACCTGAGAGTGGGTGAATATGTGTGGCTGTCCACAAGAAACATTAAGCTGAAGGTACCTTCTTGGAAGTTGGGTCCAAGATTTATTGGTCCATATAAGATCACTGCCATTGTTAACCCTGTAGCCTTCTGTCTTGAACTTCCTCAGGCTTTGAAAATTCATAACGTATTTCATAAGTCGTTGTTGAAGAAATGTGTCGAACCTGTTGAGCCATCCTCCTTGCCTCCTGCTCCTGTCATGGTGGACGGTAATTTAGATTTTCAAATCAGCAGGATTGTGGACTCCTAAGTTCTCCGTATATCCCTCCAGTATCTCGTTTATTGGAAGAGTTATGGACCAGAGGAGAGGATGTGGGTTCCAGCGGCCGATGTTAATGCGAATGGTCTGGTGAAGTCCTTTCACAGAGCCCATCCTGACGAGGTTGGTCCTGGGTGCCCGGAGGTCACCCGTAGAAGGGGTGTACTGTCACGGTCTCTCAGGTGACTGGTGTCATTAGATCAGATAGACTAGCTGAGCGTAGAGGAATCTAACTGCCTCCTTGATTTCTCTTTATTCAGTGTTGATAGGGTTAATGACCACTTACCTTTTCTCAGTTGTTGCTTAGTGGTCTTTACTTCTACCTTTATAGTCTGACCCCACCCCTCTGACTATGCGGTAGATAGCTTCATTTGGGTTTGGCTGAGCTGGTGTGAGGTTGTCTCTGGTTTTCCTGTTCTTCCATCTCTACAGAAGTTAAGTGTTGCGTTTGTTTGTATTTGTTATATTCCCTGTTGTTGTATTTGGGCCTGAGACAGAGACTTCCATTCGTCCATCTGGGGAGGAATGGGTTGTCTCTGGTCCTTAACTTATTCCAGAGCATTATAGGGAAATCAGGGCCTAGGTATCCTGCAGATGAATATTCATACATTCAAGGTCTATTCATATTGTTAGGTAGTCAGGGCCCGGATTAGGGTTGTCTAGGAGGTGACCTGTTTCTTACCTAGTTGCCAGGCCCAGTTACTGTTCCCCTTCCCTCCTGTGTTCAGTGTGGAGTTTCACCCCCCACACTGATCGTAACATTACCTTTCTTGTAGGGGCACCGCCGAAAGGAGTTTCTAGCCTCCTCTTCTTTGTGCGCTGCACTGCGACCTGATGTCATACAGCGTCAGGTCATAGTGTGCGCTTACGTTCACTATGTCCTGACAATGTGTAAGGATCCGGAGCAGCGCGTTGCGGGCCGGCATCTTACCACGGAGCGGTGAGTAACAGCAATCGCTTCACTCCACCTCCATGGTCACATGACACAAACAAATCCTTGATGCCCAAAAAATGGTACAAGGGTTTTTCTGTGTCGGGTTAATCGTTGCAGCCCTACTGATGGCACATCAGGACAGACAGGGGTATAGACAGCTTGATGTTGGGTAGAACTCTCCAGCTTCTCTTTCTGTACGTCTCATCCTGAGAAAAGCTTTCCAACAAAATTACATTTTTTAAAAAGTTTTCTTTTGTTCTTTGTGGTTTAATTGGCGCAGACAAAGTATTGGTCTGCAACAATGACCTCAGTGTGCTGCGGGCCCGCCTGTGATATATTGTGTCACCGCATTTGCTGAAATATTTCCACTGTTTACGGAACATTATGTGGACAAGAGGAGATGTTGTGTTCCTCATCCCGACTGTGACAAAAGATGAAACCCGTCTCTTTGTATGAGGCCAAAGGATGAGCTCATGCCGGAGGCTCATGTGCTTGTTGACCTCTTAGTCTCTTTATACAGAGAGTCACCGGCAGGTACGGGGTTAAAAGTGTTATCTGTGTACATTTCAGCCTTTGCTTATTTTTGAATTAGTCATTGTACTTGTGTGTGTGTCCTCTTTGTGCTGTGCTGACTCATATCAGGAGAGGCAGAGCTGGCATTATTGGGCCTAGGGTATGCCCATGACACAGGGATTCTCTCCTTGGTGGTCTTTGAATCTTTGTGTCCGGCCCTACACCAGGCATAACACAGTGTATTAGTTTTAGGCTGTGTTCACATAGCGTTTTGTCCCATGTCTAAAGTATGACAAATAAGTTACAGTGCCATACAGTGGTATGTGTCACTATAGGGTTCTACTGTAATAAAAACGTATACCGGTACATGTAACGTATACGTTTTTGTTGCTGGATGTCAACACAGCCTTAGGACTCATACACACAACTGTGGGTGTTTCTGCGGTCCTGAAATCGTGGATCTTCAAAAACTGGATACCAGGCGTGTGCGTTCAGCATTTACATTGGGTTCAGACCTGAGCGTATTTGAGCGTTTAACGCATGTTTTTGTCGCGCGTTTTTGTCCATAGTTTTTGTCCATAGTCAACGCGCGTATTACACGCATTTGTGTGATTGACAGCAGTGTCCTATGGCCGCAAACGCGCAACAAAATGCCCCAAAGAAGCTCAAGAACTTGTTTATGCGTCGGGGGTTTTTCAGCCCGTTCGAACGCGCTGTAAAACGCAAAAATGTGAACCAGTCCCATAGGGAAGCATTGGTTTGCATCGGTTATGCGTTTTACAGCGCGTTCGAAGGCGCTGTAAAACGCGCAAGTGTGAACTTAGGGTTAGCGGAACGGAACATCCTGCCCTGTATAGAACTGTCTTATCCATATGAGTGCGGGACAATAGTCCTGCGGGCGGCCCGACGTCCACAGCATCATTGTAATCTATGATGCTGTGTGCTCCAGTGCGCACAATCAATGCCGCTCCGGGACATATGGCCCGCTCACGAACCGTATATCTCGGAGGGCATACGGTCGTGTGCAAGAGGTCTTGCAGAGCAATTGTAGCAATAAAAAGGGAGATCTCTGAATGGTTCTAGCATTGCTAGAGATTGTCATGTACTATATGATGTCTGATGTACCGACAGATATTGCAGTTTTATTTTTTTTTTTGTGTTTTTTTTTTTTTTTTTTTCACTAGGCTGATTTTTAAATCGCCTCAAACTATGGGGCTTTTTTCCCCCCTCATTGTCTTTTTTTTTTTTTTTGTCCTGTTGCCCGGATTGAAAAAAAACCACAAGTTTCAGTCTATGTTGTATTTTTAAAGGCATTTTTGCATAGGCTTTTTTTCTATACCATTGTATTTTCCCCATACTGCTGTATAGGGGATGTGAGATTAAAGAGGGGTACAGGTACATACTTTTCCATAAAAAGATTAATAAAAAAAAAAACAAACTCCTGTGCTCAAACACACTATTTGGCCCAAGAGCTGCTATAAAAACGGACCAAGTTTAGCTTTTTTTAGCCCAAAGAAATGCTTATCAAAAAATGTGTGTGACCGCACCCTCACATGTGGCGGATAAGCCTCAGATTTATCATTGTGAATTTTCATGTTGCAAATCTGCGGCAATGTTCAGTACCAGCAAATTGGATGGAATGTCATCCACACACCATGTAAAAAATCTGCGGCATAAATTGACCAGCATGTTAATTTAGGGCATATTCACATGACCGTAAAAGTCTATGGGACTATTCACATGGCTGTTTTTTGACGGGCAGGGAATAGCAGCTGTCAGAAAATAAGAATATGTCCTATATTTAGCCTATTAAAATCATTGTCCCCGTTTTTAACAGCTATTTAGACAGGAGTGAGCCATCTAACGTCCATTAAAAACTGGTAGACTATGTTAACTGGGAGCATCAGATCCTGCTGCCTCCACTGCGAAGTGAGTGTTCCCGGGATATATATATATATATATATATATATATATATATATATATATATATATACACACACACACACACACTAGCAGAAGGACTATTTCCCGCTGATGCTGCCACCCTGCTTGATTTTTTTTAAATATGCCCCGTTGTGCCCCGCTGGATTTCTCCCGCTCAGTATGCTAATACTGAGCATTGGAACAATGAGGAGGAGACGCAGTCTTTCTCTGTGGGCGTCGCCTTCTCCCCTGTCCAATCGCAGCGCAGAGCTTCACAGCCAGGGAGTTTTTTCTGTATTGTGATGCATTTGGCTGTAAGTATATTCCTCAATGTAATTTTGTCGCACGAATGTCACGCAACAATTTTTATAATGATAGGCTATGCTGTTGCACTGCGACATGCATCATGCAGCGACTTCGACACGACAGTCGCAAAAATATCCATCCAAGATGGATGCATGTAGCAGCATAGTTGTGCCCTATGTGTCGTGCGACTTATTGTCGCCGTGTAGCCCTAGCCTAAAGCTGACCTAGAGCAGTGAAGAAAAATGGCTGGGTTGTTATGGAAACCTAAACACTGACTCCCCACCCCCCACAGTGCCCGGCCTCCTTAAAATCGGACCTCCACAGCAGCCTATCACCTTAACTTTGACCTTCACAGCAGCCCGCCCCTTTAACAGTGAGTTTCACAGCACCCCACTCCCTTGACATTGACTTTCTTAGGGGCCCGCCACTTTAAGGCTACTTTCACACTAGCGTTCGGAGCGGATCCGTCTGATGTTTCATCAGACGGATCCGCTCCGATAATGCAGACGTTTGCATCCGTTCAGAACGGATCCGTCTGCATTATTACTTAGAAAATTTTCTAAGTCTGAAAGTAGCCTGAGCGGATCCGTTCAGACTTTACATTGAAAGTCAATGGGGAACGGATCCGCTTGAAGATTGAGCCATATGGTGTCATCTTCAAGCGGATCCGTCCCCATTGACTTCCATTGTAAGTGTGGACGGATCCGCAGGTGTCCGCTCAATGAGCGGAGCGGAGGCTGAACGCTGGCAGGCGGATGCATTCTCAGTGGATCCGCCTCCACTGAGAATGCATTGGGGCCAGACGGATGCGTTCGGGGCCGCTCGTGAGCCCCTTCAAACGGTGCGCACGAGCGGACACCCGAACGCTAGTGTGAAAGTAGCCTAACAGTGACCTATACAGCACCCCGCCGGTAAACACTGACCTCCATAGGGGACCGTCTCCTTATCTGTGACCTGCACTGTTCCTTGCTCCTTTAACAGTGACCTCACAGTACCCTGCTGACTTGACAGTGACCTCCACAGCAGCTGCCCCTTTAACAGTAGCGCTTGCCCCCTTAACAGTGACCTCCACAGCGCCCTACCCCTTTAAGGCTAGGGCTACATGGCGACATTTGTCGTACCAATGTCGTGCAACAATTATTTTTTTTATGATGGGCTATGGTGTCGCACTGCGACATGCTATGTTTGTGACACGACAGTCGCCAAAAATCCATCCAAGATGGATGCATGTAGCAGTGTAGTTGTGCCCTATATGTCGTGCGACTTATTGTCGCCGTGTAGCCCTAGCCTAAAGCTGACCTAGAGCAGTGAAGAAAAATGGCTGGGTTGTTATGGAAACCTGGAGTAAAACTGTGTGTATGTGGAGACTAAGGGCCTGCGAGCTTCTATTGGCTGATAAGGGACATGTGACCGTGTGCATTATAGAGACTGGGGGCACTACAAGGGACAATTATAGTTCGAATAAAAAATAAATACAAAAAGACCATGAAATTCTTCTGTTTTTAGCGGATGTCTTGCAAAACAGACACAAAATTGACGGGGATAAAAACGGATGGATGGGTAGAAAATGGATGCTCACCCTAATGCAAAATGGCAGTTAGAAACTGGAAGTTTATCTATTTTTAACATTGTGTGAATATATCCTTATGCTGCAGATTTCTCCTCTTGTACGTAATGCAGAGAGAGAAATCCACAGCAATAAACCCCTGTAACACATTTTGCATGTAATAAAATTCGCAGCGGACTGTATTCTCAGTCACAAGTGGACGCCCACGTGCTGTGGAGATCGTCCTCAATGAATCCGCACATAGCTTGACCTGCAGAGGGTGAAATAAGCCGCATTCCTGCACCATCTGGTGCCGCAGAATATCGTCGGATAACCGCGCGGCCATGCTCTTACACAGCACGTGCCGTTGCATGCCCTGAAAGAGCAAAATACCTGCAGTAGGACCTTTGCTGCCGCCATATGGTTCCCTAGGCCATAGGACCACCTGCACTCTTGGACACTCCAGCACATAACACGAGGTGCGCTTGTGATTAAATTGCATCTTAGCCGCCAGATATCTTTATGCAGATTGTATGGGAGTGATCTAATAAAATTCATATACCTGCCCAGGCTATTGCAGTTCTAAATTTGCTGGCACAGCTAAAGACTTTCAGTCAAAAGAATAAAACCAAACCGGTTATGCATCTTACCGATAGATGGTGGAGGTTGCGCACCTTTGGCTGTCACCTTTGGTTGACTGCACTGGGAACCATTACCTAAGCAGTGCGTTACTGATGGGCTTGTAGAATGCGCTCACATGCATTTGCTATGTATCGGACACATGGTTACTCGTTTCTGTATGTAAAGTCCAGCAGATTTATGTAGAATCCCGCACCTATGGAGGCCGATGGAACGTGCCGTAATTCTTTCTGTCTGTATGGAATTTGAAAAAAAACAAACCCTGAAGGTCATTTATTAAGAAGCCTATGGCAGTTTTTTTTGTGTAAAAAAAAAAAAAGTTGCAAGTTCACGCAACAAAATGTAGTCACGCCATTCTCAGCCGGGGCAAATTTACTTACATTTATGCCTGGAAATAGGCGGAAAAGAAGAGTGAAAACTACTACTAGTCAGAGGCTCGAGTAGTTTTCACTCCAGATGCAAGGACTGCCGAAGGTGCTCCCAATTTATGATCAAGACTGAGCCTTAAAGGCGTTGTCTCACTTCAGCAAATTGCATTTATCGTGTAGAGAAAGTTAATACAAGGCACTTACTAATGTATTGGGATTGTCCATATTGCCTCTTTTGCTGGCTGGATTTATTTTTCCATCACATAATACACTGCTTGTTTCCATGGTTACGATCACCCTGCAATCCAGCAGAGGTGGCCGTGTCTGCACTATTGGGAAAAAAAAAAAAACACCAGCCTATGTGTGCTCCCACAGTCTCGGCCACCAGAGGGGCTAGCGCTTTTTCCTATATTGTACAAGCACGGCCACCACTGATGGATTGTAGGGTGGTCGTAACCATGGAAACGAGCAGTGTATGCTGTTATGGAAAAATGAAATCCAGCAAGCAAAGGAAGCAATATGGATAATAACAATACATTAGTAAGTGCCTTGTATTAACTTCCTCTACATAATAAATGCCACTTTTTGAAGTGAGACAACCCCTTTAAATGAGGTGCTTCATCCAGCAGCCTAAGGCCGAATGCACACGGCCGTGGAACGCGGCCGTGAACGGTCCGTGGTATCCCGGCCTGGCATCCTGCTAACAGCAGAAGCGCATGGTGTCATTGGTTGCTATGACGCCGTGCGCTTCATGCCGCCACTGCACTACAGTAATACATTCGTATGATCTATATGATCGGCATGAAGCGCACGGCGTCATAGCAACCAATGACACCATGCGCTTCTGCTGTTAGCAGGATGCCAGGCCGGGATCCCACGGACCGCTCACGTCCGTGTGCATTCGGCCTATGGGCTATGAAAAACTAGGCTTTTATGCCCTGTATGACCCCCTTCCCCCATATGCCTGTGTAAGAAATCAGAGGTATACACTTACAGAGGTAAAGTAGGGGGATCGTGGACCTCTGTGGAAGCCCTATCACCTCAGCTGTGTGAACGAGCCCTTATTTCCATTGGTCAGACGCTATTGTCCTATCTATCTATCTATCTATCTATCTATCTATCTATCTATCTATCTCTCTCTTATCTATATACTATCTATCTCTTATCTATCTATCTCTTATCTATCTATCTCTTATCTATCTATCTACTATCTATCTCTTATCTATATACTATCTATCTCTTTTTTATCTATCTATCTACTATCTATCTATCTATCTACTATCTACTATCTACTATCTATCTCTTATCTATCTATCTATCTCTTATCTATCTACTATCTATCTCTTATCTATCTATCTATCTATCTATCTATCTATCTCTCTCTCTCTTATCTATATACTATCTATCTCTTATCTATCTATCTACTATCTATCTCTTATCTATATACTATCTATCTCTTTTTTATCTATCTATCTACTATCTATCTATCTACTGTCTATCTATCTAAAACCATAGTCGTTGGCAATTATCTGGTCAGAAACTTGTGTTTTAGGTCTATGACCAACTCTATCATCTTAATTCTGTCCTATGCAGGGTTGGACAATGCTTCTCCTGTATTGAGTTTCAGATCTTTGTTTCCGTCTATGCTAAGCTCCACATTTGGGGATGCGTTTGCCATTTCAAGCTACATGTCCCTTAGGAACAATGTACTTGTGAGTGTAAAACCATTGTGCAGATAGATTGAAGGCCTGAGAAATGGCTTGTAAATGATCTAGTTAATCATTGTTACAATTAGGTCTTACCCTTTAGTAGATCACATTTCCTCCAGATCGTTATGTGACAATATGATCCCGAGCTCGGTGAAATGCTGTTTTACACGAATAGGCTTAGATTGGGCTTTTAATCTCCACACGAATCCCCGCCGTCCTTAATAATATGACACGGACAGTTGAGTAAACCGTGTCGTGACAAGTGGGTTTTACTTTACATCCTAAAATGAGACAAATGCCATAAAATGTCCCATTGATTCAAACGTAAAATTCCAGCCTGTTGTATCCTGAAGCCAAGAAGGTTCTGTAGATTTTACATGTCAACTGGAAATGATGATGAAAAATTCCTAGATGTACAAATCTAAATTGTGTGAAATAAGGTCCTCCAAAGCTGGTTGTAGAAATAATAGGGGTCTGGCATTTTTCCCTCTTTGGGGCATATTTCCTTAGATGACTTTTTAAGCCGTACTTAGTCGTCGTCGTCGTCCCCCCTTGCACTGCCATTAGGTTTGTGTAATTTATGACATGGCGTGTGCCTCATCATAATTTAGGTGTAACTATGGCACCTAGCCCCTGAGTGACTTAGTTTTTTCCCAACATTTACTCCTGTAAGGCCCCATTCAGATGGCTGTATGGCCACCGTGCCCATGTTGCAGACCACAAACAACGGGTCTGCAATACAAAGGCACTGGCCGTGTGCACTCCATGCTGTGGTGCAGACCCATTGACTTGGGTCCGCAATCCGCAATTTACGGCAAAATATAGGACATGTTCTGTCTATGTGGTGCAGAGGGCACTGAGCCTGGAATCCCACGGAAGGTCTTCTTAGGCCCCTTTCACACGGGCGAGTATTCCGCGCGGATGCGATGCGTGAGTTGAACACATTGCACCCGCACTGAATCAGGACCCAATAATTTCTATGGGGCTGTGCACATGAGCGGTGATTTTCACGCATCACTTGTGCGTTGCGTGAAAATCGCAGCAAGCTCTATTTTGTGCGTTTTTCACACACAACGCAGGCCCCATAGAAGTGAATGGGGCTGCGTGAAAATCGCAAGCATCCGCAAGCAAGTGCGGATGCGGTGCGATTTTCACGCACGGTTGCTAGGAGACTATCGGGATGGGGACCCGATCTTTATTATTTTCCCTTATAACATGGTTATAAGGGAAAATAATAGCATTCTGAATACAGAATGCATAGTAAAATAGCGCTGGAGGGGTAAAAAATAAATAAATAATAATTTAACTCGCCTTAATCCACTTGATCGCGCAGCCGGCATCTCTTCTGACTTCTTTATTTGCTGTGTGCAGGAAAAGGACCTGCGGTCATCACATGGTCCGTCACCATGGTAAAAGATCATGTGACGGACCATGTGATGACCAGAGTGACGTCACCACAGATCCTTTTCCTGCACACAGCAAAGAAAGAAGTCAGAAGAGATGCCGGCTGCGCGATCAAGTGGATTAGGGCGAGTTAAATTTTTAACCCCTCCAGCGCTATTTTACTTAGCATTCTGTATTCAGAATGCTATTATTTTCCCTTATAACCATGTTATAAGGGAAATAATTACAATCTACAGAACACCGATCCCATGCCCAAACTTCTGTGAAGAAGTTCGGGTTTGGGTACCAAACATGCCGATTTTTCTCACGCACGTGCAAAACGCATTACAATGTTTTGCACTCACGTGGAAAAATCGCGCATGTTCCCGCACCCGCACCTTTTCCCGCAACGCCCGTGTGAAAGGGGCCTTAGTGTTTCCATGGGTTTCCGATCTGTGCCTATGGATAGTACATGGCCTATTCTTGTCCATTTTGCGGACAAGAATAAGCATTGTTACAATGGGTCACCAAATAAAAAAAATAAAAAACGGATGTAACACAGACGTCACATGTATGTCATCCTTATGTTTTGCGGACCGCAAAATACATATCGTCATGCGAAGGCATCCTAAGAATGGAAAATGGAATAGTTAAAAAGGGTTCCTTTATTCCGGCCACGCATTTAACTGCAAAGCCGGCATCGTCACCACCAGAGCTGAAAATCTGTGAATGAGAGGCTCAAAGTGAACTTGAAATTTATGCATGGGGTAAACTCAGGAAGCCATTTTGAATTGACCAGTTGGTGCCTTCAGACTTCTGCTGATATTACCTGCATCAGATTATTCTACCACTAGAAATCATACATGGCAATGATGCCCAGTCTGTGAAATGTTCAGCGTTTGGGTCTAAATGACTTGAGAGTCCGTCAAATTGCGTGGTGACCATCTCCCAACATAGTTGTCATTGTAATACCATGATTAATGAAAGACGTGCAGCTTGTGATTAATATCTGGAATAATCATGGAGATTTCTATTCCCTGGAGCTGTGGCAGATACATCTCAATGAAATGCTGGGCCCGTGGAGCGGTGAGCCTGTGCTTCCCTCACCAACCTCCGTCCATTAATGAAAGCCCAATGTCTTCTGTGATGATACGGCTGGCTGATGTCTGATAGTAGGAGTAGTGGTTTCCCCGTCATCTATCAGGATGTCTCTGGAAGGACAAGGAGTCTTCAGACTTGTATACAGATATACATTTCTTCTATTTATTTTTTTAAAAGCTTCAATATTTCCAGGCTGCTGAACAAATGTAAAAGGGTTTAAGTACAATAAACTACAAGAGTGACCGACCGGGGGTACAGAGGGGAGCGGGAAATCTGCAAGGAACCTGCACCAAAACTGCACAAAAAGCATCCTCAAATCCCCATTATTTATCACCATTTTGGTGTGGTTTTTGTGCTTTTATGCGTTTTTAGGTGCATATTTTGTGCGATTTTGCCACAGATCTCGCCCTTCCTTTGAAAAACACAACAGTTGACACGGTGCGGATTTCAAACTCCACACAGCAGGTCAATTTCCACAGCTAAATAAAGTGTACATGAGATCTGTCTCATCTCCTACACTGGTACTGTATTGTGCCGCAGTTTTTCCACGCAAAATCTGTATGGAAAAACTGTGCCGTGTGTACAGTCTGGAAAGGAGACCGTAGGCGAGGGTAGAAGCTGCTCAGATGGTACTGGTTTCAGGGTTATTGTGCCTTTTCCTGAAGAGGTGGTTTTCAGGTTGCTTTCTAAGGTGCAGGAGAATCTCATCATTTGGTTTAGGCCCCCTGCACACGAACGTGTGCGCCCCGTGGTCGTGCTGCGGCCCGCAAAATGCGGGCCGCAATGCACGAACACAGTCCGTGGGACAGCCACAGCGGATCGCTGACCCATTCACTTGAATGGGTCCGCGATCCGGCCGTTCCGCAAAAACATAGAACATGTCCTATCTTTTTGCGGAACAGAAGTACGGGACGAAACCCCACAGAAGCACTCCGTAGTACTTCAGTAGGGTTCCGTTCCGTACCATTCCGCATCTCCGGATTTGCGGACCCATTAAAGGTCTGCATCCGTGATGCGGAATGCCCACGGAACGGCACCTGTGTATTGCGGGTCCACAATACGGCAACGGGAAGCACACGTTCGTGTGCAGGGGGCCTTAAAGGGAACCTGTCACCGGGATTTTATGTATAGAACTGAGGACATGGGTTGCTAGATGGCCGCTAGCACATCCGCAATACCCAGTCCCCATAGCTCTGTGTGCTTTTATTGTGTAAAAAAAACCTGATTTGTTACATATGCAAATTAACCTGAGATGAGTCTTGTATGTGAGATGAGTCAGGGACAGGACTCATCTCAGATTAATTTGCATATGTAACAAATCAGTTTTTTTTTATACAATAAAAGCACACAGAGCTATGGGGACTGGGTATTGCGGATGTGCTAGCGGCCATCTAGATACCCATGTCCTCAGTTCTATACACAAAATCCCGGTGACAGGTTCCCTTTAACAAGTTCCAGGTTATGGGGGATGCATAGGAGAAACCTTGGAGGGGATCGTGTGAGGAGCAGATAAGAGGAGACCAAAAAACACTGGCTGACCTGTTCCATGTGCACTTGGCAGCTGAAGACATCTGTGCTGGTCCTATGGTCATCTGTGCCCGCATTGCCTAATAACCTATTAGTTCATTGTGGTTTCATTTTATAAAAGTAAAGTGTCATCAGAATATGACCTTTTATTTAAATCAAATTTTTGGATTAAACTTATTTTTAAAGTATATTTGGTGGTTATTTTTAAAATGCTATTCACTATCTATGTTTCAAAAATCTCAATATCCTGCAGTTTCCGCACTGGCCACTAAGCCTAATCATAGTCTGTACAAATCACTTTCCAGTAGTCATCTTGTTATCATAGGCAGGATTACAATGATAGATAATGCCTATATATTTACCTGCACAGGTCACAGAGCATGCCTACAAAACTCTCCCATAGAAATCAATAAGTCGGCTCCTGTCCATTGCGTCTATGGCCATGGTGGCTGCTGTAAAGCAGATCTCTAAGGCTACTATTCACACTAGCGTCTAGGTTTTCTGGTATTGAGTTCCGTCATAGGGGCTCAATACCGGAAATAAATGCTTCAGTTTTGTCCCTATTCATTGTCATTGGGGACAAAACTGAACAGAACGGAACGCTCCAAAATACATTCCGTTCCGTTTAGTTGTGTTCCCTGACCGGAGAGCAAACCGAAACATGTTGCATTTTGCTTTCCGTCCTGGGATGCGGATGCAAAATGGATCCGGCATTACCCTAATGCAAGTCAATGCAGACGGATCCGTTTTCTTTGACACAATCTGGCACAATAGAAAACGGATCCGTCCCCCATTGACTTTCAATGGAGTTCATGACGGATCCGTCTTGGCAATGTTAAAGATAATACAACCGGATCCGTTTATAACGGATGCAGATGGTTGTATTATCAGTAACGGAAGCGTTTTTGCTGAACCCTGCCGGATCCAGCAAAAACACTAGTGTGAAAGTTGTGATATTGTGTGCTCCGCACCACATCGCGGACAGAAAAACTCTGCTTGCAACGTTATTCTGTCCGCGATGGGAGCGCAACCAAACGGAACGGAATACCTTTTGGTGCATTCGGTTTTGTCCCCATTGACAATGAATGGGGACAAAACAGAAGCGTTTTCTTCCACTATTGAGATCCTATGACGGATCTCAATAGCGGAATTGAAAACGCTAGTGTGAAAGTAGCCTTACATACAAGGCGCTGCCTTGATTCATTGCCGACGGCTCTTGAACTTCTAAGCGTTCTTATTGTCAGCTTTACTTCCTGTCCCTGCAATTTGCAGCAAGTGATCCTGGCAGGATTTCCGTATTTACCTTCAGATATAAGTGAGGTTTCTTTCTTTGGTTCCTGACATAGCAGGAAGCTTTAAATAAGTAACATTTTAGTTTTTATTTACCGGCATACTTGTCTTTCATGTGAAAACTAAACTGACACGTCTGCTGAAAATTCATGAGGAAAATCTCCCTTTTAAGGCTGGTGTTAAGGCCTCATGCACACGACCGTTCCGTTTTTTGCAGTCCGCAAATTGTGGATCCACAAAACACGGAAGCCGCCCATGTGCCTTCCGCAATTTGCGTAACGGAACTGGCGGCCCATTGTAGAAATGCCTATTCTTGTCTGCAAAACTGACAAGAATAGGACATGTTATTTGCCACGAAACGGAGCAACGGATGCGGACAGCACACAGAGTGCTGCAAGAAGTAGTGTAGAGGCAGCACTATACGGTATCCAGATAATGCGTCTATATCAATGCAACAGCCTAGCCGTAGGCCCTTGATCCATCAGGCCATGAAATACACATATAGAAAAGAAGATGGCTTCGGCAGCATTCCGCAATATCAAAACGATCCTTTATTCGTACCTCCAGACACAATTGGCAACGTTTCGACTGTACACCAGTCTTTGTCAAGCCTAATGACATACATTCTGGTAGGCATATATATACCCCCCACATAAAAGACACACCCCGTTACATCAGTACAAATCACTGCACAATAGTATACACATGTTGATATTACAACTCACAGTTAATGATATGTCCACCCCGCTCGTGTTGTTCACCTCGGCGTTCCAATATCTGTAATGCGCAGCCGCATCTCAATGTATTTGCATATCGGAAGTGTCATACGTTGCCATGACTCCCGGCGGCGCACGTGTCTCCAGCCAATGTGCTGCGGGACGCACTCACTGACGTCACAGCTTGTGCGTCCACCCCATGACCCACACTCAAGTGCGCACAACAGTGCGTCAATAGCGTTAGTCACGTGGGGTACGCAGCCAATGAAGACCCGGCGCGAACATCGGCGCCATGGCAACGATGACGCCACGGTCACCACTACTTATTACATGTGTGATCTGTATCTAAAGTGGCCGGGTCTATATATTACAGAACCTCCGCTCACAACGATAATCACATGACTATAGAGGGAAATTAATCCTGACCCCACATATACACGCACATAACAGCTAATGGAAAAATACATAACCTCATAAGTGTGGTGCACAATAACCACACATAACCATCATCTGGATGGTGTATCCCATATATACATCACATATGGACCATCAACATGGTCCTTTGACATATAGACTAAAGACTGTTGCACCAGGGATGTGCCACATATATATTTAAAAACATGATGTCACTATACTGAGAGGACAAAACAGTGACAATCATCAATCGATGGATGCGACATTAAACTCTAAATTCAGGCCAAAAGGTTGGAGGGACCTGAGGGTATGGATCCATTTAAGTTCCTTCTTCCTCAGGATTCCCTTCCTGTCCCCACCCCTTCTCAAGTATCCTACATTGTCAATAACTTGAAATCTCAATTGATTAATGGAATGTTTACAGTCAATGAAGTGTTTTGCAACCGGTTTGTCAAGTGCACCTGTTCTAATTGTGCTTTTGTGTTTGTTAATTCTTTCCCTCAATTCCATCGTGGTCTCCCCCACATAGATCAAACTGCATGGGCACTGTATCATGTAAACCACATCCGTGGATTTACATGTAAAATGACCTTTGATCTTAAACCGTTTACCACTGTAGGGATGTGTAAAACCATCACCTTTCATGATGCCACCGCAGTTGCAACATGAAAGGCAAGGGAAATTACCATTCCTCAGTGGTGCTAGCCTTTTCTGTCTTTCGATGTCCTTCCCCCCTATATCCGCCTTCACCAATCTATCGCGTAGGTTAGGGCTCCGTTTGTATGCCATCATTGGGGGAACTGAAAATTCAGTGACTGCAGGCAATCCTTTCTGTAGGATCCGCCATTCCTGTCGTAGGATGTTGGCTATATTGCCGCTATCACCCCCATAGATGGATACAAATGGGATGCGGGGGGTCTCCTGTTTTTGGGATTTCCTTACCAGAGTGGCACTACGTTCCATGGATGTAATCCTATGCTTGGTACGGTTGATCAATTTGATGGGATATCCTCTCCTGCTGAACTTATTACACATCTCATCTACCCTAATACCAAAGAGGGTGTCATCCGATACGATACGGCGTACCCTAAGTAGCTGACTCCACGGGAGGGAGCTCACCATGTTCTGAGGGTGACTACTGTCATACATTAACAAGGTATTCCTGTCTGTAGGTTTTTGGAAGAGATCAGTACAGATCCTTCCATTGTGCACCTGAATTCGGACGTCAAGGAACTGCAGCTCACGGGCAGAATGCATCACGGTGAACTGCAGGTCCCGGACCCCAGAATTCAGGTGCGCATGAAACTCATCCAGTTCAGGCACGGTGCCAGTCCAAATCAAGAAAATGTCGTCGATGTAGCGCCACCAGCACAGGACTCTCTCAAAAAATATGGAGCGATACACCAGCCGATCCTCGACCTCCGCCATGAAGATGTTTGCGTAGGTGGGGGCCACATTGGACCCCATCGCCACACCCCGCTTTTGCTGGTAGAAGGTGTCACCGAAGAGAAAGTAATTCCTCCTCAGGACAACCTCCAAGAGGGCGAGGATCAGCCGGCGCGCCCCAAGAGAGAGCCCCGTGCCGGCCAGGGCCACATCGACGACATCGTCTTTTATGTGGGGGGTATATATATGCCTACCAGAATGTATGTCATTAGGCTTGACAAAGACTGGTGTACAGTCGAAACGTTGCCAATTGTGTCTGGAGGTACGAATAAAGGATCGTTTTGATATTGCGGAATGCTGCCGAAGCCATCTTCTTTTCTATAAGCACACAGAGTGCTGTCCGCATCTTTTGCGGCCCCATTGAAGTGAATGGATCCGCTTCCAAGCCGCAAAAACTGTGGCTCGGATGCAGACCAGAACGGACGTGTGCATGAGGCCTTAGGCTGTGTTTTTGAGGAGTTTGGTGCTTTTTTGTGCCGGAATTTTTGGTATCTTTTTTAGACAAAAAACATCAGCTTCAGATGTGGCATGGCATAGAAACACTAAACGCAGGGCAAAAGGGAATTTTTTTAATACTAGTGTTTTTTCACCCTTGAGGTGCATTTCTTGTGGCATTTTTTCAAATCGCAGCACGCTGTAAGTTTGGCGTTTTCCCTCATTGCCTGGCTGTTTTCTTCCATAGACCTTCATTGTGCTTTTTGTTTGTATTTTTGCAATGTGCGTGGGCTTCTTTTTTTTTTTTTTTTTATCCGCTTGTACATGCTGTCTTTTTTTGTTGTTTTACAGGACTACAGGGGAAATGGTGTTACAGGGGATAACATACCTATTTCTTAAAATAATGTCACGCAGGAATTATGATCCTGAATACAGCCGATACGATCTTCAGCTTAATCTCTGTGGGAATGGAGTTCATGAGGAGACATGAAGTACAGAGAGGATGGACAGGACAGACTGTGGTAATGGAGACTGCATACAAGTGCTGCTGCTCATTATTCACACCACCCTCCTCTCTGTACTTCATGTCTCCTCTTGAACTCCGTTCCTACAGAGATTCAGATGAAGATCTTATCAGCTATATTCAGGATCACAATTACTGACAAGTAGAGCAGAGAGGAGGATGAGGCAGCTCTTTAGCTCAGTGTTGTGAAGTAACTTTTACTCCTGTGTGATTAGGACAGGTTTTGTGTGTACGAATAGGACGTCGGCCATTTTATTTCTCCTAATGTTTTGCTACCTAGACAAAAGGAGCCATTATAACTAATGAAAGTTATTTGGGAATATATTTATAATAAAGTAATATTTAAGTATTTTAATTTTCTTAATTCCCGGAGAACCCCTTTAACTTTAAAGGTTGGCCTGTTGTAATAAGTAATTCTTACATGGAGTCCTAAGCAATGACAAACAGGAAAGCAGTGTAGGACTGCAAGTGCTTGAGTATTCAGTGTGTCATCCTTTAATAAATCTTTTAACTGAGCTTGAAGTCCATTATGTTCTTTAGTGTTTAGCCATTTGAAAGACGAAATGTATGACTCGGGAGTTGAGATTTGTTCAAGTGATGCTTAGGTTGAGTCAGCAGGAGTCTGTAGGCCTTCTAGCGTACTAAGAAGAACACTTTGAGAGTAGACAGATGCCAAATCTGTGGTTGGTCAGTGAGTAACATTTTACAGTCCTTTCTCAGAAAAATCTTGTGCCTCATTATTTAGACTAGTCCTCCAGCCTGCGGCAGCTTCTGGAGCGGTGACTCATATTCGTGTCTTCCCCCTCACTCGTATGGGTGCTTTCAGTCTATCGTTGTGTTTTTATGGCAACAGATTGATCGGTTTGTGTTGCTGGCCCCCAGTTCTTTCTTTTAGTTGTTCTCCTGTAGAGGATCTTCATATTGCGTCTACCGTCATTTTTAGAGTTCATAACGCTAACCATAGATGGTATACTTGTAGTTGTCAAAAAAGCAATCGATATGCCGACAGCTATGACCATGAAGGTGAGAGATTCTCATTTGTCAGACACTTCTGAGGAAACCGTATGATCAGACTGATTAGACTGATAAAATCCAGCTTGCCTTCTCACTGGTTGTCTTGTTAGCAGATGACATGGGACTGTCTCCTATGTACGGGTCCGCATCCAATTCGCAAAAAATTGCGGAACGGATGTGGACGAAAAATACGGTTGTGTGAATACACCCTTAAGGGGTTGACCACTTCTGTACAAGTGATGGCCTTGCCTCAGCCGAGGCCATAACATGTAAAGGAGTTGACAACCCCTTTAAAGCTAGATAGATTTTATGGTGGTTGTCCACATTGGGTGTCCCTTTCCACATTCGCTTCATAACAGAAGGGTTGGGTGCCCAGTTGTGACCTCTCTCTCTCTTATGGAAAGCAGAAATCAGGATTATATGGATGCGGGCAGGCATGTAGAATTGCAGGAAATGTATGGTCGCATCAAAGCAATGTTTTTGTACTCCCATACCCTTGAATGAGTTAGTTTCAGCTGGAAAACGTATAAAAACAGTGTGAAATGAACAATTCACTTGAACATTTCCTTGCACACACGGATAGCACGTGGATGAAAGGTACTGGTGGAAGTTGTGTCACATCTGAGGAGGTCCCAAGCAAAACAGCTCGGTACCATGAAGCTCACAGATGACCACATTGCTGACTAGTGTTTGGTCCGAGAGTCTTGTCATTACACTGCTGCCAGCCAAGGGGTTAGAGGTGACCATATGTACAGTGGAAAGCAAACTTTCTGGAACCACAGCTGAATGGAGGCAAATAGAGTAGGGTAGAGCTATATCATGTAGTGGAAAAGTGGCTTAAAGTGACCTAGTGGGGAGGGGCAGGTAGGCAAATCCCCCCCCCCCCCTTCCACTTTACCAGACCTGTGAAATGAAGATTACTTACCTTCTTCCCAGTTCGGGCTCCCTGCTTCTTCTCCAGGCCTGCGATGCTCCTCTGGGCTCCCTCGCTGTAAACATCCAGTTTGACATCACTGCAGCCAATCACTGGCCACAGTGGTGACCATCTCCCCTTACGTCATGACAAATAGTCACATGACAACCTGGGATCCAGTCTTCACCTCCACAAGTGATTGGCTGTGTTGATGTCAAGCCCAGCGGAGCATCACAGGCCTGGAAGAGAAGGAGCAGGGTGCCAGCGCCAGCAAGGAGGTAAATAAGCTCCTTTTACATAAGCTTCCACCATTTTTGCACAACCCCTTTAAGTAAGGGATCTCTTACCGGTACACAGCAAACGGTCAGCAGATATTATTCCTGGCCTTAGGGTGCATGCTTCCACTGCAGAGTCTAATGTATGTCAACCTTGTCATATATAATAAGTAGTGCTTCAGCTGTTGGATTCCACCATGTTTGCATTTTTCCAATGGGGAGAAGGGAAAATGTTCCTGATAGACTCCTGGCAGCATCATAGGAACAAGGATCAGGCGTCTCGCAATCCAGTACAACTACACCACTATGTCTTTACAGGTGAATGTCCCCAATTGAATGGGTGAAAGTGGCAATATAATCTTGTGAAATCCACAACAGGGCTGCCTAAAATGTGCGCTGCATTTCTTTTTCCACAGCATTGAATAGGATTTGTGACTCAGGGTTGTGGTTACATTCTTGTAGCCATACTTTTTGTACTACATTAGCAATAAGTAAATTTTTTAAATTCCCTGTTGATTATAACATATGAAAGGGGGGGGGGGGGGGGGCGCGCAGAGGAGCCCACAGGAACCTGCATGGGATTGATTTTAGACCCTGACCATGGATCCACCCTGCCATGCCTCCTGTATCCCTGAGTCCAGCAGATTAGTGCCAGGCTTCTAGTGCGGAGGAAGTGACTGGTTACTGAGTGCCTAGTTCTAGTGCTATCGTATTCCCCCCACTTATCTGTGTTTTGTATGATTGAAAGCTCAGGAAACAGGAAATACTGCAGCACCCGCTTACTATTCACTTATTTACTGCGCAAGATCATTCCTAGGGCAACAGAGTCATTTCAGAGTGAAATGATATATTGGACGTGGACATTCTTGGATCTCGCCGTCCACATATGCAGGAGAGAATACTGAAGAAAGAAATCATTGTTTTGCTTTTTTTTATTTTATTTATGTATAATGAAGAGTTTGCCCTTTAAACATTTAAAGGGATAGCAAGTGTCTGTCCGTACTTTAACTAGTGGCACTGCTCATCATACAGTGGCCTGCACACAGCTTCTGTGTACCAGCTGATTCTATCCGCCTGATATTGTGGTGTCTTTATGTCTCTAAAATTCCTGACCATGGCGTAGAGTGCTTAGTGGGCATAATGCAATGAATATCTCTGATCAGGGGTGAAATGTAGGGATGGTTTGGTTTTATCAGTGGGATGAGACTGTCACCATGCCCTGCTAGACCCCACCATCCCTGATCAGTGGTGAAATCCATAGGATCTCTTGGTCTGATCAGTGGACTGATACAATGCCCTGCTAGACCCCACTGTCCCTGATCTTAGCGGTGAAATCCTTGGGATGACCTCGTCTAATTAGTGGACTGCTACCATGCCCTGCTAGGCCCCACTGTCCCGGATCAGCAGTGAAATCCATAGGATCATTTGGTCTGATCAGTGGACTGCTACCATGCCTCAATAGACACCACTATCCCTGATCAGTGGTGAAATCCATGGGATGACTTGATCTGATCATTGGGGGAAGCCTACCTCTATGCCCTGCTAAGAACCCCCTGTCTTTGATCAGCAGTGAAATCCATGGGATGACATTGTCTCCTCAGTGGACTGCCACCATGCCCTGGTAGATCCCACCATCCCTGATCAGCAGTGAAATCCATGGGATGACTTGGTCTCCTCAGTGGACTGCCACCATGCCCTGGTAGATCCCACCATCCCTGATCAGCAGTGAAATCCATGGGATGACATTGTCTCCTCAGTGGACTGCCACCATGCCCTGGTAGATCCCACCATCCCTGATCAGCAGTGAAATCCATGGGATGACTTGGTCTCCTCAGTGGACTGCCACCATGCCCTGGTAGATCCCACCATCCCTGATCAGCAGTGAAATCCATGGGGTGACTTGGTCTCCTCAGTGGACTGCCACCATGCCCTGGTAGATCCCACCTGTCCTTTATCAGTAGTAAAATCAATTGGAAATATGAAGCAATATCTGTAACAGATCAGTAGATTTTTTTTGTGTAGCGATGTATGTCTCATGTGGACATATTCCTACACTTGGCATTATTTCTGGTGTTGTTCATCAGTAGTGGGTCATGATGGATGTAGTTCCCGGTGAATAGGAATGCATACAATGACAAGTATTAGTTCAGTGTAACAGATTAGCAAGTACTTAAAAGTGCCTATAATAAATGCTGTGCATGCGTCACCATGTGCGTGAGTGGGAACTGAATGACACCCTAAAGCGCTTGTGCATTTTTATTACTATTCAAACACATGGTCAGTCCGCCTTTCCTATCCTAGTCCTAGGGGTTTACATTTACATTGATTTGGATGTGGTGATACGTCTGCTATGGTAATCTCTTATTTGTATTCTACAGTTGTGCTTGTTTTTTTCCCTGTGTGGTTGATGGGTATTTTACATTGATATCTCATTTACCTACCTTCTGTGCTTTGGTTTGCAGGAGATATTACGCAGAAGGGCTATGAAAAGAAAAGGGCAAAAGTCCTGGCTCCTTATATCCCTCAAACCCAAGGTAAGGTTATCATTCATTTTTAGTCTAATACATAGCAATCAGTTGATTTCTGACTCTCACAAATAATTCACTGCTGACTATTAATAAAATATTTCACCTGAACCACTGACTGGGTAGTGACACAAGAGCCTCACTGTATACCTGTCCTATATTTTACTCTCCTTTTACTGTTTCTTAAAGGGATTGTCAATTAAATAATAACTCGTGCAGCCCCTGTAAATGTGATAAAATGACAAAAGAAGTGATATCTCGCCGCTTTACCCCCCCTGCTGTTTCCTATGCAGAGCTCTGGTCCTCCCCACCGCTGTTTGTCTTTCTGACTGCAGCATTCACATTCCGTGCACATAGGTCACTGCTGCAGCCAGTCACTGATCTCAGTGGTGATTGGTTGCATATTGACACGACACCGCTGCACTCAGGAAGATGATGTCAGCAGTGCAGGATCGGAGCACAATTCTGGAAGTGACAAGGGAGAAAAATTGTACTAGTTTCACACTAGCCCTTGAGATCCAGCCGACTGTTCCGGCAGGATCTCTCTGCATTCCGGCATTGCCGAAAGTTTGTAAGTCTCCGCCCGGCCATATTAACTGTAATAGGGACCAGCAGAGATCTAGCTGCATCCTGGAAAATGTGCAGAGTTGCGGCCGAGTCTCCACCGGTCCCCATTATAATTAATGGGGCGAACGGAGACCTACAAACTTCCGGCAATAGCTTTGATCACCTTTTAACAGCTATCGGATGAAGGCTTGTTCAGCTGACGGCAGTCTGTCCCGATTCCTCCATACACACTCGGTTAAGCATGTATGTGTTTTCAGTGGGGGGCAGATTCTCTGCCAGGGGAACAGAGGGGTCGGACATTAGAATCTAACGCGCCCATTCCTTCTCTCCTCGACCTCATCTGTCATGGGAGAGATAAAAGCTCCCCATACAAATTAGATTGCCTGTAAGTCCAGCAGACAGCAGTCTAATGTGTATGAGGGCCCTTAGCAAGACTCGTAGTACGGAATCCTTTATGTTGAGCCGCAAAGAAACTTAACAAGAAGTCCTTGTTGCAGTGCAAGATGCTTAACAGGGACCCCATCTTCACAGGACTCCCAGGAAAGCTAGTGAGGATCCTAATTACTCTATCTGCATACAGGGATTCACAGCCTTCTGTGTACACAAACTGATTGATATGTCAGGCATCCTGTGTGGGTGGGATAATCAGGACCTGCCGTGTCTTTCCTTAGGTCTGTTTCACATGCGCGGTAAAGAGAGCCGGCAGGTTGTTCAGGCAGGGAACAGTCTGCCGGTCTCTCTGCATTCTGGCATTGCCGTCTAACCCTATTCACTATAATGGGGACCGGCGGCGATCCGGCTTCAACCCGGCTAATATGCCAAGAAGCGGCTGGACAAATACCGTTAGGTGACCGGTAGCTTCTGGCAGTGCCGGATCCCTTGCTGGAGCAGCATGCCGGACAAACGCTAGTGGGAAACTAGCAGAGACCTGTCAGGATTTACTCTGCATTTTGGGCAGAAATTCCTTTTTTTCTATCATTCTCACAGTTACGACAGCAGAAATCACCTAACAGTGTCTTTTTAAATGGAAACAGTGAGGTCACTACACAGAAATAATTCTCGCAGTTGCACGATTATATCACACCACAAAAATAATAAGCAGAGTGATGTCACAGCATAGGGGTAATAAATAGTGATGTCACTGCACAGGGATAATAAACACAGTGATGTCACAGCATAGGGGTAATAAATAGTGATGTCACAGTACAGGGATAATAAACACAGTGATGTCACAGCATAGGGGTAATAAATAGTGATGTCACTGCATAGGGGTAATAAATAGTGATGTCACTGCACAGGGATAATAAACACAGTGATGTCACAGCATAGGGGTAATAAATAGTGATGTCACAGCATAGGGGTAATAAATACAGTGATGTCACAGCATAGGGGTAATAAATAGTGATGTCACTGCATAGGGGTAATAAATAGTGATGTCACTGCACAGGGATAATAAACACAGTGATGTCACTGCACAGGTATAATAAATACAGTGATGTCACAGCACAGGGTGAGTAATAAATAGTGATGTCACAGTACAGGGATAATAAACACAGTGATGTCACTGCACAGGGATAATAAACACAGTGATGTCACTGCACAGGGATAATAAATACAGTGATGTCACAGCACAGGGGTAATAAATAGTGATGTCACAACACAGGGGTAATAAATAGTGATGTCACAACACAGGGGTAATAAATAGTGATGTCACAGCACAGGGGTAATAAATAGTGATGTCACAGCACATGGATAATAAACACAGTGATGTCACTGCACAGGTATAATAAATACAGTGATGTCACAGCACAGGGTGAGTAATAAATAGTGATGTCACAGTACAGGGATAATAAACACAGTGATGTCACAGCACAGGGATGATAAACACAGTGATGTCACTGCACAGGGGTAATACATAGTGATGTCACAGCACAGGGGTGATAAATAGTGATGTCACAGCACAGGGATAATAAACAGTGATGTCACAGCACAGGGATAATAAACACAGTGATGTCAGAGTGAGAGCAAGGATAATAAACACAGTGATGTCACTGCACAGGGATAATAAACACAGTGATGTCACAGCACAAGGATAATAAACACAGTGATGTCACAGCACAAGGATAATAAACACAGTGATGTCACAGCACAAGGATAATAAACACATATTTCCCCTTACATGACAGAATGGCTTTTGAGCCCTCTCAGGCTCTAGGGTCCATCTGCAACCTCTGTACCTTATATGACATTCTTGATGTTGCAGGGAAGATGCATCTGACCCACCCTTGACCTCGGCACTCCTGGGGCACTCCTTGGTTAGGTGCCCATAGATCCCTTGGTCTAAAAAAGTTCACATAGCAGTTGAACAAATTGCTACTAAAAGTATTTTTAGTTTTGGAGTTGCCCTTCCCTTCCATAGTTCATCTTTTTCATTATAATAACCCTTGGAGTACAGCCAGCACACAAGAGTACAGATACTGTACTGACGTTGTTAACTCTTTAACTGCAGTCATGCTTCTGGTAATGTTTTAGATTTTAAGTAACAAATCTTATATTCTGCACATAAACTACACAGGTGGTCTATCCTGGGACAGAATGCTTATTGGTCACGCTGTATGGTATCATATGCCTGCTGTAGGGATTTCTTAGTATATTATGAAACATTACTTGTTCGTTCAGCACAGCATCAATGATTATTGACAGCAGCAGTGGGATTCGCGGACAAATTAAACTGGCCATGGATGTAAAGATTTGGCCATGCCACAGTTATAGTTTGTATATGGGAGTGCTCGTGGGCAGAAATACACACAATACGGGCTATTTACCCTTGGAAAATCTTTTGTATTGTGTATTGCATTGATCCACTGTAGAGAAGAAGAACCCAGACCGGCTGTTCGTTTCGACGGAAGGACTGCAGTATAGGTGAGTATAGTTTTTTATTTTTCTATTGGTAAAATTACACATTTCGGGACTGGACAGGACCCTTCCTCAGATCAAACCAATATACCCATATACGGTATATTGGTTTGATCTGAGGAAGGGGCCTGTCAATAAATGAATATACTGCAGTCCTTCCACCGATACGGGCAGCGCTTCTAGGTTCTCCTGCTTCTCTACAGTGGATCCTCACGGGCGTCCTGGCTAGGCACCAATTCTCCAGCAGGGCAGCCCGTGGTGCTTATTCTGTTCTTCAGGGTGTCGTGCTCCTAGCACAATGCCAAAAGGTGAGCATACCTTGTCTGATCTATTCCCCTACCTATCTGCGCTGCTCTCTCTCTTTCGATTTGCTCTAGAGACATTGATAGAATGGTCTGATCAGTGAGGTACTTTGCCACCATTCCCTGCTACGCCCCAATGTCCCTCATCAGGGGCAGTGCATAGAATTTCAACCCTTCCATAGTTGGGAGTGGTGCATTTTTAGGGAAAAGGCCAATAGGGTCTGCTGTGCTATTCCTAATACTGTGCTGATCAGATTGTAATCTATGAAAAGGTAAAAGAGTTTATTAAAAGGTTTGCATATGGCCCATTTTAAATGTGATGTATCCAAATCCTGGGAACATGTAAGTCGCACGTATGTATCGAGCTTTACACCCAGTTCACACCTGAGCGTTTTACAGCGCGTTCCTATGCGCTGTAAAACGCTCAACAAGGAGAAATCAATGCTTCCCTATGGGAATGGTTCTCACCTGGGCGTTTTACAGCGCGTACGATCGCGCTGTAAAACGCCCGACGCTCAAACAAGTACTTGAGCGTTTTTATGGGCGTTTGTCGCGCGTTCCCGTACATATACTTTCGGGAACGCGCGACAATGAGCGTTCGCTTGTCTCTGTATGCGCGCTTGTAAACGCCCGTACAATCGCGCATACAGAGCGCTCCTTTCAGAACGCTCAGGTGTGAACCCAGCCTTACAGGGCCACTCCGTTTGCTGTTCGACATTGTGTGAAAGAGGTCTTAAAACGCTCACTTCAGTGAAGCATGGACATGTGCTGTCCGTGGTTTCCGTGGTTTCCATGGACCGCTTATACATCCACGGACTGTGGGTCAGTGGTGAAAGCTCAGAAGCATGCCCTAATTTTGTCCATGATTACAGATCCCTCGTTCACATAATAGTCTGTGGTTCCTTGAAAATGTAGACACCACGTGGCTGTCATTCGGGTTTGCTCCATGGTTTTCACAGACCATTGGTTGGAGATGTTCCAGCTGAGAAGTGTACATGGAATGCAGGTTGACAAACGGGGGGCATAAAAAATGGACACATGGACCAAACATGGATCCTTCATGGACATCTTCACAGATGAACCACTGAACATCTTGTCATGGATGGCATCACAGACACGGTGCATGAATGAGGCTGAAGTGGAACAAAACCCTTTGTATCGTCCACTGTTCACACAGGCCTTCATTTCCTTGTTTTTCTTCACTGCTCAGTTGAAGGAACTCTATAAATGTACAGGTATTTGGAGTCATACTTGCTGCTTCCCTTCAGCTATTCAGCATATGGTGGGAAAGCTATTTTTGTGCCTTAAAAATAGCATTTGTTGGAATACATTTCCTTCCATTAACGTCCTAGCATCAAAAACTGTTTTCTTGGCACTCAAGTCTTGAATGTAACTGGATATCTGAATAGATCCAGTATTGCAGGTCTTACTAGCACTTTATACTTCAGCTCCTCTCTCCAGCCTCTACATAGCTAGGTGGTGCCCATTAGTAATTTCCTCTAGCATGGTGCCTGTACTGAATCTGCCCAATACTTCTTTTTTACATCCAGCATTATCGCTTCCATAACAAAGAAATGCCAGAGGTACGTGCCACCAGATCTTCTGGTCCCAGCTGGCAGCAAGAGAACTATGATGAGCTGTGTCCTCCTACCAGTATCTTTAAGACTTGTAAAATATCCTGGAATACCACATTTCCCAAAGGGATGCGTATGTGACTACTCAAATATGTACCCTGTGGGAAAAAAATACTAGAGTGCCTGTAGGTGTAGTCATGGCGATCTGCTTTCGAAGACCACATTTCTACAAAGAATACATTACGAAGTGTGAGTGCGCGGGGGGAACATATACCAAAACTAGACCCCAGCTCTCACGTTTCCCTTCCAGTAGAGAGCTCTTCAGTACGTTGCATTCGTTTTTCTTCACTTTATGATCTGTTCTAGTCCTTAGATTGTGTAGTCCTTTTGAAGTGTTCTTTTTTTTTAAAGAATGAACCAGTTCTGGCACTGTGACGCATACTTACAGCTTGTCCTCATGTGATCACCTGTGGGAGGACAGCTGTGATTGACAGCCCATACTCCCACACTAAAAGTAGAGATCAGAGAAATATCAGAACTTGAACCTTTCAATCCCATCAACATTGCTGATCCCAGTGTTAAAAGGCATTTGTTTCAAAAACCTCCCCAGACAGAGTGTAGAGGTACTAGAATGAGTATCTCTTGTCCTGGAGGACTTCAAGTCTGTGCATTATATAGACGGATTTAACTAGGAACTGTGTTGTGTTTTATTTCACCTGTGGGGGCACTAGACTGTTTGTGGGAACGTGACTGTTGCAACCATTCAATGGCTACTGGGGCAAGTGAGTGCCTGTAACGGTGGTGCGACCACAGACGGGACGTCATCACTTCTGGTCCACCAGGAACCAGATACAGCGGGGACAGGGACCTTGGTGCTGGTACAGAGGGGCTTTTCATAAGGTGTTTCCTACCTGTCACTGGTGTTTTGAAGGTCACACAGCCCCTTTAATGCTGATACCCCAGCCGTGTGCTAGAATGAAGGGTCTGGGGCATATCTCTGAGCAGTTTGCCTTTTTGGGTTCCCAAGGTAGCAACATTATTGGTCCATAATCATGAATGGCCTGAAGACATCTCTCCAGAATAATGCAGAAGATACATTTTCTGTGAACAATTAGGATCCTTCATATGTACAGGTGAAACTCGAAAAAATTAGAATATCGTGCAAAGTTCATTTATTTCAGTACTGCAACTTAAAAGGTCAAAATAACATATGAGATAGACTCATTACATGCAAAGCGAGATATTCCAAGCCTTTATTTCTTATAATTTGGTTGATTATGGCTTATAGTCACAATCTCAGGTCCCCTTTGCTCAGGGGGGTATGGGTGTGACACTTTGAGCCTAGAATATTGAACCTTTTCACAAAATTCTAATTTTAAGTTGCATTACTGAAATAAATGAATTTAAGTTTTCGAGTTTCACCTGTATATAAAGACCATTCTCATGGGAATGTTCAATTATATCTTGCTAAAAATAATATGTTGAAATTTCTTTTTTTTCTCCCCTGTATTTCCTCAGTAATAACAAAAAAAAGCTTGTGGTCCTAAAGGCCGAGCTGTGTACTGCCACTGATATTCTCTTTATACGTGGATGCCGAGTGCTCGTGCTTTCAGCGAGTAGTGTTTGGTTAGCTGGATGCTAGAAGCTTGCACACCTCTTGCTCTAATGATTTGGATCCTGAGTAGGGATGAGTGAACTTGTGTTTTCAAGTTTGGCATACAAGGTTCGGGTTATCTAAGAATTCTGTTATGGATTCCGCTACCACGGATCATAAGTTATGGTCCATTATAGCAGAATCCATTACGGAATTCTTAGATAACCTGAACCTGAACCTTGTACGCCGAACTTGAAAACACAAGTTCGGTCATCCCTATCCTGAGCAGTTCTATTGAAATGATAATGGCAAAACTTACAGGAATCCTGTTGTTTTAGTGTTCCTTACCATGAAATGTAGCTGTAGGAACCACGAGGAAACAAGAGTAAACTGCAGAACACTTCTAGGGAGTGTGTCATTCTAAAACGACTGTTAAACCGTTTTTTATGTTTTATTACATTTTGGTGATTAAATTTTTTATTATCTGTATTAAGAATAATTCTGACATTTAGCAGTTTGACCATTGAGCCTCTTAATAAGCTGATCCTTCCTATTCTATAGAGATCACTTCTCAGCAGTCATCTGATTATCATCACATGTAGGATTACAATGACAGATAACAGAAGCTCCACCGATCACCGTGATGGTTAGAGCACACGTCCTCCAGCACCCTGCACAGAGCATGCCCACAACATTTTCCCATACAACTCAATGAGTCCTCTCCAGTCTACAGGTTTCTGTGGTCCATTTAGCTGCTAAAAGGCATATCTCTGAATGCTGTTAGGAGCGGAGCAGGCAAGATGGCCGCCCTCATAATCATATACAAAGAATTGAATAAAAATCTTCAAACTGAAAATAAAAGAAGATTAGAACTTGGACTGGCCATAGATCCTACAGGGAGATGACTTGGTGGGGGGGCCACCCGAGCCCTCCTCATGGCCGCTGGCTGCATACATTAAT
The DNA here is from genome assembly GCF_905171765.1 of Bufo bufo. Lineage (NCBI taxonomy): Eukaryota > Metazoa > Chordata > Amphibia > Anura > Bufonidae > Bufo > Bufo bufo. The sequence goes on from NC_053391.1 coordinate 595,894,708, forward strand.
TCAGGGATGCTCAACCTGCGGCCCTCCAGCAGTTATAAAACTACAACTCCCACCATGCCCTGCTGTAGGCTGATGGCTATAGGCTGTCTGGGCATGCTGGGAGTTGTAGTTTTGCAACAGCTGGAGGGCCGCAGGTTGAGCATCCCTGCATTAATTAATGCTAGGAGCATCAGGTACTTATGCACCTGGCTGGCATTTTGCACTGGTGTGGTGATCTGTGGTTTTCCGTCTCTTGGTCTGCTATCGTGGAGCGCATAAAATAAAGGGTTAAAGGATGAATGAGATGTGCAGGGTGAGTATATCCGCATTGTCGCCGTCACACCAGGGTTCAGCACTTCCCTCCAGCGCTGCAGATTACTTCTAGCCACTGATTTGTGTCAGGCCTGGTCTTCACCGCAGCATCATAGGGTGTCATTGATCGTGGTTGTCGCCTGGGCCTCGTTCACAAAGCCTTTTCACGTGGAAATTCAGGTCGGCTGTGAATGATGCAGTACGTCACCGCCATCGTTCTGATACAGATTCTGAAACTGGGTTTGTTTTCATCTATCATTGTGAGGAACTCTCTTACGTCACATCTGCTGGGAAAAAGGGTTAAATGTATTACTTTTATTGTACAAAAATATTCATTTGGGCTGCTTTCTACAGCGGTTTCCAAGCCAGTGTCGGTAAACCTGACCTTAAGGCACGACTTGGTTGTAGTACGTCTAGGTGGGGTTTACATGCTCCCATATACATGTATACCAGCCTGCCCTTCCTCCCTCGCAGACCTGGGCTACCGCGAGTGCATTCTGGGTTACGGTTCTTTATCAATTCTAAGAAATGCTGCTGCTGTGAGACAATGCCATTCTTATTCTGCCACCTAGTGGCCACACTGTATGTGCGCAGCCTGATAAAGAAGCAATAAAGGATGATCATAAGTCTTTGTGTCCATTACGGTGAGCACCACACCCGTCCTCCACACTTTTTCTTCTCACTTACGGATTCAAAGTGGAATGCGCTTTTTAGTGACTCTAAAATGCAGTCTCTAATTCTCACTTTCAACTAACTGTGCTTTGTCTGCAACTTAGTTTGAAGTCTGTTTTATGGAGCACCTAAACTACAGGATGACTTTTACACACATTTGTGACAATGGTATTAGCAGGTCTATAAAAGTTTAAGGTGTACATTGCATTTGATCATACCCATGTTAAATAACTGCAAAGAAATCACAACAAACAATAGTCCATAAATGATTGCGGACCAAAAAAAACGCACCCTAAATGCATTATTATACATGTCGTAACACCAGGCGGCTGGCCGCATGCTTTCCCTAAGCGCAGCATGACCGTACTATGTGGTCGTACCCTTAAACAAATCTTAAGACATTGATAAGGGGCAGTCACAGCTGTCTGCAGATGAGGTACTGGCTTAGCTGTAATCCTAAGTTATGTCTCAAGGTCTGTTTAAAGGGTGCATACATTGACTTGTAGGATAACTGCCTTCCAACTGGTGGCAGCAGAGGCACAGCTTTCTTTTTTTATTTCTGGAAAGAGCTCTTTTGCATACTGAACTCCTATGGGGGGGGGAGGGGGGGGTCTGTCTTACTCTTGGAAAGCCCCTTTCCTAGGGAGAGCCTCACATGCTCAGCCACTTCTCCGTGGTGCGACCTGTGCTGTCACACATTTATGTTGTATCATGTCAATATGGTACACATTTTGACATGGGAATACTCTTTTATTTTATGGTGGAAAAATTTTGAACCTTTTATTGTAATTTGTATAAATTTCTTACCCTTTTCAAGCTCGCTGCTTACGGTCAGTGAACAGAACCATGTTTAGTTGCAAATCTGTAGAGTCACAATCCCTAACAGGAGATGGTTTCTTTCACGATTTCCAGTCTCCGCAGTCCTTTGTGAGCTGTCGTCGTCTCTATGTCCTGAGGGTCGCCTGCAGTGTGTCAGTGTAGGTAACATTTCTCAGTCTGGAGTCCATACAGTTTGGGGTACTTTCACACTTGCGGCAGAGAGATCCGGCAAGCAGTTCCGTCGCCGGAACTGCCTGCCGGATCAGGCAAAACGTATGCCAACTGATGGCATTAGTAAGACTGATCAGGATCCTTATCAGTCTTAAAAATGCCTGATCAGTCGAAAAAATGCATTGAAATGCCGGATCCGTCTTTCCGGTGTCATCCGGCAAAACGGATCCGGCATTTATTTTTTTCAGTCTGCGCATGCGCAGACCGGAAGGATGGATCCGGTATTCTGAATGCCGGATCCGGCACTAATACATTCCTATGGGAAAAAATTCCAGATCCGGCATTCAGGCAAGTCTTCAGTTTTTTTTCGCTGGAGATAAAACTGTAGCATGCTGCGGTTTTCTCTTTTGCCTGATCAGTCAAAATGACTGAACTGAAGACATCCTGATGCATCCTGAACGGATTACTCTCTATTCAGAATGCATGGGGATAAAACTGATCAGTTCTTTTCCGGTATAGAGCCCCTGTGACGGAACTCTATGCCGGAAAAGAAAAAACGCTAGTGTGAACCCTTAAAGGGGTAGGGGTATTCCCAAAATGGTATGCATGCCTCACTATCCTGTAATTGTAAAATAAATGATAAATGCAAACAACCCAGATGAACAGAACTTCTGATATCGCCCCTATAACATCCCATGTCATGTATTTGCGGTTACCTGGTTTTTAGTGGTGATGTCCTCCTGTAGTTTTCCTTGGTGTATGATGAGCATGTGCAGTGAGAGTCGCCATGATGGCACTTTAACCATATAATGTGTTCTCTTACTCATACTGAAATGGCCCACACAATGTAGTTGGTTGTATACTTTATATAGCGCTGTATATAGCACTCCATTCAGAGCTGTGACACCCGTGGTAGGTAAATGTTCACACTATCATATAGTTAGTACCACGGCACTCGTCAGTATACACACACCAATAAAACTCTCTGCTTAAAGGGGTTGTCCCACGAAAGATATTCTACAGTTTTCAAACCAGCACCTGGATCTGAATACTGAATCTGAAAGCAATGAATGGTGGAGATCTCTGGACCCATGTGAGGTACAGGACTGGTTCTAGCTTTGGTAGAAAGAGACTGTCATGTACTGTATGATGTCTGATTTTCATTTCTTACATTAGTCATAGGAGAACCCCTTTAATATAAACTGCCGAGTGCTGTGGTACTAACTATATAGTTGTATACTTTATACACTCTCAGATACTAGTTAGGGTCCATTCATACATCCGTGTGTGTTTTGCGGATCCGCAGATCCGCAAAACACGGACACCGGCAATGTGCGTTCCGCATTTTGCGGACCGCACATCGCCGGCACTAATAGAATATGCCTATTCTTGTCCGCAATTGCGGACAAGAATAGGACATGTTCAATTTTTTTGTGGGAACGGAAATGCGGACCCGGAAGTGCAAGTCCGTGAGGCCCCATAGAAATGAATGGGTCCGCAATTCCATTCCGCAAAATGCGGAACAGAATTGCAGACGTGTGAATGGGGCCTTAGTGAATGTTCCTTATGACCAAAGTCACTGGTGGAGATTTATCAAGCCCCTGCGCCTAAATTGTGGCGCCAAAAAAATAACAGGTTTTTGCACAAGCCCCATTTTGAAAAAGCATCAGGACCTTTTGGCATTCTCCACCACGCTTAACACTTTTTTGCTAGACGTGGACAGCTGACGGAGATTTCAGATTGTGGCGTACTGACCTGCCGAGATGTGACAAAGTTATTAGGAGGAGTGCTCCTCCTAATATTTATGGAGCATCTCATGCCATTGCAAACACTAGTCTTGATAAGTCTCCCCATTGTCCCTCATATTCCAGGAATGTATTATTTATTATACTCCGTTTAGGTTCACATAAGCAGCAATGAGCTCCAGTAGTCTGTTCCGACAGAGGAACAGACTACCGGCGTTTACTGTATCCGTCATAGCTGGATACTGCCGTGCACTGCCGGATCCCCATTGACTAAAATCTGATCTGGTGCCTTTCCGCCATAAATGCCAGCTTTTGTCTGGACAAATATTGTTGCATATATTTGTCAGTCCAAAAGTCAGCTATTGCGGATATGGTAAACTCTGGTAGTCTTTTCTTCTGCTGGAACAGACTATCGGAGTTCGTTGCTGCATATTTGAACCTACCCTTACACAGTGCCAACATATTCTGCACTGCTTTACAGACATAATCATCACTTTGTGTCCCTACTAGAGCTCACTTTCTTAATTCTCCATGAGTATGTGTTTAGATTTTGGGAGGTAACCAGAGTACCAGGAGGAAACCCATGCAAACTCGTGGGAGGAAATACAAACTCCATGCAGATGTTTTCCTTGGTTGGATTTGAGTTTACTGAGGTTTTCCGACACCCGGGACCCACGCTGATCAGCTGCTTGAGAAGGCACAGGCACTTACAGTAGTCACCAAGCACAGCACCATACATTGTACAGTGGCTGTGCTTGGTATTGCAGCTCAGCCCCATTTACTTCAATGGGGCTGAGTTTCACCTAGGCAATGTGACCAAAGAATGTGATTTCACATGGTCTAAGCAAAGCTGGAGAAGTCCGTGGCGTAGGGCTGCAGCTATCGATTATTTTAATAATCAAGTATTCTACCGATTAACCCGAACGATTAATCGAGTACTCTAACTTGGTATACACATCCCTTACTACCTGGAAAGAAATCTTGTGGGGGTCATACGCCCCTACACAGCAGCTGCATGGAGTTTGTATGCTCCAACTGTTTTTGCTACACACACATTGCTCTGTAACTCAAAAACTCATCGATCAACTTCTACTAAACTTGGTACACATATCACTTACTATCTGGGAAAGGATACTGTGGAGGTAACATGCCGGTACACAATGAGTTTCTGTCTGTCCCAATGTTTGTCTGTTCTTTATGTGCTACCAAACGACTAGACCTATCTTCACCAAATTTGGCACACAGGTACATTAGGTGTCCGGGGAGGTTTTAGAGCAGGTCTCAGCTCTCTAGGACGTACCGTTCCTGAGATATTCCCAAAAAATGACCTGCATTAGCCAATGCAAGACTGCAAGTCTTTCTCTTCATATCCCAACTGCCATACACACGGTCACAGTGGCGGGCACTGTGGAGGTCACTTTTAAGGAGGCAGGGGCCACTATTAAAGGGGAAACTGCTGTGGAGGTCACTATTAAGGCAGCAGGGTACTGTGGAGGTCACCGTCAAGGGAGTGGGGTGCTGTGAAACTCACTGATAAAGGGGAGGGCTGCTGTGAAGGTCAAAGTTAAGGGGATGGACTGCTGTGGAGTTCCCATTTTAAAGTGGCGGGGCACTGTTGGGGGGGGGGGGGGGGTCAATGTTAAGGGGAGGGGGACTGTGCAGTTCACTGTTAAAGGGGCGGGGTGCTGTAGAGGTCACTGTTATGGGGGATACTGTCGATATCCTTTAACGACACACACAAACATTAAATGAAATAGATGAAATATACCCGTGCGAAGCCGGGTCCTTCTTCTAGTTTTCTATAAAAACTAATCAGCCACCTTGCCATTAGTCTCCCAACCCCCCCCCCCCTTGCCATTAGCTCCCCCTCCCAGTGCGACTAGTTCCCTCCCAGTGTCATCAGTTGTTCCCCCTCCAATGCAATTAGTTCCTCCTGCAGTGCCACCAGTTCTACCTCCAATGCCACCAGCTTCCCCCCTCCCCCTCCTAGAAATCAGTGCCCAGAACTAAAATACTTACCTTTTCTTTAGGGTGCTGCCGACACTCCAGAGATCTTCTATCCTCTCCTTCACGCGCTGCACTGGGACCTGAAGTAGCACAGCATCAGGTCATAGTACGCGCTTACATGCACTGCGTCATGACGATGTGTGCACGTCAGGATCCAGCGCAGCAATGTACGGGCAGGCGAGTGACCACGGAGCGTGAGTAATAGCAAGCTTTTACATGGTCACATGGCACAAACGAATCATTGATGCAAAAAATTTGCATCAAGAATTTTTTGGTCGCATTAATCAATTAATTCAAATAATCATTTCAGCCCTACCATGGCACTACTGTGAGCACTGCTGCCTTCTCAAACAGTTGATTGGTGGAGGTCCCTGGTGTCGGACTCCCAGCTATCGGGTACTGATGACCTATCCAGAGCATAAATCATGAGTTTAAATATCTCGGAAAACCCCTTTAAGACACCAGAGCTAACCTCTGAGCCACAGTTCTTACTTTATATTTCTTAAATCTGAGAGGGAGCTATAGTTAATGCATTTCAAACTTTGATCCTGTTACAATTCATACCACAAATAGGAGCTCCGCCATGTCCTCCTCCTCCTCGCTGTTGTGTGTCTGGCTGTAAGTCAGCTGGCTGCAGCAGGAGCCCCCCCCCCCCTCTGCCCTGTCTGCAATAGGATACAAAGATTGCTAAGCAAAAAAGGGAATGGATCAGAAAGATGGAAGAGAGCAGCGGGAAATTAACTACTTGTTCTCTACAGGATTTCTACAAGACAGGATCATGCAGAAAATGTGTCCGAGTGACTGGAGGTGTGGGCCAAATTATCTCCCCTTTAATTGCAATATTCCTTTCCAGGTTTATCGCTTCTGTAACCCCTTTCTCCACCGTAGGTATAACAAGATGGGAGTGATTTATTTCTTATGCCGGCTTCTTGACATGCTGAGTATCTCTTCCATCGTATGATCTTATCAGGTCATTCGCGCTATGCCGTCAGAAAACAAGCTGCAAGGATCCCAAAGCATGGGAATTGCTGGATGTCTGAAGCAAATTATCCATGTCATGTTGATCATACTGTTTAAGGACTGGAACGCAGGGGCGATTAAAGTCTTGTGAAGGACGGCTGTTGCGGCACGCTCCTTCCAATAATGGTTGTGCTTTCTGGATCAGTGTAAATGGGGGTTTTGGACACAAATTCTGAATTCTCTTCAATTTATTTGGAAGGACTATTAATTCCAGAGCAATGTACATCTAAAAAGTGGGCATACATACATAATATAAAACCGCCCAAGTCCAATGAGCATGGATTTAGTAACAGTCTGGTTCAGAGGGCGAGAGGATCCTTCCTGCGAGGGCTTACAAATTACAAAGGAGGTGAGGGTAGAAATTGCTTATTGCAGGTGGTAGGCTTTCCTGAAGAGGTAGGGTTTTGGTTGGTTTAGAAGGATTGGATGATATGCAGGGATAGTGAGTTCCAGGGTATGTGAGGTGGACAGGAGAAATCTTGTAGATGATTGTGTGAGGAACAGACAAGATGAAAGTAAAAAATGAGGTCTTGTGGGGATTGGAGATTACATGTGGAGATGTATTGGTAGAGTAGGCCAGAAATATAAGGAGGGGACAGGTTGTGGAAAGCCTTGTATGTTGTCCTTAGTATCTTGAACTGAATTTGCTGTGTAATGGGGAGCCAGTGAAGGGATTGGCAGAAGAGAAACGAGTAGAGATGAATTAACCGGGCAGGAGACTTCAAGGGGTTCTGCACTTTGTTTAAACTGATGATCTATCCTCTGGGACCCCCGCCGATCAGCTGTTTGAGAAGGCAGCAACGCTCCACGAGCGCCGCGGCCTTCTCACTGTTTACCGCAGGCCCAGTGACGTCATGAATAGTATCCCTGGCCTGGGCGGGGCTAAGCTCCGTTCCCCGATTCAAGTCGTTACGTCACTCGGCCAGCGGTAAACGGTGAGAAGGCCGCAGCGCTCCTGGAGTGCCGCTGCCTTCTCAAACAGCTGATCGTCCCCCGATCAGAGCCCCGCCGATCAGATGCTGATGATCTATCCAGAGGATAGATCATCAGTTTAAACAAAGTGCAGAACCCCTTTAAGCATATATTGGAGGGGTGCATGGGAGGCCACAGGGGAGGATGTTGCAGTAGTCCAGGCAGGAGATGACTAGGGCACGCACTCTAGCATTTTATATGACTCTGAGTTGGAATCAGGAAGTTGTGTTCAAGGGCTTGTCCAGTTTCCTATATTGATTACCTATCCTCATGATTGCTGGGCTGTGCCTGTACTTTGCCTGTACTTAATATTTTTTCAAATGGCTACAGGATCAGCC